>NC_090834.1:110728650-111043400 GCF_028021215.1 Eschrichtius robustus | reverse complement strand
GATGGGTGTTTCCTGTCACCCACCAAATGCCACGGGCTTTATGGGTGCTAACTTCACAGATGAATGAGTGGCTAGGTTCTGTTTTATAGAAGAGGAGACAGAGAGGTTGGGTCACCAGGCCAGGTCACCCAGCGCATGAACTGGGATTTTCCAGGGGGGTCTACCAAGCTTGGCACGCAATGTTCTGCTGCTCGCTACGGGGCATTGCGACATCTTGCCCACTGTCCCCTACAGGACTTAGGGTCGCTGCAACCCCAGTAGCTGCCTGGCTCGTGCGATGGCAGGCTGACTACAAGGGGGGGCTTCCCCTGAGCCTGGATGACCCTGTGTGGAAGCAGCGACGTTCTCGATGCTATTGCAGGAGGTGGGTGGGGCGTGGGGCGGTCTGGTCCCACCGGGCGACGCTGCAGGCCTGGCTGGGACAGACGGATGGGGTCCCTTCTCCCAACCTCCCCAGGAGCCACCCACACCCTTCGGCTTGTCCCTGGGAACGAGACCCTCATCTTGCCCAAACCACTGTGGGACCAGAACATTCCCTGAAACTTGGACTGGCGGTTGCTCGAGAGAGCGGGCTGGGCGAGGATGACAGGTCTGTTCCCCGTGGAGCTGTCTGTCTGCCCGGGCTCCTCTTCCTTGCCCTCCAAGGCCCTGACGCACCCTGGAAGACCTTGTCCTCACTCTGTCCTGCCCTAAGCGTGAGGACGCCGGCAAATCCCAGTCCCGAGGAGACACTGAATGGAGGGCAGCTGTGCAGGGCTGCCACCCGAGCCTGACTACACTGCACCCTCTGTGTGTCCAGGGTCCCGGGCATGTCACTCGCACTGAGGCCGTGCAGGGCGGCCCACCCCTGCCAGAACGGCCCCGCGAGGCTCCCAGGACAGCCCCGGAGGGGCACCGAGCCATGCTGTGTGCCTCTGACTGCAGCTCGGAAGGGCTGTGGCTGCTTCACCCCAGAGGGAGGCCACAGCGACGGGCATCTCCCAGGAAGCTCTTCTTGTAAATTTCGGGCCAGTCCCTCTGTAGCTGTCCACATCTGCGGGCGACTGAACGGTGACCACACATGCCCGGGGAACGTCCTGATGAAGGGGGGGTGCCCTGTGGTGAGGTGTGGGTACCTCTCCCCGCCAGCTCCCAGCTCCCGGAATGCGGGCTTTCCTGGGAAAATCCCTCGCTCCTGCCAAGAGGCCCCCCCCAGGGGAAGGCACTGCCCTGCGCTCTGGGACGTCCCTCCTGCCTGTGTGTGGAAGTGCAGACGGGGCGCCAGGCCTGCAGGGTGACTCAGCAAGGTGTCCCCTTTCCCTGTCAGAGGGCCGGTGCACCCCCATGACAAGCCCTATAGCTGCGTCACCTCCTGGGTGCAATGCCCCCTCTGGAAGGAAAGGGCTGTGAGGGCCAGGGTTCGGCCATTGTGCTCATACCAGCATCTCCAGGGCCAGGAGCATGGGGGCACCTTGTAGGTGCTCGATTGCTATTTGTTCGGAGAATGAAGCTCCCGAGTGCAGGACAAAACCGATTCATCTGTGATGGGGTCCCCAGTACCTCAAGGGCCAGCTAGTTCCCTACCCACTGTCCCACCTTTGCGGCAGTGACAATGTGCCCATTTCCCCGCCTCTCTGCAGACAGGCGTGGCCAGATGCAAGCAGAGGTGTGGGCAGGCCTTCTGGGAAAGCACATTCAAAGAGGGGCTGCCTCCGCTGGCCTCTGTCTCCTTCCCCTTCCTCCTGCCTGGAAAGTGGAGGTGATATTGGAGGTGGAGCAGCCATGTTGTGACCAAGAGGGACACAGGCACAGGACAGGTGCGCAGAAGGCCAGAGAAACCTGATGGAGGTGCCAGACCAGCCCTCCACTGCCCACCACCTTGATCCTTATTAAGAGAGAAACTCAAAAGCCCCTGAAGACTATTCAAGGAAGTGACACGTAACCCGAGGACTCTTGTCCGAACTTGCCGTGGCGCAGAACGGCCCGCAGCCTCCCACCTCCTGTCACCCCCTCACTGGACCTTCTGTGCTGACATTGCTTCTTTTCTGCCAGGAGGGGCTGAACCTTGGTGCCTGAGTCCCCCCTTTCCCGCACCCCGTCCCCCGTTGGGTGAGCCCCGGGGATGCTCTGGGCAGGGACCACGTCATCCTAGGTTACCCCGCCAGCACTCCTGTGCATTTGGGGGGTGTGCTCCAGGACCCTCAAAACACGGCTGGGCCCACTGCCATCCAGTCATCCTGACAGCCCAACGGCCCTCCCCCCACCCCCCAGTGGCTCCCGCCTCGGGGTCTTGGGGGTCCCCACCATGGACTTCTTTACATCAGAGAGGTCCTTCTTGCCGTGTGAGAGAGCGTGAGGGGAAGCGGAGTCCTGCCTCTGCTTCCAACTATTCAGCTTAGGGGGCCTCAGATGCCACCCCCAGTGGAAAACCAAGGCAAGCCCACCTGTGTGTCTCCAAGTTCATACGGAAGGGCGGGGGCGTCTCAGGGCAGACTGTCTGCCTGGCCTCCGGCCTGGGGAGGGGGTGAGACCACTGGCCTCCGTTTCCTCATCAGCAGGAGGGGGACAGGCAGGTGTGAGGCCCTCAGGCCACTGGGCACAGCCCAGCCCTTGGTCCGCAGCGGCCATGCGGATGACCTTGATAGCAAGGTCATCGCTACAGTGACTACAGGTGGCCCTGACCCATTGTCGGGGGAATGAAAGCACGGCTAGCACGGGCCTGAGGCCTTCCAGGGATGCAGCCCAATTAACTGGGGATTGAAATCCCCTAATAGAGCCGGCCACGGTGTTGGCAATTTATTCAAATCAGCAGCGTCCGGATGAGCCTGGCGTCACAGGCCCTCCAGCACCTGAGTGGCATCGTCCTGATTTTTGCCCTGTGTTCTTCACTGACTGGTTTTCTTTAAAAGCCCTCTGTTTTGTCTTGAATAATACCTGTGAACTCCTGGGTTTGAATGACTAGTTACTTATATGTGTCATTCTCAGAACGAAAGATGTGTGTCAGGGACCAAAGGAAACCACCGCACGGGCCCCAGGGCTTGGGAAGCCCCCTGGGGGTCACTGCAGAACGCTGGCCCCTCCCCAGTTTAGGGGGCTGGTGGAATCCCCCCATCACCCTGCCTAGCCTGGGTTGAACACAACTGCCACGAGGATGGCTGGCCCCATCCAGGTGAACACCGCACACCTTGGTACACCTCCCTCCTTTACGTCCCAGAGCTCACCATGAAGATGATGGAGACCAAATTGGTGAAGTAGGCTGGGAACCGATCTTGCCAGGTCAGCTTCACCTTGTCCGTCTACAACACGAACAGGGCTGGGTCAGCGGTGGGGACCATCCCAGTGGAAAGATGTGTGTGTGTGCACATGTGTATGGGCGTGAACAACTTGGACAACAGAAACACGGTTAAAAAAAAATGATGATGAGCGAATGCAAACATCTGGCATCCGGGGCCTTATCCCCGATGAAATGATGCTACGAAATGATAGAAATAGTAGTTGTCTAAAAACGTGAGTCCTCTGTGTACGGGGCGTGATGGTGCCAGAGGCTTTTCTAAATTAGATGATCAGACCCCCGTCTGGGAGAAGCCCGGACTCCTTTTCTTGGCTGAAGGTCTCATTTCCAAGGCCAGAAGATCTAAGCTGTTTTCCTTCGCCACCCAGACCATAATAGTAATTTTCCTTTGCAGAGCAAGTTGAAACAAGCCACCAGCACTCTAAGTTCAAACGCTGCCCACCACATAGCAACGGCGGAGAGTGGGGACACGTGGTCCGAAGGCTCTGGCACAGGGAGAGCAGGGTCTGGAGGGACCTGAAGTGGACGCTTGTTGCTAACCTGGGATGTTTCAAGAATGGGGTGGATTTTTAACGGGAAAAATGCATGGACGAGGTCAAAGAATGGTGGCAGGCATGACACCCGAGGCCACGCGTTCCAGGGCAGGTGGCATGCATGTTAATGAGACCAGGGACCGCTGGCAGGCAGCTGTGACAGGCACGTTTCACAAGCTCCAGAGACAGCCGAGCTCCCCCCCATGAACCCACCATAGCCATGCACAGACATCTCAACACACGTCACAGCCCGGGGGTGCCGAAGGAAGGCAAAGGAACGTGGACGTGAATGTTAAAAGGATGATACAGCAGTCAGAGTCGGTTGAGGAAAACACAGTGGACTTTGGTCATCTGCAAACACTCAAGACTCGCAACGGCCCGACATGACATGTACCAATTTCACCCCCGCCATGGCTGTCTTAACCCTCTGCCTCCATTTGTTTGTTGGCTCCTCCGGAAGGTGCCGGCGCTTCTGGGGCGGGTGGAGGGAACAAGAGAGCACCGTGGGGTGAGACCGCCACCCAGGCCCCCATCGGCCCCCTGGGCAGCCAGCGCATCCCTGGCTGTGCCGGCTGCTGGGGCTGATTCAGGCTCTGGGCATCTTAAACCCATCAGAGATGGCAGAGACCCACATTCTAAAAGAAAGGCTGCCACAAAGGTAATGGAAATGAAAACTCCAGCCTGGAAGCTCGGTGGGCTCCACGGGGCCCCTCTCACCAGACGGTGGCCGTAATTCGGACGGTGCATCTTATGCAAAGGCGAGGATGACTGAGCGTTTTATGCCAACGAGAAGGAAGCCACGCTCAGAATCCTAACACGCCAATGAAGGGGTGGACCTTTTCTTTCCTAAACAAATTTGGTGCCGTAGCTGGGGGAAAACTTAAAACCACAAAGTTGGGAGCCAGGGAAACGGAGGAGAAAATCAAGGGAGGGTGTGGCCCCACGGAGGCATTCAGGGCCTGGCGTCACCACCAGAGGCTGGCAGAAACGAACCCCGACCTTTGTCTCTCTTGTGATCAAAGAGCTTGGGTCAAAGCCAAGAAGCAGATTGACCGGGGAATCTGGCATGGCTGCCCAGGCCCGGCGCTCGGGCTTGGTCGAGCCCCTGGCTTCAGTGGATGTGACGTGGGCCACTGAGCCCTTTTTCCCTTAGGAAGGAGTGAAATCCCATCCACGTTCACGCTACGAGGGGCCACCGTAAAGCCGTGGGCGAGGATGCCGCACTGCACGCGGGTCGTGGTGGCTCACCGTGGGGGCCTGGGGGCTTCAGAGCAGCGGCGATCACGCCTCCCCCTTTAGGAGAGGGGACGCAGCCCGGGGGGGTGGGGGGTGGCTGTTGGAGCCCTTGGTTCAAGGCCACAGGGCGGCTGCTCTGAAGGCAACGTGCACGGGACATGCAGGCGTTCGGATGCGTTAAGTTGAACGGACGGTCTCCTCATTTGGGGCGAGGACTCACGCTTTTGTGCTTATTTTCTCTGCACCCGCGGTCCCTCTCGGACTCTGAGTGCAGGGAAGTGCACCCGCTTTCTGGCCGCAGGAGGACTGAGCTGGGCGTTTGCTCTGTTACGGGAACTGGGGCCCGAGAGGGGGTTTTTCTGCACCCACTCTGCCCCCCTAGAGGGGACTTTTGGTAATTAGGACCCCCGGCCACTCTGTACCAGCAAACTCTGTCCATGGGACACAATGACAAGAAAAGATCAATGCAGGGGTTTGCTCTGGTCACTCCCAGCGGCCGAGGGTGCAGATGTGGCCCAGAACACCGGGATCCGGGAAGAGTGTCCGCAATTGCTCCCCATCCCTTCAAGACCTGACTTTCCAGCCTCAGTGAGAGGTTGACAAGGGCCCGGGGGCTCTGTGCTTGTCCCATGTCATATAAAAAGGCTCCGTTAAAAAAATAACCAAGCACCCCCAGAGGTCTGTGGGAATTCACGCTGCAAACATGACTGCCAGTTTGAATGAGAGGTTTTGGGGGAAAAGAAAGGCATTTGTTATAAAAAAGGTGATGGCTTCAGGAACATCACAAAAACACTTCTCTCTCTCATTCTCACGGTCTGTGAGTGAGACAAGGAACTGGCCAGCTGCTCAGGGACCCTGCTGGGGCAAACCCTTCCAACCATCATTCAATGTAGAACTGGAGGGCTGGACAGAATGACCACCCAGAGCAAAAAAGCTGCAGAGCTACTCGGTTCTTGATGTTGAAATGTTGGCTGAAGTTTGAGATCACCCTCAGGATAGATCAAGAAGGTAGATCTCTACTCTAGCAGGTTTGACAAATCGGCCCCTTGCTTGTTTTATAAATAAAGTTTTATTGGCACACAGCCAGACCCATTTGTTTACCTGTTGTCTATGGCTGTTTTTATCCTACAATGGCAGAGTTGAGTCGCTATGACAGAGGCCTGCAGGGTCTAAAATATTTACTATCTGGCCCTGTCTGGGGGCCGGCCCCCCAACTACACGGGGTTTGCTGACCCCTGGTCTGAAATGTTGATGAATGTAGAATGTTTTACTGCTGGGAAAGCCAACTGGCAGCGGCCACCGTACCTCTTTGTTTTTGGATTCTTTCCTAAGAGACTTCTCCAAAACTCTGGCTTCGTATTCGGCTCTGGGATGGTCCTGTGAAAGAAACCAAGTCAGCGGGGAGCCTTTGTTAATTTTGTGAGTTTGAGACCCTCAACAGGAGCACGCATGGCAAAATCAGCCCAGACATTCCCTTGGACACCCTTTGGGGCCAGTTCCTAGCTGGCTGTTTGTACCATTTCCAATTTAGAACTCATTGTATGCAGTTCATCCAGGATTCTCCACCTTGTGGGGAACCCTAGCCCACTGGGAAGGCCACAGAATCGGGCTCTGTGTCCTGCAGGCAGGTCAGTCTGCACCAGGCTGCAGCCCATCCTGCAGGCCACTCACTCTGAATACCCAGCCATGAACTGGCCCCTGAGAATATCCTATCTGGAGCCGTGGGGGTCAGAAGAGATGGCAGTAAGTGTCAGCAAGCGGGGGCAGACCAGAGGCACCAGACCTCGGGGGAGCCCAGAGCAGATCAGCGAAGGGCACTGGAACAGAAGAACAGGGGTTAAGAGAGACCCAGAGGTGGGGGAGGAAACGGAGACCCCTGCCCGCCATGGAAGAGCTGCAGGGAACCGCTCAGCAGAAACAGACGGATCAGGTGTGCGAGAAGGTCCCTCTCCCAGGGAGACAGGCTACCGGAAGACAGAGGAGTGACAAAAAATTCCAAACCTTGACAGCCTCCTTCCGGGAACCAGAAACGTAAAACAAAAACAAAAAGATTTCATTACTTGTGTTGTTTTTTTAAGAAACAGGCTACGTCTGCTAAAGATGATATTCTTAAGAACCTGGATGAAGGTAGTTGGACGTGGGTGGATAAGGAGGGCTCGCTAAAGGCTGATGCTACTTTAGGGTGACCATGTGTGTTGCTGCTTCTGCAGGTCACATGGTCTAGGTAATTCCCGAGGGAGTGCTGGGCTGAACTGTCTTAGACTCAGGGAAGGAACACACAGGCCAGATGACTGGGTACAGGTTTCCTTCTGCTCTGAGAGCGGACACCTGGGGTCCTGTCGCGGAGAGGCTGCCCCTTCGTCTCGGGTGATTAACCCCAGAAGAGGCCCTGGCCAGCCGTGGGGGGCTCGCTTTCGGGGACTCATTCAGGGCCCTTGGGGACCCGGTGGCTCTGATCGCCACCCCACCATCTAGGGTCTGAGCCATCAGGGTGAAGAGTTCATGGGACGGGTCCCCAAGGGGTCGAACTGCCCCAACCCCAGGGACATCATGAAAAGGGATGTTCTAAGTCTACTTCCAAAATAACAAGACAACACTGCTTTTTGTTCTATTTGAATCTTTAGAACACGCTCTGGCAAACAGCTGACCCAGGGCCCGTCGTAGGGGATGGAGTTCCACGCCTGTCTCTACCCCTAAGGAGCCGCGTGTCTCTCCTTGCATCAGCCTCGGTCCCGCCATTTGTGAAACGGGACGATGAGACCCACTGGGGAAGAGGTTGAACCCAGAGGTGGGAGACGGGTTAAGGGACACCCGCTGGTGCCAGGCCCTGCTTGAAGTGCTTTATATCTGCTGACCCAGGGAGACCCCCTCAAACCCTACTCCTCCATCCCTGTTTGAGAGGTGAGGACACTGAGGCACAGAAAGGTTAAGCAACTTGCCCCAGGTCGCACAGCGAGGGTGGTGCAAGGACAGCCTGGTCCCAGAGGCCGTCTCGTCTCCACTAAGCTGGTGCCTCTTCCAGCAAACTAGTGCCCTTGTCTGTTGACAATACTTTCAGCACAGAGCCTGCACAGGGGATTCTCAGCTACACATTTGGCTAAAAAGTGATCCAGTCTTGGAGGGAGTGCATGTGTGGGGAAATATAATAACAGGGATGTTTAAAAAGATGATGGAAGAGATTTTCACGTTACAGTGAAAACGGATGAGCAGTTTCTCTTTAAAAAAACTGAGCAAAAGATTTCATAGCATGAAGTTGTGGTCATTGTGGCCACACCTAATGGCTCTGCTATTTGGGAGACCTTGTTCCTTTTTATTCCCACTCATACCATGGGGATTCTGGCTGGAGCTGGCAATTCGGGATGGGGCAGTGGCAAAGTTTCTCCTGAGCAACCCCGGGGAGGGGGGTCCACCTGCCATCGCAGTGGCCATTCGATCCCGAATGCCCTTCTCTTTGGTGCACGAAGACGCCCAGTACGTGGCTTCCCTCTATTAGGGAAGGATTTGCCCCACTTCTCAGCCACGTCCGACGGCAGGCCAAGAGCTGGCTCTAAGGATCGTGGGTTTGGCGCCTGGGGCAAAGCCTCACGGCTGCCTTTGGGGACTCAGCCTCGTGGGTGGTGGTGATCCCCTCCCCAGACCCGCGGTGCTGCCCCGAGACAGGATGAGATCAGCATGGTGAGCCTTGGCCGGAGTCCCCGACCACGCTGCTGGGTGGTGCGTCCATGTGAGCACGGAGATCAAAAACACTAGAACAGACGTCATACGGTTGCCCTGGCAACTGCGGGGGATTCAAACATCGGGGAGGTGACCTGAGAAGCAGGCAGGGAGCAGCCTCGCCTGGGCTTTAGGACCTAAGGCTTCCACGTGAGTCGCCCAGAAGGAGCAGGGTGGGGGCCCGGGGGGGGGGACACGGGGGAGGGCACGGGGGGCGCGGTTGCCGAGCCCACTCACCTCCTCCTCCTCGAAGCCTGTGAGGTCCCAGCGGTAATTGAGCCGCATCTGTTTCCGCTTCCAGTGCTCCATGAAGGTGGCGGCTGCAGGGAGGGAGGAAAACCGGGAAGTTAGGGGCTCAGAAGCCCCACGACATCAGATGCCATGAAAGCATTCTCCTCTTCTGCACCGTTTGGTAAGTGAGGGCGACAAGTGCTGGACCAAGAACTTCACATGAATTAAACTGTTCAGCTCTCCCACTGACCCCGTGAGGCAGGGATGCTCTATCGCTCATTTAAAAAAAAAAAAAAAAAAAACTTATTTATTTATTTATTTGGTTATTTATTTATCTGGGTCTTAGTTGCAGCAGGCGGGCTCCTTAGTTACAGCACGTGGGCTCCTTAGTTGCGGCTCGCCGGCTCCTTAGTTGTGGCATGCGAACTTTTAGTTGCAGCATGCCTGTGGGATCTAGTTCCCTGACCAGGGATTGAACCCGGGCCCCCTACACTGGGAGCGCAGAGTCTTACCCACTGCACCACCAGGGAAGTCCTTATTGCTTACTTTACAGTTGAAAAAACTGAGGCACAGGGAAACCGAGTCCCAGCCAAGGTTATTCTGCCAGCCGGTGAGGGGCTGGGCAGGCTGGTCCCAGAGCTTGTGCTCTTAACCATCCTGCTCCATCGATCTTGGGGACCCCAAGTCACAGGTGGGGTCAGAAAGAGTGAAGGGGGAGCCAAGGCCACTCACTCAAGCTTCAAACCCCTGCAGGTGGCCTGACTTTAGAGCTGCACTCTTAGCTGCTGCATCCTGCTTTGTATTCCCAACAGACTAAGCATAGTTCAAATGCCACCTCCTCCAGGAAGCCTCCGATCATCCCCCTCAGTGTCAGGAAAGAAACCAACTCCTCTTGGGACCTCTCCTGTTCATGCCGTCCATGCCACCTTCCATTATGATCCCTGTCCCATGTCTCGTGGCCCTTCTGGGGTGTGGGGCAGGGATGGGGCCTTGCCATCTGGGTCCCCCACAGAGAGCCCCGTGTCGGGCACAAACAGGTGCCTCAAGAGAGCTCACTGAATGAATGAATGGCTTTTATGAGTAGACACTTGCAAATGGAGATATCACTGACTGAAACATTTATCATTAATTCTTCCCACCCATAAGGGAAAATCAGCAGAGGCTGAGGGTTGGAGTAGTGATAAGGGTGGCCATAAAGTTAAGCAGAGCTCCGGATTCTTGAGCTGCTATGTGCCAGGCACTGTTCAAAGAGCTATCACATGAAGTATTAATCTCATTTAAACCTCATAGTAATCGTAGGAGGGAGGTGCTGTAATTTTCCTCATTTTACAGATGAGAAAACTAAGGCTCGGCAGAATTAAATGGCTTATCTGATAAGTGGCAGTGTCAAGATGGACATTCAACGAGGACTTTACTGCAAATTCTCCAATGTCATCCTTCACCAGGAAAGAATACAGGCATTGGACCTGGCAAGAGATGGGTCTGAATCTGACTCACCTCCTGGTTCAGAGAACATGCCCGCCTCCCCATTAAGGTGAGGTGAGAACAGGGCCTCTGAGCTTGCACATATCTGTGCATAATGGGTATCTGCCCATCAAATATTAGCTACTGTACCAACCAGCTCCAGCCAGGAAACAGGAACCTCTTAGGTCTTTCGGACTGGGGTAATTTAATCCTGGGACTTGGCCACGTAGACAGTGGGAAGAGCTGAGAAGACAAGCAGCGGATGGTGAGACCACCCAGAGATTAGCTGCTGCCTATCTAGGGGTGGCGGGACAATGGGCGGTGGTGTCCCCAGAGCCAGAAACTGGAGCTGCCCAGAAGCTAGGATCATGGAGGAAGGGCTTTCTGGAGGGAGGTAGAGCCAGGGAGAAGGCGAAACCTTTGCCATTGGTGCCCCAGGAAGCAGAGGAAGAGGAGGAGAAATACCCTGACTTCTCCTTTCCTCCCGCCTTCTGGTCCCCCATCAGGGCTTCCCACTGGCTGAGCCTTCCAGGAAATGGGACAGCAAGGGAGCCTGGGAAATGTAGTTCCCTGTGATACAAATGTACTCTCAGCAGACACATATGGCTGGCGGGGCAGGCCCATCTGCAGCCTGCACTGCCTCCTAAGAAGGAAGGTGTGAGGATATTTCCTTCTGTCTCTTTCAACATGTCCCTGGGTCACTGTAGTGGAGGCCCTGGTTGGGGCCCATTCCCACACCGCCACCAGTTCTGGAAGGCCTGTCTCTCCTTCACTGTTCTGACAGCTGTCTCTCTCCGGCCTCCTCTGACTGCCCATGGCAAGGCCTCCTTTGAGACCTTGGGCTGAGTGGGGGAGGAGGGCTGGCTCCACTCACAGCAGGGGAGCTGGCCTGTTTACCTTCCCTGTCTCAGCCTCCCCATGTCTCCCCATTCCTAGGCTCACCGACCCACACCTCTACCTCCTGGACCTCCCCTTCCCTCCACTCACCAGCCTGCAGTGTGATAACTGTTACCTTTTAATGAGGACTCAGCCTGCACCAGGCTCTGTGCTAGTGATTTAGCGACACCAGTTACACGAACCCTCAAAACAACGCCATGCAGTAGGAGTGATTTCCACTCACTCTTTTACAAATGAGGACAGAGACTCAGGATTAAATGCTCTGCCCGAGGTCAACTTCAGGTTAACAGCAGGAGTGGGATTTGAACCGAATTCTATTTGACCCCAGAGTCTACACTTAACCACCATACTTGACCGACCTTCTGCACAGATATTTGATTTTCTTTACGGGAATAACAACTGTAGTCATAATAAGTCTGATGATTACAGCAAAACTTGTATTGCCATTTTATGGATGAGGAAATAGAGGCACAGAGAGGTTAAGTAATTTGTCCAAGGTCACACAGCTAGGCAGCTGGTATTTAAACCCAGGCATTCTTGCTCTAGAGTTTTACTGTTAAATGTCTTAAGATAGATACAAGGGCCCTCTCCCAGGGGTATCTGTAGGTTGACCAGGACCGAGACTGGACCTGAGGTCACACCTTGGAGGCCAAGGAGTGGAGATGGTACATAGACAAGGCTTGTTGTGCTCAGCTATGTTTAAGAAATGCAGGCATTTTATATAAAATCATGAGTTTCCTGCTTCTCTTTTAAAAATCAGAAACTCTGGCACCAGGAGGCTGGAGCCAAGGAGTGACAATCCATTTGTCAAGGTTTGGGCATGCCTTCTCTGCTGGGCCACAGACCCCACCATGCCCTATTGCCTGGGCTCTCTGGCTCCGAGTTTGCCATGCCTTTTGCTCTGCAGCAAAGGAGCGGAGCTGTGACATTCAGGCTTGGCCAGTAGGACGGGCGATGGGAAGGCTAATGCTGAGTTGGGGGCAGTCCTGAGGTCTCAGCTCAGAATCAGGCATCGTGAGCAGCGTGAAAACCCACCTGCTACTGGACTGGGCAGAGGCAGGAAGAAAACCGAGGGCCCCTCCTTTGCAGCTGTGCTACTGCAGCCCTCCCTCCCTATACCAGCCATGTGGACAGCAGCGGGTCCTGGCAGGTTCCCATCCCTTCCCTTCAAGGTACCCAATAATGGTTCTCCTGGCTGACGTGCCAACTACATCACACAGACGTAACGGGGTGTCTACCTGGTGTCAGGTGCTGGGTGTGCTTGGGGCATCTCCTTTCATCCCACCCGCAAGCCCTCAGAGCAGAGATAACGCACTCCTTCACACCGATGGGTAAACTGAGACCCTGAGGAGTCAGGCGACTGGTTAATATACAGCAGAAACCTGGATCCAGGACTTCTGACCCCAAGATCGACTGGGGTTAGGGGTGTGGCTTCCCACCCACATGAGGACAAGCTGTGGGCCAAACCCGGTCCAGGGTACAAAAGACATGAAGAGATGGCCTTGACCCCAGCAGCCATACAAGGGGGCCAAGGAGAGAAGACCATCCCCCCAAAATCCAGAGCCCAGAGGGCAGTGCAGCAGAAATCGCAGGTAGTGAAGAGGGAACCCAGGCCAGGGTGCAAGCAGGTGTTTGAGCTTCTCCCTTCACACATTTGTTTTAATGACAACGTGTTAGACAAACACATTCTTGTGGAGGAGCCCAGAGGCAGCAGGTGAGCGATGGACCCTGGATCTACCGTGGCTCGAAGCAGGTATGAGCTTGGGCATGGGACCACCCCCCCCCACCTGCCTGCCAGCCTCAGTCTCCACGTGTGTACAATGGGTTTGATAACAGTGCCCGCTGTGGGGCCTACGGTGAGGCGTCCATAAGCCGATGCGCCGCGGAGCCCAGGGCAGGGCCCACCCGTGGCAAGGGGCTTGACAAAGGAGCGGTCCCATGACCCGGCTCACCTGAAGGATCTCCACCGCTTCTCATTAAGAGGCTGACGATAGAACAAAACATATGGTTGGTTCCATTTATACAAAGCATCCAGAATATCTACAGATAAATCCATCATAGAGGCAGAAAGCAGACTGGTGGTTGCCAGGGGTGGGGACAAGGGGAAAGGGACGGATTGTTAAATGGGCCCCAGGTTGCCACCTGGGAGGATGGTGGTAATGATGGCACGACATGGTGAGTGTACTAAATGCCACCGAACTGTGCACTTAAAACAGTTAATTCATGTTATGTAAATTTCGCATCAATTAACAAAAAAAAAGAATCACAGAACAATGGGTACAGATCCTGCTTATGGGCTTACGTGCCCCTGCTGTACGCTGGAGCTGCAGAGAAAATGGACCAGGACACACCCGCATGGTTACGTGGGGAGGGGACAATCTGTCCATTTCCCCCAGGATTTCTTAGAGTGTGGGCTGTACCGGAAGCCGCACCGCAGGGGGCTTGCTGAAATACAGATTCCTGGGCACCACGCTGTCCTGGAATCTGCGTTCTGGACAAGCTCTGCATGTGGCGCTGTCCACACAGGCGTCTGGACGCACTGACCTGCTCACTCACTGTCTGTCTTTTCCTTCCATCCATCTCTCTACCCATCAGATGAGCTGCCGGTCTACCCCCCACGGGACCCCGGGCCCCTGCTTCGGCTCTCCTCCCAGGCCGCATCCCACCCTACCTCCCTCGGGCCCTGCTTGACCTGTTCCAACTGCTTTCACTCCCAGGCCTAACCCCAGTTTCCCTAATTCTGGATGCTTCCTGGGCTGGCTGCTGACCAGCCCCCCCCCCCCCCCCCACCTTTCTGAGCTTTCACCCTCCCCTGAAACGCTGCTGCTGAACCTGTGGCACGATCCTGGACGTGTCATTAGACGCTCCTGGTTCGGCCGTCCCGTGGTCTTTTGTGCCCGTGGGAACCTCACAGGCTCTCAGGCCTGCCGTGGGAATCTCACAGGCCACGGAGGAAAGGCTCTGACGGATGCTGGGGCGCTTCTGCGGCTGCCCGGAGAACAGCCCCGTCTCCCTGGTGAGGTCCAAGCTCCTTATGGGCCGGGGTCTTGTCTCCCAAACCTGTGCCAGGCACTCTTGAGCCTCGGAGGCCCCGGGGGGCAGGCAGGGCCGCACCCTCCTTAAAACAAGACCCCTGAGAGCAGAGACCAGCTTCTCAAACCTCTGGCTGCTGACAGTCCGACGTCTGCTCAGCACAGACTCCTTTCTCTGAATGTGGAGATCAGAGATGCATGTCCTCGGGCTGCAGGAACCGGACAAGAGAGTGACCTGAAACTGAGCGGGGCCCTGTGGGGCTCCCTGGCACGGAGGCCCTTTTTGTCCCCCATTTCTTGTAGGCAAGACTGCAGCCCCCATGACCGTCCCTGAGTTCCGAAGGGTGGATTCAAACAGTTGCTAATCAAGGGAGAAGCAGCCAAGCAACCACCCGGGGCAAGATTAAAGGGACCAGAGAAACTCATCAAGATCAGGAGACAACCGCTGGGCTTCCCTGGTGGTCCAGTGGTTGAGAATCCACCTGCCAATGCGGGGGACGCGGGTTCGAGCCCTGGTAGGGGAAATAAGATCCCACACGCAGTGGGGCAACTAAGCCCGCGCGCCGCAACTACTGAGCTCCGCGCCTCAACTAGAGAGAAGCCGGCGCACCGCGATGAGGAGCCCACGTGCCGCAGCGGAGGATCCCGCATGCCGCAACTAAGGCCCAACGCAGCCAAAAATAAAATAAATTAAAAAATCGGGAGAGGACCACCTGAGATGAGATTAAGGGAGTGCAGGCCCTGCTCACCACACCCTAATCTTGTCAGAGAACCGCCCCCCTGCCCTTTGAACCACTGCCATAAAGCCCTTCATCAAATCCTCAGTTTTTCGAGGCAGAAACCGGCGTGTCCCCCTTTGCCTGGCAAAGCAATAAAGCTCTCCTTTTCTACTTCACGCAAAACTCTGTCTCCGAGATTTGATTCTGCACTGGTGCACAGAGAGGCCGAGCTTTCGGTCACAAACCCACCTGTCGGCCCACAGGGGAGACAGGGCTCCCGCACAAAGGCCCCCCGCCCTCCATTTTCTCACTGATTCTATTTATTTATCCCCTGAACAAGTGTTCGCTCACAAACCCGCTGCTGGCCTTTTAATTCCAGCAGAGACTCAGTCTCTCTCCCTTCATCCCCACCCAGTGCGGGTGACTCAGCCGGTGACCTGCCCACTCCATTCAGAGTCTCGGGTGCAGCCCTCCCCCCCCCAGGAGGGGTTTCAATCACACCTGTCATTCCACTAATGCCGGGACCATCTTTCTCCAGCTCCGTGCAGCCAGGCTCAAATCAAATAACCTCCTTTGTTCTGCCTGGAACTGACAAGGCTTTAAAGCCCCATTATTATGCCATAATTTCAGAAAATTGATCCCGGGTGCCAACAGCTAAATGGAGCTCAAAGTTTCTTCGTGTGACACCTTAGTGAATGAAGGCTTTGAATTGTCATAAATCCCAGGCAGGGGAGAGCTCAGCCAGAGCTCAGGGCTCCAGTACCAGCGGGTCAGCCTCTGGGCAAACCGGACCCCACAGCGGAGCGGAAGCCACGTGAAAACAGCGGCCAGAGGTGACTCCTGGGGCGGTACAGCCCCGCTACCGTCAGTGTCAGGTTTGGGGTTGCTCTCTGTCACCGTGGGAGCAGAAACCTTAGCAGCTGGAGGACAGGAAAAGAAAGGACACAGCGGGAGAAGAAACACCAGTGGGAAAATGATCCTTTAGAGGGTAATGAACAAGTAACTGAATAAGGGACTAAAAAAAACCCCTCAACAATGGCAAGCTGGCTGCTAATTACGCCTGACAGCGTAAAGTGTGAAAGAGCCCGGGGGGTGATGGAGGGACTGAGTCTCCCTCCACCCTGCGGGCAGGGGCGGGTTGTCAACAGGCACCTCTCAGCCCAGCAGGCCCTTTCCTGTTGCTTCTGTCTTGATTTATAATAAGCTCCTCTTTCCGTAAGTGCTTCATGAGAGTGGTTTGGCTTTTTTGTTGTTTTTTTCTTTCTCCCCCAAATGGGGGTGTGTAGACTGAACTTGCCTTTGACAGACAGGCATCTCTGTTGTCTCCTACGGTGGAAGTGGAGCTGGAGGACGTGGGGACAAACAGCGGAAACACAGATTTGCCCGTTTCCCTGCATCTTGGATAGGGGAAGGATGGGACCATCTGTTTTTCTCCCAAGGACGGGGCTACTGGTAAGGGCTGCCCAACACCTTTGAGGCTGTGAAGTGGTACCCCTTTGCACACAGTAGGTGCTCAATAAAGAAGCATGACATGACCAAGCTGGCTTCATTGAGGGGGTGCACAAAATTCAACCAACTCCCTGCCTCCTGGCGGGTTGAGTGGCATTGCTGCCTGTGTGCCCCTCACCGCCAGCTCATGGTGAATCTCTGCTCCCCCAGGAGGGCACAGAATGGGGGTGGAGGATGTTTGGATGGAGAGGTGAGACCAGGGCACTAGCTTGGACCGCGAAGGCCGGCGGGCCAGGCACGGGTCTATCATGTCTGTTACAAATCTGCTAGCTGCGTGACCTTGGGCAAGTCACTTAACCTCTCTGTGTTTCCGTGTCCACATCAGAGAATAATAGGGTTTCTCTCCAGGGTTGTTGTGGGGACCAGTGAGGTAGCCTGTGCAGAACTCTGTGCAGAACTCTGGAGGGGAAAAGGGAGCCTGTTTGTTTGGAGGGAGCTGGGGAAACTATTCCAGGTGAGAGAATGAATTTAAGGTAAGCCTGCCAGGAATAAGCACACACATGAGCTAGACCTGATTAGAAACGCTGACAGAGGGAGTAAAGCCCAGGGGTCAAGTATTTGGGGCTGGGGATCCAGAACGCTGGGGTTCAAGTCTTGCCTCTGCCTCTTGTTAGCTAGTGTAACCCTGGGAAAGTTGCCTCAATTTTTTCATCTGCTAAATGGGGTAGTAAAGCCTGTTTCCCTCCTATAGTTACTGGGAGAATTATTGAGTCGCTCACATAAGATGCTCAGGACAGTGCCTGGCACACAGTAGGAACCAGCCAACCAAAGCTAGTGTTCTTTTCTGAAGGAGATGAAGTGACATAATTCACAGAGGCCCCCAGGCACAAGGTGACAGGTTAGATCTGAGCTCCAATCTCCAAGGGTCTAGGCTGTTTTCACATTTTCAAGAAGCAAGGGCTCACTGATCCGATGTAACAGCCGGCACGACATGACAACTAGCACCAGGCACAGCCCTAAGACATCACAAGACGTGACTCATTTGACATTCCCAACCACTGTCTCCATTTTACAGACGGGGAACCCAGGGCCCAGAGAGTTGAAGCCACTTTCCTGAAGTTGCACAGCTGGCGGGTGACAGAGCTGAGAGTTGAACCTGAGTCTGGCCCAGGGACTGGTACTATTACCTGCTGACTAGCCATCCTGGCTCACAGCCAGCGCAGCTGGGTACTGAATTGGACCAAACTGTCAAGCCGGCAGCTGTGCAGCTGGGCTCCACCGTGGGCGTGAATGCTGCCGGGTGAGCCTCCCCCGCTCGGAGCTGGGGAACCGGGAGGCTGGGTGCCCAGCCAGGAGGTGTTCCAGCCTCAGCTTGGAGCTTCCTGGGCCCCGATCAGAGAGGAAGGAAGGGAGCCAACCAGAGATCTTGAAGAAGGCCAGGGAGGCTGGCAATGAGAAGCAGAGGGCGGTGGGGGGCAGGGGGATGGTTCTGAGAGACGCAGGGTCCAAAGAGACAGGGGCGGGCAGGGGAGGCGGAACAGGCTCAGGGCAACGTGGGCTCCATTCCTGGCCTGTCCAGTGGAGACCCACTTTCCTCATCTGTGAAATGGGGACAATTTCTCAGCTGTGGGTTAAGGTGGGATGAAGTGCAAGGAGCATCCAGCCCCATGTCAGACACATACACATCACCTCAGTGAAGATGGCCATTGAGCCTAAATTTATAGTCAGATTGATCCCAGAATTAATCATCCGAGCTAGAGTGTGGTGCGGGGAATCTTCTCATAAGCCACCATGAACCACACACAGACATCACCTCCCCATGCTCTGTGGTAGCCCTGGCAAGGACTCCTCCAACCTCAGCTTGAATGCCTCCTGAAACAGGCTGCTCACCACCTGCCAGGCCAGCCCAGCCCAGCACTCACTGCTGGAAATCTCTCCCTTACGCTGAGCTGGTGACCTGTGACTCTCATTCTCAGCCTCATTAGGAGGACCAGCTTGTGCCCATGGCGACTGCACTGATCGTGAAGCTGTGTTTCGAGCTCCCGGAGCTTGGGTGGATGGATAGTCCTGGGTGTCTCTATTACATGGGTGTCCATGGGCTACAGGCCACTGCCGAGCCAGGGGGGGAAGGATGTGGAGGGGTGATGTTCATGAGTGGGGCGGGGGCTGTCATTTGTACCCCTGTGCTCCATGCGACACGGGCTTCGCCAAGCCTGAGGCATCTCCTTAGCTCACAGGAGGGGTGGGCACGAGAGTCCTCTGGAATGATCAGAGTCTCCTCCATTGGAGGCCCTCAGTTTGGCGCAGCTGTTACCAGGCATCTAGGCAGGACAGTGGGAACAGATGGCACACAGTCGGGGAGCCCAGGGCCAGGGAGGGAGGGCGCGAGAGGCCTGCTAACTGCTGCTCTTGCGCTTTCTCACTGGCCTTCTTCCCCCCACGGTGCCTCCTCGGGAGAAACAGCTTCTCGCTATCATGTGCGGGTGGTTGAGCATCTGCCCTGGAGCTCGTGTGGGTCTTGAGTGAAAGCCCCGCCACTGTCCCCAGTCAGAGCTGGGTCAGCCTCCCTCTGTCACCTCCCCAGCTGCTTCTTACGTAAGTTGCCGTCTCTGACTCAAGTTTAAGACGAGAAAACCTCTGATACAGCGGGCTGACTGCACCGGCTTCTGAGTCCTCCCAGTGAGAACACAAAGTCCTCTGCGGCCCTTGCTGGCCTCCAGGGTCCTCCTGCTCTCACTCCCACTTGCTCCCTGCACCTGCAGGCTCCTTCAACAGGCCTGCACCCTCACCACAGGGCCTTTGCACATGCTGCGCCCTCCTGAATCTTGGACTAAGGCAGTGGATGCAGTGGTTTTTCCTCCCATGGTTTCCCCTGTGCCCAGCACAGGCACTTAGTAAATACCGGTTGGTACACACGCTACACGCAAGCCACATCACCTTACTCAGTCTCACACCCCCGCTGTGTGTCAGGCAGCCCCGCCTGTGGTCTGTGGTCACAAGGGCAGGACCGTTTACTGAGAGTCAGCCATGTACGTGCTAAGCACTGGCTGAGATTTTTGTGCCCGCTGTCTCTGATCCTTATCACACCCCCATTTTACAGGCGAGAAAGCTGAGGGTTGAGTTATGTGGGGAAGGGCAGAGCTGACGTCCCTCCCCCAGGGCTCCTGTGCCCTCTCTGTGTGCAGCTCCATCTCCTACTAGCTGGGAGCCCCTGAGGGCAAAGACTGGGGCTCTGGTGCCCAGGGGACGGCTCAGCACACGGGTGCCCGAATCCTGAAGGCCCTGCTGGCAAAGGCTGTGTCACGGGGCCACAGAGGAGGAAACAGGCTTATCTGCTAATCCAGAAACGTCTGCGGAAATGCATCCAGCCACCACTTACCCACCTCCTGTGACCCCCAAGCCTGAGATGGGTACCAGGTAGGACCTGGATTCAGGAAGAATCCTGGAGGAGGAGCCGTCTGCCCTGGACTCCAGGTAGCAGTGGAGTCCAGTGGTTAAGGGCACAGGCTCTGGAATCGTATGTTCACTCCTTACCTTGGCCGCTCAGGAGCTGGGTGATCCTGGGCAAGTCACATCAACTCTCCCTGGGCCTTGGCTTCCTTACTTGTAAAATGGGCATGTGACACCTGCAGGGGTGCTGGGGGATAATGAGAGCTGTGCCCCAGGGCCTGGGCCTGGTCAGCTTTCCCAGCGTCATCGGGAGGAAGGCAGAACCCTCGGCACTCCTTGTTCTAAAGCAGCAACAAATCCCGGCCCCAGGGAAGAGGTCCCGGTTCCGGGAGCAAAGCACCCTCCTAGGTTTTTCATGAGGGGCTCTTGGCCGGGTCAGATGTATCTGTGGGTCGTGACCCAGTACAGACCCCGGTAACCTGCAGACAGAAACCTGAGGATTCTTTCTGCTGACCGTCCCTCCTGTGTGCATTCCTGGCAAACGGTCCTGCGGGTAGCCTCAAGGAGAGGGAGGGAATGTCGGGACCCACCCAAAGTTGCCTCTGCCCCACAGATGGGGTGGCGGCGCTCGGCTTACCCCAGAGGGCCATGAAGACGGAGAAGAAGACAGTGGCGGGGTTGTCGAAGAGGTGGCTGGCGCGGGCCGTGGCGCACGCAGAGCTCATCTTCCAGTAGCTGCAGGTCTTGTCACACAGCGGGCACATGGTGATGTTGTGTCTCTGGTCACACATCTCCATGCTGGAAGAGAGGGAGCAGCCCAGAGTCCCCTGGCCGATGGGCAGGGTCCCTGCCGGCCCACGTGGACCGGAGCCTCCCGGAGCCATGTTGGGTGGGAGAAAGTGCTGGGGGTCCCCGCCGTGGTGGTCATGGTCTGGCTCATCAGCCAGCTTCCGCCGGCGCCCACATCCCTCTTCTCCATCCCAGGTGGGCTTCAGGGACGTGTGACAGGTGCTGCCACACAGGGGCCCCAGCTCGGTTTCACACTCTGTCCCCCTCTTAAAGCCTTAATGATTTTTGAACAGGGCCCTGCATTTTAATTTTGTACCCAGCCTGCAACTTCTGTAGGTGGTCCTGGGTGTGGACCCATCGGACTTGCTGTGTGGCCGGTGAGCGTTCATCTTTGAGGCCGAGGTCCCAGCCAGCCTCCCTCTGATAACCAGGCACCGTCAAGGTTGTGCTAAGAGGGAATGCTGTCCAGGTCCTGACTTGACAAGGCCCCGGAGACCCGAAGGAGGAATGGGATCAAGGCCAGAGAACGCCACTCCCCTCCTGAGCCCTGGCCGTGAGCCTGGCACCTGCTAAGCGCCGTTCCTGCGGGCTTCAGTCCATCCCTGTGGGGACGCCGTGGGACAGCTGGCCCCAGGCAGGCCTGGGTACCAGCCTGCGGACATCGCTGGGCACTCTGGGCCCCTAAGAGGATGGAGAAATGGTTCTCCCGGACCTCGTCCCGGGAGACGGGTGGTTGCGTGGGAAGGAACACACCCACAAGCTGCCTGGGGTTGGGGACCCACCACGCCGGGCTCACCCGGAAAATGAGGGGGAGTTTCTGCTCAGGATACTAGTCCGGTTCAGGGCAGGGCTTTTGTTCTGCTGAGTCTGGGGCTCGAGCCCAGGGGGTGTGGCTGGACAGGATGGGGAGCTGCGCGATGCCCAGCGGCCTTCCTCCTCCGCCCTGCCCAGCACTCAGGCTCTCTCCTACTAATACTGAAAAATACAATAAGGGCCATTAGCTGTGTGGGCAGGAGCCTGCACCTGGCCTGGACCAGCTCTGGGGCTATGACAATCCCATCTTCATAGATGAGGAAGCGAGCCCAGAGAGGGGAAGTCACTTGCTCAGGGCCACACAGCAGAGTGGGGATTGAGCCCTGGGCTCTGTCTTTCAAGCCCGTGCCCTGCACTGCTCTCAGTTGATGCCCAGAGGCCACAGAAGGGCTCCCTGCTGAGACCAGGGGGCGTGGCCCAGGTCCTTGATGGGTTATTCCTGCCCTCTGTGCCCCCGGCCCAGTCCTTTAGCCTCAGACTCAGTTTCTCCTTCTGGAAGATGAGAAGGGAGGCCAGAATTAGGCCCTGCCAACTCTGCCCTGCCCTGCCTTTCTCCCTGCTAACTTGGACAAGATACTGAGCTATTATTAGACACCGGGCAGGAGTCTGATTCCCAAGGGTTAGGTGGCTATCGAGGAGGGGGCCGAATTGGGTGGTTGTTTTTGGCTTTTAAAAAAAATTTCTGGATGCACAGAATCGTGGCTGGGCCACAGCCAGCGGTGTTGGAGAAACATTTGCTGAGAGGCTGTGAGGGACACTCCTCTGCTAGCACTGTGGGCATTCAGCTCAATTCTCTTCTCACAGTTTCTCTTACCAAAGACTTATTAAAAGATTGTGTACATGCTGTATGTGCCAGGCACGGTGTCAGGCATGGGAGAGGGAAAGATGGACCAGCTGCTGCCTCGAAGCATCTGGGGGAGTGTGTGTGTGAGCACGCGTGTGTGTGCCTGTGTGCACGTGTATGTGGGGCGGGGACAGGCACACAGAGGCCGTAGGGCACCATGGACTCAGGAGCCAGCCAGCTCTGGATTTGAATCTCAGCTCTACCGCTTGTGAGCTGTGTGGCCTTGGGCAGGTTGCTCCAACTCCTTGGGCCTCAGTTTCCCCGTCTATAGAATGGGGATGCTGAGAATAGAGAACCCATTTTTCTTTTTTAAAAGGCCATGGCATTTTATTCAAGTATATTGGGTTTTTTTTTTTTTTTTTTTTTTTTTTTTTTTTTGGCTGCGCTGCGCAGCACATGGGATCTTAGTTCCCCGACCAGGGATTGAATCCAGGCTCTCGGCAGTGAAAGAGTGCAGCCCTAACCATTGGACCACCAGGGAATTCCCTGAGAACCCGTGTTACTGGGTTGTTAGGAGGATTAAACAGGGGAACACATGTGAAGCCCTCGGAACGGCCCTGGGACTCAATCTCCTGTTCACCATCATTATTGTGGGAATAATGGAGCACTGGCAGCTGCTGTGACTTTAAAAGGAGGTGGAGGAGCCGCCTCGAGGGGATCCATCTCTTGTCCCTCCCTGAGCTTCCTCTCTTCTGGGGGCCTCTCCTGAAAGGCAGAGGGGCAGGACCTCCCACCCGTGCAGGACCCCAGCCCCTCTCAGGGAACCTGTGGATGGAAGGCCCCCTCCACCATTGTTAGGGTGCCGCCTGGGGCCCTGAGGATGGGAGGGGCCGGGGGGAGCCAGGGCCCGCGTCTCTGCCTGCCTGTGAGCCCCACGGCTGCCCAGCCCTCCTCCCTGCCGGCTTAAACAACGTCAACCAGTCAAAAAGCCTGTTTCTGCTGGTTTTAAACCCTCAGCCTCTCCCTTCACTGCCTTCAGCCAAAATAAAGACAAGCCATGGGTGGGCCTGCTCTTTGGGGGCAAATAGAGGGGCAGGGGCGGCAGGGCAGCATCGTGCGGGGCGCAGGGGGTGCAGGGGGCACTGGCTATCCTACAAACTGGCTTGCGCCAGATTCCAAGGGGAATGCACACTTCCTGCTTTGTTCAAGGCACCAAGTGAGCAGAGGCCGAGGTCAGACGGGGCTCCAGAATTCCCAGTAAACGCTGTTTGCATCCCTGGCTGTGTGACAGCGCTGGCCTGGCTTGGCCTGGCCTGGGGATGTCGGCGTCCTTGTCAGGGAGCCCGCGCCTGCCTGGGCAGAGCATCCTGGACGAGGCCACCAGCCCAGCTTCCCCTCCAGGACCGGCAGGAAGGCAGATGGAGAAGTCTCCGTTGGGGGGCTCCTCACCCTCCACTCACAGCGTCTCTCTGGTTTTGGAGTTCAGTCCCCTCCGCGTCTGGGCTACTTTTTGATCTCTGCCTTCGTCAAACCCAAGCACAGTGAACTCGTGTCATTAGCAAACAAAGGGACAAGCTTTCTCCTGCCTGTGCCCAAAATAACCCTGGAGGGACATAAGCCAGATTCCTTTAACGTTCTGATTCCGGGTGGGTGGAATATTTTAGGTGTTATTCATGTATTCACACATCACTTGCACAAAGTTACTGGATGTGGCCTTTCTGCACCGCTGAGTCCTAAGGAGTCAGTTTCTCCACCAAGTAAAAGACTCCTTCATTGGCTCTTTTCTGATCAGAACCACGGATGGATTGTCTAAACCACAGCTCTGCTTCAGAGACATTGGGCTGAGCTGTAAGAAACGTAAACTGCGCTGATGTACCGGGACTGTCCCCGACAGACCGCCAGCTCCCAGGAGGCAGGGCCAGGGGCGTCCACTTTTCTATCCAGTGTTTTGTCCATCGGCACAGTGTTCCCTAATGGAAGTTAGGCCTGAAATCCTGAACTCATAACACAATCAGTTATCCCTGGGTTGGTATTAGCAAGTCTAGGAAACCACTAGAAAAGAGGGGAGATGGTGTCCTCAAGCTCCCGCTGCTTGACTCACGTTCTGGCTGCCATTCTGGGAGAACCACACCCGGCACGACGCCGGGCTGTCTCTGGGGTCCTGGCCTCCTTCCAAGAGCCCCCCACGCCTGGCCCACCCCTTGGTGAACAGTAGCAGGACTATCAGCCCTGCGTTCAGAGACCGGGGCCTGTTGCACCAGGTCAGCCCTCATGACGGTCCTGTTGTTGCAACATTTCCCAAAGCCGTGGGGACAGGGGATGCGGCACGGACAAGGGCCTGGCTGGCTGAGTGCACTGCCCCGAGGTCTCCAAATGGTCATCCGTCTCATTTCCTGACCGCATAGGGAAGCAGTCAATTTTCTTGTCACATAATGACCAAGAACTAAATGGGAAAAAAAGCTTCAAAGAACGAAAAGGAGTTGGATATTTATTTTATGTCTTCCTCTCGATAATAAAGCGTCTCCGAGGGCGATCGTGCCTGCAAAGGCCGCCCACGTGCTCAGACGGCTATTACACCCTTTGGACTGGGCAGCTCTCTTTCTGACAGCGCCTGGCCTGGCCTGTGACGTCCCCGGGGGAACTGAGCGGGCGCACGGCGGGGCAGGGGTTGGGGTGCGGGGCCCGAGCCCCAGGGAGTTCTGCTCCTGCAGTAATAGGAACGCGGCTCCTTAGTAAGATGAGGATGTGTTCGGAGGGAGGGGCTGCCCGCCTACCTGGGGATGTTCTCATCGACGGTGGCCCATCCGTAGAGGAAAACGATGATCCCGACCACGGAGGCGGGGATGAGCATCTGGGTGTAGACGCCCAGCCAGGCGAAGTACAGGCCAATCTTCTCCCCAAAATACTTCCTGCAGCGCAGGGCAAAGCCAAACAGAGACACATTCTCAATCCACATCAGGGGGAAAAAATTACACCGTACCCCCTCCCC
The DNA here is from genome assembly GCF_028021215.1 of Eschrichtius robustus. Taxonomy (NCBI): domain Eukaryota; kingdom Metazoa; phylum Chordata; class Mammalia; order Artiodactyla; family Eschrichtiidae; genus Eschrichtius; species Eschrichtius robustus. The sequence continues at coordinate 111,018,089 of NC_090834.1, read as the reverse complement.
CCCCAGCGAGGAATAGCTCATGGGGGGCCCCTGATTCTCTCAACCAAAGAAGCAGAGACTGGGGGCCCCTGAGCCAGGCTGTCAGGTTTGGGGTACTCTCTGCTTTCCCTATGCCAGCACTTCTCTGCTGTGCCCCGAAGGTGGAAGCATTTCCGCTTGTGATGCCCACGCTGAAGGGCATGATGTTGCCCGGAGGCTGTCAGCTCTGTTCCAGCCCTGCTCAGCCTAAGGACAGGAATAAACTCCGGCCCCGAGGCACCAAGAGAACCAATCACTCTGCATAGTAAGCGTTTCTGGCTCCTTGATGGGCTGAGTTCTGGTCTACGTGTCCCCCAACAGCACACCCATTGCCGGATCTGTTCGCCCCTTCCTGGCCCGGGATGGAGGTCCCCTCAGGAGAGGACACATCGCCCAGATGGGCAGTTCTTACGAATTCCCAGGCAGCTCTTTTCTTCCTTTCAACACAGAAAGAAATCACGCCAGATGGCTGGCTGGGTCAGGCTGCACTGTGGATTTAGGGAGAGAGAGTGAATATGACAGATAAGAGCCCGTCCTGCAGCGAATCTGAATAAACTGCTTATCTAAGGCTCTGCCAGGCTCCCGTCCTGCCGGGAGACCTTGGCTTTCCTGCACAAGCTCTTCGAGTTCAAGCAGGCCCCCATGCACTGCACACTTAGCACAGTCAAAATGCACAGGGACATCTATCCGACCAGGCCTGCTCCCAGCGTCCCCTCTCACCTGACCAGGTCGATGGGCTGGTACTTGTAGAAGACCCCGTAACTCGCCCACTCTTCGTACAGGAGCTGGGAGAGAGGAAGTGGTGAAGGGCTGGGGAAAATGTAACGCTCCCAGGTTGCTCCCCAAAACACAGGGCTGCTGGGCCCCCGCTGAACTGAGGTGTCCGCTCACAGCTACGTCATTCATTCATTCAACAAACACGTACAGAGGGTCAGCCCTGTGCTGGGTACCGTGGTGGACGCCGGGTTCTGAGCTGAGCACAGCAGACACAACCCTGAGCCCTGGAACTCCCGTTCTGGCCAGGGAGACGGACAAGAAAAAACAGGTCAAAACCTTCAGCTCTGGTAAGGGCCTTGAAGAAGCCGCGGGTGGTGGCGGGCTTTCCGACGAGGAATAGGCTTACGTTTTTAGGCGACGGTGGGGATGGGAAAGAAACTTCTGGCATCATTATAGAGTCCTCACTGCTCACGATTTGATCTGGAATTGATCTCAAATGGCCTGCCGCTGTCAGACAGCTCACTTTCTTTGTAAAAAGACAGACTCACCAGGCTTTGCAGCAGAGAAATACCAGTGGTACGATTTTTAAAAGTCTCACGGGACGCACAGAGAGCCCGATGTGTGTCTCCTGAGCTGGGCTGTCTGATTAACACAGCTTCGTGAAATAAATGAAATCTACACACCCCATCGTGCCCCAGGCTTTGGGCAGGATGGCAATGAGCTTGGCGATTGGAAGCCTTGTATGAACGCATGGGTATAGGGTGTCCTCGGGAAGACGCTGGGTTAGGACTGCTGGTTTTAATAAAGAAATCCCATGCATGTGGGTAATTAATGCTTTACCAACCTTAACTCAAAGCCTACGGTGACACTGCTGGCTGGAGGGGAGCTGGGCCCCAGCTGGGAACCCAGGGCCTCGGCTGCCCATCTCTGCTGGCAGGAAGCAGCCGTGGGCACGCCCGTGAGAACTCACCATGGGCCCCAGGTCTCTCCTGTACACTGAAGCTTGGCTCGCATCCTTTTTCCTTTTCTTAATATTTAGACTTAAAAACTTGGGGGTCTCCTATACACAGATTCTGCTGTGGCCCCCGAACACAGCCTTTTATATCATCGCCCCAAATACTCTACACTACGGACTGAATGTGTCCCCCCAGATTCATAGGTTGAAGCCTTAGCCCCCAACGTGACTGTATTTGGAGGCTGCGTCTTTCCGGAAGTAATTAAGGTTAAACGAGGTCATGAGAGCAGGGTTTTGACCTGACAGGACTGGTGTCCTTATAAGAAGGGGAAGAGACACCAGAGCTTTCTTTTTTCACGTGCACACACGGAGGAAAGGCCATGTGAGGACACACTGAGAAGACGGCTGTCCGCAAGCCAGGAAGAGAGCCCGCACCAGAACCCAACCCTGCCGGCACCTTGATCTGGGACTTCCAGCTTCCAGAACTGTGAGACATAAATGTCTTCTGTTTAAGTCTGGTATTTTGTCACAGAAGCCTGAGCTAATATTACATTCTCCCCCACCGACTTGGAAGATCCAGAGCTGATGGGATGGATTTCTATGCACAAAGATGCCTTCAATTGAGTCTCTGAAAATTAAAAATGTGTTAAGAGGCTCACGGGGACGGGGCCAGCTTCCACAGACCAGAGAGTCAGGGGTCCCTAGAAATGACCTTCTAGCAAACTTTTCCATTTCCTCTCTCCTTCTGCAGCTCTGAAAATAATACTCAGGAGAACACAAGTGCTGTGTTTCATCAAAAGTCAGCACACAGGGACAAAATAAGCAGGGAGGAAAAAACAGGGAGGAAAATAACATAGAAAAGCTAAATGCATTCTTAATAAAGTATGAGTGAACCTTGCTGTCAAAATCCTGGGTTTCGCCGGCTCTGATCTTTATTAAGGGTAGCTTTCTTTAGATTTTAAGTCTCTCTGTAAGTGGCGCAAGCAGGATGTGTTCAGCATGATTCCAAGTTCTGAAAGACTTAATGGCAGGTCTGGCTGCTGGTGCGGGAGCCTCTGTAGCTTCTGGGTAAGGAAGTGGGATGCCCAGGGCCTCCCCCCATCTCAGAGGAGAAGGGGTCCAGGAATTGGAGCCGTGGTGCCCTGCTAGGACGGTGGCTCTGCTGGGTCTGGAGTGGGTGTCCTGGGCAGAGTCCCGAGTGGGTGATCTGAGCCAGGCCTTCCCCCTCTGAGACCCGCTGGGCGTCCAGGGCAGACTCCCTCCCCTCTGAGCTCCATCACCTCCTTGATACTGAAGGAGTCGGTCCTTCCTCCCAGGTCACGGAGTGGACCCAGTTGGGCTCATGCTTTGTGAAGTGACGTGCCGGGCGCTTGTTACGTGTCATCTGTCTGATTACGCAGAAAAGGAGGAACAGCCTACAGTTTTACTCTCTAAAGGAGCGGTCTGAGCCAGCAAACTCTGATGAGATCGCACAGCACCTCTGGAAAAACAAAGCAGCCGTCACCAGTCACCAACCCGGCAGCTTCCTCCCCTCAGCTGAAATTTACACCATAGACCAGCATCAGAGGGAGGGAGGGAGTGGGGAGGGATGAGGGGAGAGACCCTGGGATGGAAAGAGAGGGAGTGGAGATTGCCGCAGGGGAGGGGAGGCACAGAAAGACCCTCCGCAAGGCTTGCCCTCATCATGCTGGCCACCCTGTTCCCGGGCCCACTGGGGCTGGCCACAGCAGGCCGGCCACCGTCCCCTGAGAGATGTGGCAGATGGGGGCACACTCCAGCTTTCTCCATAAACCACTTTACCTCGGTGGACTTTTCTTCCTGCCAAGAAGAGAACATCAATCACCCTGTAGCTGTCAGCGTGAGGAAATCAAGCATCAGATTTCCTGGCTATGGTTGGCAGAACTCGGGGGGCCCCTCAGTCTGTGAGCAGGTGGGAGGTGTCGGGGGCCCCTGGGGCAGGTCAGCTGGGCACCGGTGGCTCTGGTCACGGTGACGCTGGAGCCTTCCAGCACCTGGTCCTCAGAGGGATCCTGGCTCCCTCCACCAGCATCTCTCCTGCCCTGACCTCCCACCTGGGCCCATGTGGCTGGGCAGGTCCATCACAGCACTGACGCTGTCCTTAATTACTGTGTGTGTACTCAACCCTTGCTGTCTCCCCCTAGGATGGAGGCACCAGGTTTGTCTGGTCTGTGTCATCCCCAGCTTCTCAAACAGGGCAGATAACAGGTTTCCAGTAAGTAATTGTTGAATGAATGAATGAATGAATGATGGGCCAGGGCCCCGTGGCTCTCAGTGCAGTACAGGAATGAGACCAGCTCAATCCACAGCTGGAGTAACCCTCCCGCCCCCCAATCCTGGAGGAAGGAGCGCTTGGCCCCAAGGCCCCGAGTGTTTGTGGCCCAAAGATCAGGCCAATAGTTATGGCCTTGCTCAGCCCTGGCCCAGGCCTGCCTCTGCTGAAATATCCCTACTGTGCCCCTGCTCTGCCAGCTCAGCACAGGACCAGGGCCTTGGCTTGGCTACGTCCCCCCTTCTGTCCTCGGGCACTTGGGGCTCCTGCCACTGACGGGATGCCACAGATGTTGTCATTGTGAAAGCAAAATACTCAGAACCAGATCACTTTAGATGGAGCGACCAAGGGAGAATGAGTTCTCTGAGTTAGGACACAAACACGTTATCTGGCGCATTTCCCCTTCCTCCCTTCCTTCTTTCCTTCCTTCCATCCACCCACCACTACTCACCATCCATCCGTCCATCCACCCGTCCATCCACCCATCCACCTATCTGTCAGTCCATCTGTCCACCCATCCACCCACCCATCCATCCATCCACTCATCCAATACTCCCTGATCAGGGACCAGGCTTTGTATTCATTGCTGGGACATAACATTAAGTGAGGAGAGGGGGGTGGAAAGTGGGCCGCATTCCAGGCAGAGAACTTTTGGGTCTGGATGAACCTGGAGCTGTCTTCTGGGCCGGCACACAATAGTGCCCAGTAAGTAGTTCCTGAGTAATAACTGAATGAGACAGTCTTGGCACTGACGTGACCATCAGCCGAGTCGTCTTTAGATTAGAAAGGCGGCAGTGCGGCTGGAGCATGGGGAAGAGGGTGGGAGATTAGGGCGGAGGGGCCTGGGACCTGGAGGCTAAATGGCCAGAAGAGGGTCTCTGTGGAGGAAGGGCATCAGGCAGTGGCAGAGGGCTGCAGAGGGACGAAGGGGGCTGGGCTCTGAGGCCAGGTTTGGTGCAGGGCAGGCCCGTGGATGGGATGGAGGAGATCTGCAAGTCACGGGCTCTCAGACGAATGCCAGATGTTACACTAAAAATAACCAAATATGTAATTTTTGTGCTAAATCAGATAGCATCTTCAGCTGGATTCCCGGGCGGGCGGGCAGGCGAGTTGTATCAAGTACCGGAGGCTTAAAAACACATATGGGGGGCTGGAGGGAGGTGGGAACAGAGAGCATTCCACACGCAGAGTCTCCTGGGCCTTGCAATTTGGGACAAGGCCTCCATTGTGAGGTTCTCAGGGAAACATCCCCACCTAGCACCTTGGAAGGATCCGTTCTTGGGGAGCAAGAGATGGGACAAAGGGGGCTGAAAGGAACGCAGAGCCCAGGGAGGGCTGCTCCCTGAGGTGAGGGAGGGCAGGGCTTGTTGGGGAGCTGGGAGGGGCTCATGTGGAGGCAGGGAGGCTGGGATCCGGGTGTGGGCATGCGAGGGAAGGAGAACTGGCTGTGGTGGCGCGGATGTGGGGTGGGTGCAGGAGCAGAGCTTCCTGAGAGCCTGGGTGGGTGGAATTAGGGTGAACCATTGAAGAATAAAGGATCACTAGGCATTTCCCAAAGTGTGTCTCATGGGACACCGGCTCCATAACTTTCCCATTAAAAAGCGTTCCAGGTCAAGTAAGTTTGAGAAACACTGGTTTGACCACCATCCATCGTGTTCCCCGTGCGCTGCTGGGGGCTGGGGCACTCCAGGTGGCTGGCCCCGTGGCTCCCAAACTTATTTTCCCGGAAGCCAGGCAGGCTTAGGCCAAATGTCAGCAAAGAGCCCTGGAGGTTCTGACTGATCTGGTGAGACACGGGTTTGAAGCTGGCCAGGTCAGTGCAGGAAGGAAGGGCAGAGGAAGTGCAGGTTAGTGCAGGAAGGAAGGGCAGGCTGGGGGCACGTCCCTTCCCTTCACATGCTTGGACAACCTGCCAAGGATGCTTTTGAGAATCAGAGAGGAAAACAGTCCAACAAGGTGAGTTCACCAACCTTCTCGCTCAGATGTGGGGCTGCAGTGCCGTGACCCCTGAGCCCCTGTCTCCCGCTGGCCCCCAGACCCCCAGACCCCGAGGAGCGGTCTCCCGGCTCTGTAGCACCTACCTTCCGGTCGTTGAACTCCACGTTCTCCCCTTCATAGTCTCCCTGTAAATAGAGAAAGGTGTCTTACTGTCCTGTAACCTTTCCAGACATACACTCCAGCTGCCCCCACTACGCAGGTGAGCTAGTCCCAGGACAGAACTTCACACAGTGCGGGAGGGCGCCCAGGCCCCCTCCTCCTAGGATAAAAAGTGTCCCGGGAAAGCCCGAAGCGCCTTCCCCTCGACACAGAGACGACGTCCAGGATGGGAACGCAGTCAGGTCCTTGGAACTGGTGACACAGAGGAAAGGGGGCTTCAGGGGCTGGAGGGATTGTCAACAGGGTGAACATGCATCCCACCCTGCCAGGAGGGTCCTGGCGTCTCATCCCAGGCCCCACTAGGGTGGTGCCCCCTTCCCTCTCAAGTGTCCCAGGAGGGACCATGAGTTAGATGATCCCAGTGCCTACAGATCGGTGAGCCCAATGCTCCCATTCTACAGATGGGAACACCGAGGCTCAGAGGAGCAAACTGACTTTCCTGGGAGAGACAGCAAAATCCGGTCAGACCTGGGACTTGGATCCAGGTCTCCAAATCCAATGGAAGAGAAGGAGTGTCTAAAGGTCGAAAGCTAGCCCAGTATTCCAACGGGTGACACTGATGACTAGAAGCCTGGCCAGCCGGTCCTGAGGACTGCCGGGCAGATAAAGCTCTGAGGGCTCTGGGAGGTCTGCCTGGTGCCCGCTCCTCTCACCAGCTCCTTCCGTGATCCCCCCTTCCGGCCCCGTCAGCCCCCTCCAGGCGGGGAGAACTTGACCACCAGGTGGGCAACCGATGCCTGTGGTCTTTGAATGAAGATGCTCTGGGAGCAGTTTAACCAAATTCGCCCTCGAGTCTTCAGGGGCCCTCCCCACCCAACCCAACCTATCCCCTTCCCAGAGTTTTCCCTCTTGTCTAAGACGGCCCCATGATTCCAGCAGCACCTCATTTCTGTAGAGGTCAGTTAGCCGGTGACCTTGAAGGGGGCAGATGCCAACCAGGAAGGAAGCCAAAAAGCCACCCAGCAGCAGATGAAACGCCAAGTCCTTCTCCGGATTCGAATGCTAGTTATGGAGTAGAAGGCTCTTCCTCTATGTGCAGTCCTAACAGGCTGCTGTCTGGTTGGCAATGACCCCGGCCCCTGGCCTGGCAGATGCTCTTGTTGAATGAATGAATGAGTGAGTGAATGCAGCAAGCAAGGCCCTGGAGAGGGTGGGATGCTCTGGGCCACGCACTGAGATGTGACCTAGGACAGCTCAGGGGTGAGAGGCAGATGGTGAGAAGCGTACACGCGCGGGAGGGGCCTGCTGCCTGCCGGAGGCCGAGGTGCAGCCTAGCAGCAGCCGGCATCCTCTGTTTAAGGCATGGGGTCCACAGGGCTAGCTTCAGAAGGATTTATCTCCCCAAATATTTGAACATCAGCTTTGGTACTTAACGGGGTGTGTGTCCATCAGCTGTACGGAAAATTCATGGATGTAAAATCTCATATTGAGATCCATCATCCCGCTGGAAAGAACCCTGGAAGCAGAGCCAGAGGATCTGGGCTCCACTCCTTGGCTGTGTGCCCGTGGGCAAGTTGCTTGAGCAGCTGCAGCCTCAGTTTCCCCATCTGTAAAGTGGGAACAGACCCCACGTGGCGGGTTTCCCTACTGCTGTGTAAGGGACAAAGATGATGGTGCGCAAGGAGCTTCTAACATGAGGATCTTGGAGATGCTTTCTGGGGGCTCAGTGGAAGTCTTGTCCTCGTCGGTTTAAACTGCTGCGAGAATCGATTCCTAAGACAAATGCGGCAGCGAAGCCTGAGAAGAGGGGTGCATCGGCCTCCAGGGGAGGACGCAGTGGTGGTGCAGCCAGGGGTGGAGTAGCCTGCTGTCAACCAGGGCTGGCCTCTGGCCCCAGCTCCTCCACGGGGGCTGTGTGAACTTGGGCGAGTCACTAAAGCTCTCTGAGCCTCCGTGTTTGCACCAGATTAAATGAGATAAAGCTCCTACTAGACACAGTTCTTTGCACACAGTAGGTGCTCAGAAATGTTGATCTTTCCCCTTTCCCTTTCAAGACTTAAAAGGCTGAATCAAACAGGCAGGGAGGCCCTGGAACGTTTCGGCTTCTGTCCCTGACGTCTTGGCAGGAGTGACAGCTCAAAGGCCAAGTGGGGCTGAGCAAACCTGAGTGGCACAGACGGGACGGATGAGCAAGGCGCCTTCTAGGGAGAAGCCAGGAGCGCCAGCGGGGACCTGCGGGGTCTGAGTCCTCCCTCGAAACATTCATCCCGCAACAGGTCAATCACCAAGACAACTCGACTTAACCCCACACTGCATTTATTGAGCACCTACTAGGTGCAGAGGCTTTCATGAGATGCATGCATAATGAACGGTGGCCAAACAGTGTTGTCTTTGTGGGACAGGGAGCGTGGAGGTCCAGAGAGGAAGGAAGACTCAACCGTGCCGGGGAGGCGGGGAAAGGAAGGTTCCATGGGGATGTTTTGTTTGCCCTGGGGAGGGGTTGTCCAGGCAGAGGAGGAGGGAAGAGCGCCGCAGGCAGAGGGAACAGCATGAACGGAGGCGCAGAGGTGGGAAAACGGGATCAGTTGAGCCCAAGTCCTCACAGTGAGTGACGGGGGACGGCGGCAGGTCGGCTGAGCATCTTTCCCTCTGAGTCAACAGTCTGCGTGGACAGCCCTTTGCTGTCCAGCCCCACCCCCCGTTCGTCCAATGTCTTACTGAAAGCCCTTCTGTTTCTGAATTCCTGCTAACACCCTCTGCAGCCCTGGCAACTGGACAGGGCAGGTATTATTTCTGACTTGCAGATGGGGGCACTGGGGTTCAGAGAGGACAGGGGCTGTCTCTGCTCAAGGTCACAGAGGAGTGAGCGGCCAGGACTAGAATCTGGGTCCCCGGGCCCCCATGCCTGTCCTCTCTCTCTCCTAGCCTTTGCAGTAACACACATTTGGAAAGTTCCAGAGATCCTCTGTCCAGAGTTCCCACACTGCTCAGGCCCCATGGCCCATCCCCAGTGCCCCGTTGAACTCTAGTCCTTGTTTCCATAGAGACAATAAGAAGAGAATCTTCTCTCTCTCTATCCCAAGCCAAGACAACGCGGCCGTGGCCACAGGCTATATTTGTCAGGGGGATACCAGTGGGATTTGGAGATTCGGCTCAGGAAACTGGCCACTTGCTCTGCAGAAATAGATACATAACAGAGCTCTCTGGTCATTCTGCCAGAGCCCGGGCGGGGCGGGGTAGGGGAGACTGAGCCAGGGAAAGTTCTTGCGGACCAGCTGGCTGTGAGGTTCAGATATGGCCGTGCAGAGTTTCTGCCACAAGTGCCCCTGTCTTGGTGGAATGATTCAGTAAGAAAAGATGGCTCTGTGTGTAATTCTGGTCCCCACCTGGGGAACCAGGAAGGGCCGTGAGCGGCTGACATTTACAGGAGCGCCAAAGCAGGAAGCCCCGACCACAGGATAGGCAGAGCTCCCTGGGGGGTGTGGCCCTCGGGGTTTGGAGAATCAAATGACGCGCAGAGACGAACTATGTTTGTCAAGGTTACTTACATCGTGCAGTGGGTAGGCTGCCGAGTAAACGCCATTGGCCAGCAGGCTCGTGATGCCTTGAAAACAAAGGCAGAGAGAGGATTACGGACCAGGCCGGTCTCCGACGGCTCCGTGTTCAATCAGAGCGGTCCCAGGGCTGTCTCAATCACCGAGAATTTTCTCAAAGCGAGCCACACCTGGTTGCACAGAGCCCGACCACCTTTCTGGGGTTTCCTCCCCGGGTTCGACTAGGAGATGATAAAAACATGCTCTATTGGCAGAATTAGGAAGACACAGAGGAAACCCCAAGAGGAAGTTACATCTGGGAGGAAGAAGGTACCCCCAAACCTGCGATTCACCAGCTACCCCCGCCTGCTGGAGGGCAAACCTGCAGGTGAGGAAGGGGGATTGTAAGTGGTTAGAAAAGCTGAATCATGAGAAAAATATGGATGGAAAAATTGATGGTGTCAGAAAACACACAGACAATTTGGAATTAGATTTTAGGTTGATTGGAAAAGCCAAAGAGGAGGCCTGCGCGCCCCACGCGGGGGCAGAGCACTTACCGTATTTACCACATTTTCGCCTTTTACTTAAAAGGGCAGAGTCCTTCTTTCTTCCCTCTCCTTGCCCTGTTTACACATCCGGCTATTAGTTACATGCAAAAGGGCCCGGAAGGGTCAAAGCTGCATTTGGGGGGCAAAGCACTCACGCTCACAGTCTAGCACTCCTGGGGGCAGGGGAACGATGGCCGAGCCCCTTGTTTGCTGCCTGAAGCCCCGCGCTGGGAGCAGGATAAAAATAACCACACCTGCACCTCCTAGAATCCAGAGGTGTGGGCTTGGGCACCCAGCCCCAGAAGACAGCGTCGTGAGGGGGTAAGGCAGAGCCCGGCCACGCATGGGTCTGGGGCTTCCCAGAGATCTGATCTTGCTTTGCACACATCCTTGGGGGCCAGTACTGCCCAGGAGTTTCCACGAAGCCCTTTGCTGGTCACAGAACCCTCTGCCTGGATGAAGAGGCTTTCTAGGTGGTAAGGGGGTCAGATTTTTCATTGGCCTGACCGGCCCACTCTTGACTACTCTGCTGTGACACTGGTGGGAAAGGCACTCCCTGAAATCCACTTAAAAATAGACCATCTCCTCAGCTAGTGATCTGGAATGGTCAGGGACCTAGGGACACTTAGAAATCCAAACCGGAGCCGGGTGGGAGCGCGTGGCCAAAGCCCCATGAATGGAAAGTTCAGCTGCAGTAAAAAATGAACAAGGGGCCGGATTCGGGTTCACTGGCTTCTCACCGTCCCTAGAATGCTCTCAACACCGTGCTGCCACAGGGGCTCCCTCTATCCGGAAGCCTCACCCCCTCCAATGTCACCTCATCAGAAAGACCTCTGATCACTGGTTCTACATCCCCCATCACTGGTTCTACATCCCCCATCAGAAAGACCTCTGATCACTGGTTCTACATCCCCCATCACTACATCCCCCTCAACCTGCAAGATTATGTTCTGGTTTACCTAGTCATCTCTCCTCTGTTCTCGTCCTCCAGAATGGAAACTCCCTGAGGGTAGGGACCTTCCTGGCACAGAGGCTGGTGGGTGACCGAACCCATCAATGAATCTGGAGGTCAGGAGGGCTCTCAGACAAGGCCAGTGTGAAATGGGGTGCAGAGAAGGCCCCTCCATCTCTCTGCTTCGTCACCGGCACTGGGAACCAGCGCTGCCAGGGAACTGGCCAGAACACACAGCATGGCCCGGGGTGGGGATCAGCTCTAGCTGAGAAGCGCCAGACCCTGGACTCTCTGCAAACCTTCACAGCAACCACACGAGTCTCCACCAGAAGGGCCCCTACAGGGACGCTAAAGGGAGACTTGAGTTCTGAGATGCGTCGCTGGGACTAGACCCACGCTTCTCCCCACCTCTGGTGGCCGGGGCCATGTTGCTCCCTCGGGGACGGTTTTCCTGGCCTCCTCTCGACTCCTGAGTGTCCGTCCCCCGCCATGACTTAGTACACGGGCTTAGAGAGTTCAGGCCCAGAGGGCGGGCCCGTGCCTGACCGCTGGCCCACCCTGGGCAGTCTGTCTGACCCTGGAGGTGTCGTCCTCCCCACCCCACATCCTGGGCCCGCCCCAGACTTCGGCTGCGAGCACCTGAGTCCTCTCCTGCTCTTGCCTTCCTTCCCTCGCAGGAAGCCAATAGGCAGGGCATCTCTCCCGATACAGAGGCTCTTACCAGCCCTGCCCTGCGCCCTCGAACCACAGGCTCAGAGCTTCAGATGCTTCCAGAGCATGAAGGATTGTGCTGTGAGCTCCGCTCTCAGCGGGGCACAAAGCAGCTCAACAGGAAGGGGGGAAAGACTGGGGAAAGGCATCACTTTGCCCTGAAACATTTTGCTTTAGCAAACTCAGCCTGCGGCGGTGGGCAAGGGACCTGCATGGCGGGGGGGGGGCGGGGGGGGCGGGGGGGTGGTTCCCTCTGCACGCTTTAATCGAGAAGGTTTTGCACCTGTGGTTGAGGTGTTCTGTAAACCGGTACCCTAGGAGCCCAGCGGGGACGGTTTTGTGGCAGGTTCCGCCTAAGGGCACACGTCGAGGGGCACCCCTTCCAGCAAGGCCACGGCCCGGGGTGGGGCACCTTCTAGACTGTGTGCGTGTCTGGCTGCTGCATCAGGCTGCTGCCCTGGCTGGAACCCTAACTACCTCCCCCTGGACTGTAAAGGTCAAGAGAGGGTCAGGACCCCTTGGTCACCCTCCAGTTTCCAGCAGCCAGGATTTACCGCCTCTGCATTGAGAGGCTCCACAGGCCACCACAGATGCCTCAAGCCAGAGAGGAGGATCCTTTGGTGCTTAATAGGGCTGTAAAACCGCCCCTTGGTCCCGGAACGGCCCTCCTGCCTGAGACTGTTACACCAGGCTTAAATCAAAACCCTCTAAAAAACCCCAGCCCGGCCACCCGCCTCCCACGGAGAAGATGGGGAGGCAAGATTACACAGCGAGATGAGTGCTGAGCTCAAGCCCCAAGCACGCCCTTACCCATGCTGTACTTGGCTTTGGTACACGTTGTTCTCTTCAGGATTTCGTAGACCTGTTGTGGAGACAAGGGGGGACCAGAGCTACTCCATCACGGGTCACCGGGAAGGGAGGTGGTGACTGTTACCAGCGCCAGCCTCCTGCGTCCCCCAAGGATGGGGTCAGGACTTGCGTTCTTGGGGACAAGGTCACCTCGAAAGGCCCACACCGTGCTTGGGCTCAGGAGTACGGGGGTCCTGTGCACCCTGGTGGTGGATTTCCACCCCTTTTGGCTGAGAGGTGAGTTGGAATTCAGAGGCGTGAGGACTCCGCTGATAGGATCACTCTCGGGTGTGGCCCTGAATGTTCTAGAAACCTGTGCCCCTTTTACGAACAAAACATTTCACTTCGCTGCCTCAGGAGTCCCGGCTTGGGGGTCTGCCTGCCTGGGTCTGCGTCCTTGTAGCCGTGTGGTCTTGGGCTATCTACCTCGTGCCCCGTGCCTCAGTTTCCCCATCTGCAAAATGGGGTGAAAAGAATCAGCCCTGTGCCATAGATGCGTGGGTCAGAGCACTCTAACCCCCCGAGACCCCCTCGAGGTCCCACCCTCCAGTGCCCCCCAGGCCCTGGGCCATCTGACCTTCTCTCCTCCTCTCCGTCCGCCCAGCCCTGTCCCAGCAACCCGGCCTCCTGGCTGCCCCGCCTCACTTGCCAACCCTCTCCTGAGGCCACAGGGCCTTCACCCTGGCTGTTTCTTTTGCCAGAAGCGCTTCTCCCCCTGAGAGCTAAATGGCTACAGAGCCACCTTAACAAACAGGTCATCGAGCAGACACCGTCCCTGTTGCTCTGCCTTCTAACTTTGCTCTTTCCCTCTCTTTTTTTTTTTTTTTGGCCGCCCCACTCGGCTTGAGGGATCTCAGTTCCCCGACCAGGGATGAACATGGGCCCTGGAGGTGAAAGAGAGGAGGGCCCAGTCCTAACCACTGGACCACCAGGGAATTCCCCAATGCTGCTCTCTTGTCCCGGATTACTCACCCCTGCCATGTGCCTGTTGCCTCCCTCACCCCCCGCCCATCTTGGGCAGACACCAGGTGCTCAGTAATGGACTGATGAATGAATGAATGACCCAGTTAGCTGGCTCTCTCCCTGGCACATCTTGAATCTAATCGGTGGCCTCATCCTGACCTTGCTGATTCTCCCATAACCACCTCCTCCCTTCCACGTGCAGCCACAGCCCCCCTTCACAACCACCCCTGTGATCCCACATCCACCCTCCATCTGCCCTTCCATGACTGACCTCTGGCAGTGATCTTTCTAGGACCTTCCTCCACAACCATCTATGGCTCCCTAGTGCCTACAGGCTGAAAATCCAAGTCCTAAGACCAGCACCTCAGGTCCTTTCCCATTGTTCCTTGCTGATCCCGACTCCTACCCGCCTGCACACTGGGCTGCCCCGATATGCTAGGAGCACAGGGAAGGAGACAGGAGGGACTGTTATATCTTTGTCTAGAAGGACGTTGGGTCTCAAGACCACAGGGTCCAACTAACCAAGGGCAAAGTTTTGAGTCACCAAAGAGTTTCTCTGGCGCATTGGTGTTTTACAAACAGGCCTTCAGGGTCTCTGGGAGAGAGTGCCCCCCACCCTAGAGGTAATCGGAGTCATGGATCATTCAGCTAACACTGGCTCGGGCAGAATTGCCTTCTGTGACTTGGGGATCACGGTCTGAGCTCAATTTTAAAGTGGATTCTCCACGAGAGGGGGCCTAAGAGCTTCCATTCACATATGCCCCCCAACCCCAGGCCACCACCCCGACAGCAAGAGTGAATTTACGGGGACTTCACTGGCAGTCCAGTGGTTAGGACTCCGCACTTCCACTGCCAGGGGCCCGGGTTCGATCCCTGGTCGGGGAACTAAGATCCTTCAAGCCACATGGTGTGGCCAAAAAAATAAAATAAAATAAAACAATAAAGTAAAAAAAGAAAAAAAAAAAAGAATGAATTTACGAATCTGCACCCTGCCCTGTGCTTCCAGGAGCATCCTGGTGGCTCCAGATAATGTAAAAACTGGGGTGCACATACGTATGGAAACACAGCACGTGCCTCAGTTTCCCCAGCTGGCCATTCCAATTCTCTCCCATCCCAACATGACAGAGAAAAAGTGAAACCGTTCAGGTTCAACTGCGTCTGGCTCTCCCGAGGGGTCGGTGTCCGAGAGGGAGAACTTACCTCTCCTGGACCACATGTCAGCCCCGAGCTACACTGGCTGCTGACATTTTTGCACAAACGAGTTCCTCATTGTTTATTATAATGAGATTTAATTGCTAATTTCATCAGTAACATGGTCAATAATAAAAACCACAGCAGCGGCTGTGTTCCCGGCACTGCATCCAGGTTACCCTTGGTGTGGGCGCACGGCTGCCCTTTGAGCAGGACACCACCTCGTCCCGTTTGCCAGTCGCTAGGCTGGGAGGGGACACAGGGTTGATGGGACCGGGCTCTGTCTGTCCAGGCAGTGGCCTGAGCCCCCCACGCCAAGGCGGCCTACACCACTCACTGTCCTGTGCCCGGGTGCCTGCCAGTCTCAGGACGTGGCTGTGAGGGGCAGTTATCTGCTCAAGGTCAAGCGGCCTCCTCCTCCCAGCCCTGCCCCTCTCCTCGCCAGGCTGGGCTTTCTGGGCCAGGAAGAGAGAGAAGCAGCAGCTTGGCTGTGAGGTTAATACTTGTTTAGATAGAAGTTGGGTCCTGAGCCGCGCACAGCCCAGCTTGGCTGGCGGACAACTTGGCGGCCGATGGATAAACATTAAGCCAATACCTGGCGTAGGGCAAGGCGGCCTGGTCAGATTTCAAACCACAGTTTGCTCGTCTGGCAAAGCTCTGGAAATCTACCCAAACCCTCGCCCCTTTGCCTACACCACCCCATCACTCCTGCCAGGCCTGCCTGCTCACAAACCTCCAGAGAGACAGGGACGTACTGATTCCACTAAGGGCAAGTGGCAAGGAGGCTGGAGAGGCATGCTGGGAACTGCAAAGATGCGGGAACATTTTGAAATAACCCAGCTGGTCTGGAATCCCTCTGCTTCTTCCCTGCTGCCCCACCCCGGCCATCCCCCGGGTCCCTCGAAGCCCGCTGGTTTTATTATTCTAATTATTTCTGTTACAGACAATTAGAGCCCCTTCCACCCAGAGGAGCTTGGCTGAAATGAAATTATCATCCCGTTTCCCCGGGGCCACCTTGCTGGGGAGCTATGGATTCCCACGAGTGAGCGATACTTACTATCGTGCTCCGGGTTTTGCTGTCGAAAAAGGAATCCTTGTCAGACAGGTCAAATCTGTTGAAATTTTGGGAACAAAAAGAGACACAGCTCACTGGAGTCAGCGCTCCCGGTTTCCGAGGCCTTGGGGGACCACGCTACCCCCATGAGCGGTGACCGTGATATCGAAGCTCTGTCCGCAGCCGGGTGTGACCCGACCCTGGGCATTTGGAAGAGTCTATTCATCCCCTCACACCTCGGGGAGGCTGGGAGACCCCCGTGGGTGGGAAGTGACCCCAGGGGCAACTGAGGTCAGACCTCCCTCGCCAAGGATCCCTTTTCCTTCCAATGACACCCTCGGGGGCAGATTTTAGTCTCTGCTGCAGCACTCCTGGGGTGATCCCACCATCGGACACTTTACTATTTAAGGCAGTCTCCCTATAATTTCCAAATGGTTTCCGTCCGGAGGGCTTGGGCCACACAGAGATTTCCTAAGTCTTCCTGAGGGCAGAGGGATGTCTCTGGAACACATTACCCGACTCCCAACACACTCAGGGTAGAGCCGGGGAGGGCGACTCGGGGCTGGGGGTGGCCCAGAGCCTGGAGGTGAGCCAAGCCTGGCAAGGCAGGGGGTGCCAAGGGAGGTGGCCAGGGCCCTGGGGGTCATGGAAAGAGGGCGTCTCCCTCTAATGCGCGGGGGCCTGGGTCCTGGTGCTGGTGGGAGGAGTTGGGCCGGAGCCACTTCCTTCTCTCTTATGTCTTATCCCCAGGAGGATCGGGAAACAGCGAGTGAAGCATGTGGCCCCGGCCCTGTGACTAACGCCCTGGCCAGGGCGGAAGCCCCAGTTCTGAGCCGAGGCTCTTCATGTCCCGTGGGACCAGGGGTGTCCAGGAGCCTCCCATCCCCTAGAGCTTGTCATCCTAGCCCCACAGGATTCCCAGACTCCAAGCTTTCTATTCCCACCCCTGCCCTCGCTCCAGCTCTGCCCAGTGAGGCCCCAAGGAGGCCTTGCAGCTGCCGCTGACCCAGGTGGCTACGCCTCATTGCCCCTCAGGAGCAGGGGAGGAGGGAAGGTTCCAGAATAGGTGCAGCCCTGCCAGGCAACCTCACTGGCTGCGAGTCTCTGGGGCCTCAGGACTCCAGCTGGGGCTGCTTTTCGGTTCTTGGCTCCCAGAGCTCGGCAGCCTTCAGGAGGTGCAGCTAACCAGACCCAACTCCTCGGGACACATCCCAAGAGGGACAGAGCAGGGCAGGGGGCGGGTACCCAGGCCACTGCTTTGGGGCTTTAATCCCAGACCCAGGCCTTCCCGCACCTGGGCTCAAGCCAGTTTTCCCAAGTGCCACCCAGCAGGACAAGACTTGTCCCCTTAATTCCTCAGTTAATAATGACCTTGGATATTATTTCCAGGGCCTCTTCTGTGCTCAAGAACCACAAGCTCTTATGCGAATATGTTCCAGGGGCTGAAATCCCCACTTGATTGGGGGATGGAGAACCCCCTCTGGCCTCAGAGGACCACGTCCAACACGGGGTGGAATCACCACACAGCGGGGGGGCCCTCGGGAAGGGGCAAGCGGGTGGGGGGTGTCCCCACTTACAGGTGCTGCTTCTCCCGGGAGAAGGGATAGGAGAGCCTCTTTGTGGTCTGGGGTCTGTGCTCCGCCACCTTGGGCTGGATGGGGTCCGTGATCTTCTGGAGCACAGAGTTGATCTTTTTCAGGAGGCCACGGGTCTCATTAATGTGATACAGCTGCGGGCGAGGCAGGGAAGGGGGACGCATGTCATCTGCTGAGCCATGACTCTGGGACTCTATGCTGAGACGGGCAGGGAACTAGCCCCCCACCACAGAGACGGCCCGGCCTGGGAACGGGGGGGTGGGGATGGGCCGCAATGCCCCCTCCACGCCCGCGCTTCTAGATGAGCCTGAAAGCTCAGAGTTTCGGGAGATCCCGGCCAAAAGGGCAATTCTAGTACATTCCAGAGAACTTCCCCCAGCTTCACTTTTGTTTAAAAAGAGGTAATCCAGAGGATTCTGGCGGATTTGAGAAGCTGGGAGCTGACTTGCTGCCGAGAACAGCTTCATCCCCCCCCGGCTTTCCTCCCCAAGGACCAAAGTAAACCCCGATGCCTCGCTAAGCTCCTCGGACGCACTGGCAGACTGCTTCCCAGCCCGAAGCTGTCAGAGATTAAGAAGAAAAACCCCAGCAAGCGAGGAAATGGAATTAAAGTGAGTCTGATAAATTAGCTGAAATACTGAAAGTACGAACGGTCAGAGCGGGAAGTTTCACTGTGTTTGTATCTGTGAGAAGTTCCCGGGCTCCTCTGGCATCTCTGGGGGAGCGGGTTATACTCTCCGCCCGCAGGACACGGGAGCCCTCCTGCCCTCCCGGGGGCGGCTGAAGCTCCCTTGGGCTTTCGTAACAGCTCAGACCCTCCCGATGACGCTTTCCTGCCGGGCATCCCCGAGACGACCCCTGTGGAGTAGGGACACCACTCACCTTCTTCGTCGGCATCTTCAGTTTCAAAAACTCAGCCTCTCTGCACAGCACGTTCCAGGGTGCGTGGATTTTTACAAACCCAACCCCGTGAATTTTCGTCTAGAAAGAGGGGAGAGGTCCTTGATCAGCGTGGGCAGATGTTTGGGGCTGAAAACCATTTTCACCCTCGGGGGCAACTACCGTTTACTGGGCAGCTGCTTCTGCCTGTCACCTCATGGCTCCTCTGACGATGCTTTGAGGCACTGCTACAATCCCCTCCTTCCAGATGATGGAAGAAAGCTGCGGGGCTGAGAGGGCTCCCCCGCACCCCCCGCCGGGTCCCACGGGAATGATCAACAGCCGGGAGGGTGCCTGGAGGGAGGTCCCGGATCCCACAACACCTGGGAAGTTCTCAGAGGGGTAGCCGAGGGGCCCCAGAGCAGCCTGAACCACAGAAGGCCTTCCACAACTGAGAGCCCAGGCCCTTCGACTGAGTGGATGTACTCGGTGTCCCCGGGGTGCCCAAGCAGAGGTGAGGAGGTGATGGTGAAGATGGTCCCCTCTGGGCATCTCTGTGGGGTCAGGACACACCTCCGTCTGGACCCGGCCACCCCCCGGGTTCCCTGGGTCAGCACTGCCTTTATCCTAATGCGAGAGGACTCGAGGCAACGTTGCATTCGAGTCCAGCCCTCCTCCCCCACTAGGCTGCTGTGAACCTGGACGAGTCACTTCTGGTCCAGCGTGTCTGAATGACAGGACTGGGCAGCCGAGGGTCCCTGAGTGCTGCCCCACCAGGAACTGCACAAGCTAAGAGCTTCGAGAACTGACTCCAAAGCTCGATGGGAAAGGCAGGACCACTGCCCCGCTTCACGGAGGGGAACACTGAGGCTTGAGAGAGTAAGTCACCGCCTAGGTTCCTCAGAAAATTAAAACTAGAGCCACGATATGATCCATCCATCCCACCTCTGGGTAGTTATCCCAAGGAAATGACACCAGGATCTGCACCCCCATGTTAACTGCAGCATTATGACAGCCAAGATACACAAACAACCTAAGTGTCCTTGGACAGATGAATAGATCAAGAAAGTGTGGTAGACATATACAGCGCAGTATTATTCACCCATAAAAAAGAAGGAAATCCTGCCATTTGTGACAACGTGGATGAACCTGGAGGACATTCTGCTATGTGAAATGGGTCAGAGAGACAAGCATTGCATGGTATCACTTATATGTAGAACTAAAAAAATGCTGATTTCATAGAAACGGTGTAGAGTAGAACGGTGTTTGCCAGGGGCTGGGTGTGGGGATGGGGATGGGGAGATAGGTCAGAGGGTACCAGCTTTCAGTTATAAGATTAAGTTTTGAGGACCTAATGAACAGCAGGGTGACTCTAGTTACTAATATGGTATCGTATACTTGAAAGGTGTTGAGAGATCGAAGTGTTCTCAGCGCGTGTGCACGCGCACACACACACGCACACACACACACACACACAGAGTTAACTGTGTGAGGTGACGGGCGAGTTAATTACCTTGATCTGGGTAACCATTCCACGGTGTCTATGTGCATCAAGTCATCACAGTGTAGACTTTAAATATACACAATTATGTTTGTCAATTACTCCTCAGTAAGGTTGGGGGTGGAAAGTCGGGGCCTGGCATCTTGCAGCTGGCGGGTGTGGGAACCCGGGTTCACATGCAGGCCACACACACTCTTAATCGTGGGTGAGACCACACACGTCCCAACAACTCTATTTTTCTGGTTTTCTCTGTTCCCCGTACATTTCGTGTTTAAGAGATCCCCTTTATTGAGCGAATAGCATCAATGCGGCGATAACACATTTCCCCATCTAAGACGCAGGTAACACCAGCAGACTTCCCAATCACCCCGAGATAACTGGGGTGCCCCATTGCAACAAAAAGCAAAGAAACACAATATTCCCCTCAGACAGAGCCGCCCTATGGCAGTGGGGTCCTCAGTCCACCAGACGTCTCAAGGGGACCCCCAGGGGCTTGGAGCCCACGCTGGGCCCCCAGGTTGAGGTCCCACTTCACCTTTCCACAATTCCGGGGGTCCTGGCAGAAGGGAGCCAGGCCATGGCAGGGGGTGTGTGTGGCCGGCACTCGGGACTCAGTGTGGCGCTGACTCGGGTCTGCGCTGGGCGCTGAGCCCCAGGTCCCGTCACCAGCCTCAGTGTGTACCCAGCTCATGGGATCACTGCAGGTTTTTGGCAAAAAGCAACGGAGTCAAAGTCACTTGGGACTGATTTTTAAGAAAAAATCCTCAGTGGTCCAAACACATTCGTCCAGCGCCAGCCTCGGCCCCCAGTGAGACGTGGGGCTCCTGGTTGTCCGCGTGGAGAGCCACAGACGGCTCTGCCCACACCCTGCCTGGGCAAGGGGACCCTCCCGGATGCCAAGCTCCATGTGGGGCTCCTTCCTCACCTCGAGAGAAGGGCCACAGCTGCTGGGAGAACTCCGGCTCACCTCTCCATCGCTGGTGCAGAGGCCCCCATGCCCCCCACGACAAAAGAGCCAGCCTCTCCCTGGGGCCTCAGTGTCACCGCACAGGCCTTGTCTATGTGGCCCCAGCAGGCAGGCGAGTCCTGCCCGGAGCCTCCCAGCTCCCTGGCCCTGCTGCCCACGTCGGGGCAGTGCAGATGCCCCACGTGTCCACTGAACGAGCGGATGAAGTCCCCTAACAATGATGATGACGAGGGGGGGGAGGGGGAGGCTGAGACCCACCGGGCGCTCACTACGTGCCAGTCCCTGCTTCAGGCATTTGTGCGCATTCACTCATTTAGCCTCACGACAGGCCCGTGAGGGTGACCATGCCGCTGTCCTCACCTTGGAGCCGAGAGGTTCACACTCTGCAAGTTCACTGTGGGTGTCCAGGGCAGTCTGCAGCCAATGGCCACAGATTGGGCAGCTCTAACAACACGGTTTCATTGCCTTCCAGTTCTGGAGCCAGAAGTCTGTGACCAAGGTGTGGGCAGGGCCGCGCTCTCTCCAGAGGCTCCAGGGGAGGGGCCCTCTCGCCTTGCCCAGCCGCCGGGGACCCCACGCCTTCCTGGGCTTGTGGCCATATCACCCCAACCTCTGTGCCCATCTGCACAAGCCTTCTCCCCTGTGTGGCTCTGAGTTTCAAGTCTCCCTCTCTTTTCTCTTCCAAAGACACCCGTCACTGGATTTAGGGTCCACACGAATCCAGGAAGATCTGGTGCAGAGATCAGTAACTTACTTACATCTGCCAAGACCCTTCTTCCAAATAAGGTCACATTTGCAGGTTCCAGGAGGACAGCTTTTGGAGCTGCCACTTGGCCCACGATACTCGCCATGAAGCGGCAGGTCAGAGCCTCACAGGGCTTGGTGCAGGGAGCTTATCGAAGTGGCTGGAAGCTTTGAAGAAGCAGGTCCAGGAGCTGGGTCCTGAGGCTGCTTCAAGGACCAGGGTGCCCGGGCACAGGGACCAGATGTGCAAGGCTCGAGGTGTGCTGGCTGGCGTGGGGCACACCTGCAGGGAGCCTGGAGCCTGACACCACGGCCCAGGGCTGGGGACTCAGTGCGCGGGCTTGGGAACGGACGCGTGGACTAGTGTGGACCAGAGGAGGCAGCCCGGGGGCTCGGGCAAGGGGAACCCAGATCTTCCTGCTGTCCTCAAGGGGCAGGTCGGGTGGGCACCGGGGGAGGCCATGGATTGGGTGGCCTGGGTCCGAGTCCTGGCGGGCTGCTGTGTTGTCTCCAGCAGGTGACTCAACCTCTCTGAACCCCCTTTTGCTCAGCTGCAAATCTTTGCAGTACAAGGCTTGCTTCACAGGTGGGGGGGGGTCCCTGATGCTCCTAGCACTTCCATCCAGCCCCGTGGCTGGGGCTGGGGCTTCTCTCCGTGACCCTGAGGCTGGTGAGACCACGCCTGCATGGACTCCTTTGGCCAAGAAGCTTGAAGCCGCCTCCCCAGCTCCAGGAAGCCCCGGGGGCACCATGAAATGACCGAGAAGTGACCACGGACGGCCCCTTGCGGCAGACCCCCTCTTTCCCGTTACGGCCCAAGTTTATCTCTGTGCGCACTGCTCAGCCGCATGCAAAGACCCAAAATATATTCTTCCGAGTCCGTGGAGAGTTCTCTCGATGGTGGTCAAGGACCAGTGCCCGGGCCGGCCTCCCTGGGAAAACACGCTCCGCCGTTTACGTGAGCAAAGGGGTCCCTCCCAGGGAAATATCTGGCAGGATTGGGGAAAGGGGTCGTGGGACCAGTTGGATAAGAACACATATGGGATGTTTTAAACCTTGGTGCCCGGCCTGACGGCAGCCCGGCCCCTCCAGGAAGAAATCGTGAGACGCCGGGTCCCCTCCCTGAGCCAGATGCCCTGGAGCCGTGGGTTCTGTCCTGACTCTGGTCCCTCTGGTGCGGGGAGGTTGGAGGCCACAGAACTGCCGGGGCCATGCACCATGGCGTGGGCGTGGGGAGGGCCAGGCGTCAGGGTCCCGCAATGGCCTGCCACCAAATGCTGGACAAAATAAATAAATAAAATAAATGGCATGTCTTAAAGTTGCTGAAGACCTGAGAAGACCCAGAGGAGCAACCTAGATCATGCCATCCAAGGGGTTTCTACCGATGCAGACACTTGGGCTGGAGGGGGGAGGGAGGTTTCTGCCCCAGGCCCGCCCCAGATGGGGAGTCTAACAGAAGACCCTCCCCCATGGAGCTGGACCCCCATGACATGACACTTTCAGGTGACCCAGAAAGGGCTCCCTCCTCCAACCCTGGGGATTACAAGGAAGGCAGTCCTGGTGCTGAGCAGGAGAAGGAGGGGATGAGGACCACCCCGAGAAGTCCTGGTCCCAAAGGCCACGCCCTAGTGGGTCTGGGCACCTCAGCCTGTGACCTTGGCTCAAGGTGGTTCTGTCTATACTGCCCTCAGATGTGACGAACGCAAGCCTTTCTGGACAAGGGCATCTTCCTCCTGGGCTTGGGGAACCACCGCCCCCCACCCCATCATGGGCTACATAAGGGTGGTGGCCAGTGGGCAAGGGCGCCAGGCCCACCAGGATGGAAGACAGCTGGAGGAGAACCAGTAGAAGTGACCCCCTCAGCCTTGGGATTCTGAGAGGATTATATGGATAATAAATCAGCTGTGCTCACCTTGTTTAAAGAAATAAACCTCAAGACAGAAAGGTTCTGCAAAGGACAGGAAACTATTAAAAAATGACACAGCCAACTTGGAAAAGAACCAAACAGAACTTGCAGAAATAAAAAAAAGTGTCATAATGAGAAGTGAAAATTCAACAGACACGTTTGAAGGTACTTGACCTCTCCAAGGAAAGGGAGACACATGGGCGTATAGCAGGGAGATGCCAGTAAGGAGATGCCAGTAAGGTATGCAACCCTCCACAGCCCCCCTGCTCTCAGGAAGAAAAAACCAACCCTGATCTGTAGCTGCAGCATTTGCCAATTTCCACAGTGTACATACTCCCGCCATGGTCTATTTCAAGCTACCAAAGTGTTAACACCCGGCTGGCAGAATTCCTGATGAGCCAGAAAGAGCTGACTCTGGCACACCACAGGCCTAGAGACACAGGAGGATGTCAGAACTGCAGCCAGAATGACACAGATTTTAGCCCGACTACTTGGGACCTGGGCAGAGCTGCCCTTGGGGAACTTAAAAGACATGACTTTTAAAAAGTGTCCAGAATTCACTTTATAGCAAGTATGCTTCCACAAAACCAAGACAGGCCCAAAGGAAGTCAGGTGGGGTGTGTAAAAGCCTCAGCACTTAAGACTCAAGAGACATAAAATCTTTCGGGCCAAAGAAATAAATGCGTAATGGTGGAATTGTGGAGAAATGAGAGCTTCAGGACTAGACAATGGCCCCTAACATCCCACTGTAGGAGAGGCTCATGGCAGAGGCACTAAGCCTGGGGATGGCAGTGGGGGGCTGAAGACCACATGGTTCAGGGCAAAGAGCGTGACACTGGGAGCCAGGACCCAGGTTCAAGTGCTGGCCCTGCCCCTGTTGGCCCGGTGGCCTTGGTCTCCTTGCCCCGCCTCTCAGAGCCTCAGTTCCTTCCCTCTGTAAAGGGATCTGATCCCTGCGCCACATGGCAGGCTAGGGCGCCCACACCAGGTGGGCTGGGGTTTGCTTCCAAACTGACAAGTCCCTGAGAATGTCTGTTGCGCCTTTGTCCTTATACATGCAGATGTCGGGATTAGACCTCAGGTTCCTCAAAGTCAAGGACCCCCACCCCAACGCCCAGCCTGCGAGGAGGGACCGCTCCTCTGTGCTGATCACCATGCTTATCCAAGCCCCAGAGCCGCCTCAGAAGCCAGCTCATGCCTGCAAAACCTCAGCTGGAAACTGCAAGAAACACGTCCCCCTGCCTGTCCCATGACCACCCCTCCAGGAGGAAGGACGTGCCATCACCTCCATTCTACAGATGGGAAAACTGAGGTCCAGAGGGGGGAAGCCACTTGCCTGAGGCTGCTCGGCCAGTGGCTGAGCAGGGTCTGGACCTGCACACGTGGCCCTCACAGGGGCCAGGCGGGGTCTGAGCCTCATTGGGAGCTCAGATACACTCACCACCTGACGGTGCATCCCAAAGTTTGGTGTGGAAGCAGCACCCATCCTCCCGCAGTCAGTTCCTCACTTGCTTTTCAAAAGCAACATCCACAAAGATGGGAAACAGATGCCACGACGGCCCACACCAGCTTCGGGTAGGAACACGGAGAAACAACAGCCCACCAGCCCCGGGGCGAGGAGAGGAGCCCCGAAGAGCAGCATGAAAGCAAACTGATTTTACAGGGTTCGCGTGTCCGCGGCCTTAACAATTCTGCCAAAGCCGGGGTCAAGTTCAACTTCAGGGCAGTGTGGGCCTCGGTCACCCCCAGCACACAGCCGGCATTTTAGTGTGTGGCCTTCTTGGCAATGGCCAGTGGACATAAATAATGTCCCAGCTTTGAGGCTGGACTTGAAAAATGCTGATGGATTTCAGTTGCAAGGAAACGTGTTGGCCACAAGCTGCTCTTGTCCGTTTACTGGGAACCCTGGACGCTGACCCCACTGCCGTGGGGGGGGGGGGGGTGGTGGGGTGGGAGGAGGGTCTCCTTGAGAAGGAAGGCCTGGGCCGCCTGTCTCCACGACCTTTTCCTCCCTCATTTCCTATCACGTGTGTTGTCCCAGGGGGTCTCTGACAGGACACCCCTCTTGGACCCTCATGTGTGAAACCGACTTTGGGGGCCGTCCTCTGGATCAGGCACCAGACCCTAACTTGACACCCAGGGCCCCTCTCTTGCAGGGAAGCAGTGTTCACATGGGGTTCCCCTGAGCCTGCGGTGCCCGGGGGAGGGAGGGTGGGAGCAGTGGGGAACCTATGGTTAGAGCCTGTTGGCCAGGCTCAACCTCTATCCATCCTATAATGAGGGTTATGAGCGCGTTTCTTCCAGACCCATCACTTCCCTCTCCACAGTTCTTGGCCCAGGGTACCCAGTACGGGGGTCTCTGTCTGGTGCTACCTCTGGGGCACTGAATGGTGGATCAGGGGCTTGCGTGGATGTTGCGGGCCCCTTCCCTGGGATGTTTCTGACGGCTCATGGGGAACAGGCTTGCACGTTCCTCACACCTCCAAGTATGGTCCAGGGTCGGGCGCGTCGTATGCCCTGGGAGCAGGTTAGAAGCGCAGTGTAGGGCCCATGCAGACCTGCTGAGTCAGAGCCTGCATCTTGGCAGGACCCCACAGGGTTCCCGTGCACATCCCGGGCCCTGCACCGAGGCAGCCAGGCCAAGGCTTTGTCCCCCCCAGACCACCTGCCCTGCTCTGCCCTCCAGCCACGAGCCATGCCTCCCCCACCCACTGCCGTACCTCTAGGGGTCCTGCATGAGCCACCCCACTCCTGGGCTAACACCCCTGTGCAGAGTCTCAGCTCTGTAGCTTGGTATCCCCCAAAAGAGACGTCCACACCCTAACTCCCCGTATCTGTGAATGGGACCTTATTCGGAAATGGGGTCTTTGCAGATGTAATCAAGTTAAGATAAGGTTACACTGGATTAGGATGGGCCTTAAGCAGAATGACTGGTGTCCTTATGAGAAGAGGAGAGACATACAGAGGAGGAGGCCACGTGAAGACGAGGCACAGGTTGGAGGGACGCGGCCACAAGCCCAGGAACACCCGGAGGCCCCAGAAGCTGGAAGAGGCGAGAGGAATGCTCCCCTAGAGCCTTGAGAGGGAGCGCGGCCCTGCTGACACCTTGACTTTGGACTTCTGGCCTCCAGAACTGGGAGGGAATCAACTTGTGTTGTCTTAAGCACCCCACCCCCCAAGTTTGTGGTCATTGGTTCCGGCAGCCCCAGGACACTCACTGTTCTGTGTCCCTAAGAACCGCCCCCCACTGTGCCCTCAGCCAGGCCGGTCTTCCACTGGTCATCACGGGATGTCTTCACAACAATAAACCTCCTGACTCGGGAGAAAGGCTCGCACGGCACACAGGGGCCCCATCCGTGTGGGGCTCGTGGCCCACGCTGCCCAGGAGCGGCTCAGTCTCACACACCCGCTGGCCCCTGGGGGAGCAAAGGCAGGTCACACGCCTCTGCGCTGCTGGTGACCTCCATGTGCTGCCTGGTCACAGCCGGGCCAGCGGAGGGTTGAGGAGGGGTTACCAGGTGCTCAGGAGGCCTTATTTATCTGCCCCCCCCCCCCATTTCTCTCGCTCTCACTTTCCTTTTGCCCTCCACACCCACCCCTCCACCCCCGTCCCTCCACCCCCAGCCAGCCTTTAAAGCAGGCTCTCCATGTTGGCTCCCCGGGGATATTGGCGATGTCTGGGGACATTTTTGGTTGCATTTAGGGATGCTGCAACGTACTGAATGCCAGCAGCGCCGAGGCTGAGAAATCCCACTTTAAAGCAACGATTCTTCATCTTTTGGGCGTCATTGTTTGAGTACCTGATGGATTCCACGGATTTTTTTCTCCCCAGGAAAGTGCACGTAAGTCCCTACATTTTGCTTCAAAGTGGGTAAGATTGTGCGATTGGGCTCTCTCTCTGAGGCTATCTTGTTCCCCAAACTGCAAATCCTTTCACTCCTTGTCATCAGAGCACACCCCGGGAATGAGTCATGAGCCGGGCATCTCTCTGCCAATCTCACTGGCAGGGGACCGTATACACCCCGCAGACTGCACGCACCCGGCCGGCCGGCCCCTGAATAGATTCTGGTCTCAGGTGAGCGGGTGAAAGGCTGCAGCAAACGAAGGTCCTTTCAACAGCCTCGGGGCCTAGTTCACCTCAGAGGGAAGCCCGGGATTGCAGGGGCCCATGGGAAACTCGGTTATGATCTGAAAGGCTACAGCAGGAAGATGGTCACACTCAACTCCAGCTGCTTTGAAACCCTGAACTGTCTAGTTTATGCCACAGTAATATTTTCATTTAAAAAAGGCCCAATCTGCATGAAGAACCTAGGGGCAAGACGGGAATAAAAACACAGGCCTACTAGAGAATGGACTTGAGGACATGCGGAGGGGGAAGGGTAAGCTGTGACAAAGTGAGAGAGTGGCATGGACATATATACACTACCAAAATAAATAAAATAGATAGCTAGTGGGAAGCAGCCGCATAGCACAGGGAGATCAGCTCGGTGCTTTGTGACCACCTAGAGGGGTGTGATAGGGAGGGTGGGAGGGAGGGAGACGCAAGAGGGAAGAGATATGGGAACATATGTATATGTATAACCGATTCACTTTGTTATAAAGCAGAAACTAACACACCATCGTAAAGCAATTATACTCCAATAAAGATGTTAAAAAAAAAAAAAAAAAAGACCCAATCTGAAAAACTGAAACCATTTCCTCTAAGATCAGGAACAAGACAAGGTTGCCCAAACTCACCACTGTTATTCAACATAGTTTTGGAAGTTTTAGCCACAGCAATCAGAGAAGAAAAAGAAATAAAAGGAATCCAAATCAGAAAAGAAGAAGTAAAAGTGTCACTGTTTGCAGATGACATGATACTATACATAGAGAATCCTAAAGGTGCTACCAGAAAACTACTAGAGCTAATCAATGAACTTGGTAGAGTAGTAGGATACAAAATTAATGCACAGAAATCTCTTGCATTCCTATATACTAATGATGAAAAATCTGAAAGAGAAATTAAGGAAACACTCCCATTTACCATTGTAACAAAAAGAATAAAATACCTAGGAATAAACCTACCTAAGGAGACAAAAGACCTGTATGCAGAAAACTATAAGACACTGATGAAAGAAATTAAAGATGATACAAACAGATGGAGAGATATACTATGTTCTTGGATTGGAAGAATCAACATTGTGAAAATGACTATACTACCCAAAGCAATCTACAGATTCAATGCAATCCCTATCAAACTACCAATGGCATTTTTCACAGAACTAGAACAAAGAGTTGCACAATTTGTATGGAAACACAAAGACCCTGAATAGCCAAAGCAATCTTGAGAAAGAAAAACGGAGCTGGAGGAATCAGGCTCCCGGACTTCAGACTATACTACAAAGCTACAGTAATCAGGACAGTATGGTACTGGCACAAAAACAGAAATATAGATCAATGGAATAGGACAGAAAGCCCAGAGATAAACTCACACACATATGGTCACCTTACCTTTGATAAAGGAGGCAAGAGTATACAATGGAGAAAAGACAGCCTCTTCAATAAGTAGTGCTGGGAAAACTGCACAGCTACATGTAAAAGAATGAAATTAGAACACTTCCTAACACCGTACACAAAAATAAACTCAAAATGGACCAAAGACCTAAATGTAAGGCCAGACACTATGAAACTCTTAGAGGAAAACAGGCAGAACACTCTGACATAAATCACAACAAGATCCTTTTTGACCCACTTCCTAGAGAAATGGAAATAAAACCAAAAATAGACAAATGGGACCTAATGAAACTTAAAAGCTTTTGCACAGCAAAGGAAACCATAAAAAAGACAAAAAGACAACCCTCAGAATGGGAGAAAATATCTGCAAATGAAGCAACTGACAAAGGATTAATCTCCAAAATATACAAGCAGCTCATGCAGCTCAATATCAAAAAAACAAACAATCCAATCCAAAAATGGGCAGAAGACCTAAATAGACATTTCTCCAAAGAAGATATACAGTTCGCCAACAAACACATGAAAGGATGCTCAACATCATTAATCATTAGAGAAATGCAAATCAAAACTACCTCACACCGGTCAGAATGGCCATCATCAAAAAATTTACAAACAATAAATACTGGAGAGGGTGTGGAGAAAAGGGAACCCTCTTGCACTGTTTGTGGGAATGTAAATTGATACAGCCACTATGGAGAACAGTATGGAGGTTCCTTAAAAAACTAAAAATAGAACTACCATATGACCCAGCAATCCCACTGCTGGGCATATACCCTGAGAAAACCACAATTCAAAAAGAGTCACGTACCACAGTGTTCATTACAGCACTATTTACAATAACCAGGACACGGAAGCGACCCAAGTGTCCATTGACAGTTGAATGGATAAGAAAGATATGGCACATATATACAATGGAATATTACTCAGCCATAACAAGAAACAAAATTGAGTTATTTGTAGTGAGGTGGATGGACCTACAGTCTGTCATACAGAGTGAAGTAAGTCAGAAAGAGAAAAACAAATACCATATGCTAACACATATATATGGAATCTAAAAAAGAAAAAAAAAAAGGTTCTAATGAACCTAAGGGCAGGACAGGGATAAAGACACAGATGTAGAGAATGGACTTGAGGACACGGGGAGGGGGAAGGGTAAGCTGGGACAAAGTGAGAGAGTAGCATTGACATATATACACTACCAAATGTAAAATGGATAGCTAGTGGGAAGCAGCTGCATAGCACAGGGAGATCAGCTCGGTGCTTTGTGACCACCTAGAGGGGTGGGATAGGGAGGATGGGAGGGAGACGCAAGAGGGAGGTGATATGGGGATATATGTATGTGTATAGCTGATTCACTTTGTTATACAGCAGAAACTAACACAACACTGTAAAGCAATTATACTCCAATAAAGATGTTAAAAAAACAAAAAAACCCCAATCAACTGCTGGAAAAGATTTTTAAGCTCTAGAGCTAAATTATCAACGAAATTTTGGGTCACTGTGATCTTGTGATTTGTAATAAGAAATAGATTTTCAGTCTTTGTCCCCCGGTCCTGGCACAGAGTTCCTAAAACTCTAGGAATTTCCTAAGTGGGGAGAGCAATAACGGTGTCTCTTGTTAGGTGAATGAGGTGACTTTTTGGAAAGAACCTCCTTTCCAAAGGATGGGGACTGGTTGCCAGGGGAACCAACCACGTAGTTAAAGGGTTGGAACTTCTGGTCCCTCCCCGGATGTCTGGGCAGGTGAGAAGGGCTGCAGGTTGAATCAATCGCCAATGGCCAGTGATCTAATCAATCGTGCCTGTGTAATGAATCCTCTATAAAAACTCAAAAGGACAGGGTCTGGAGAGCTTCTGGGTTGGTGAACACGTGCAGATTTGGGGAGAATGGTGCTCAGAAAGCATGGGAGCTCCACGCCCTTCCCTCACACCTTGCCCTGTGCATCTCTTCCATCTGGCTGTTCCTGAGTTATTTCCTTTTATAATAAACCAGTGATCTAGTAAGTAACATGCTTCTCTGAGTTCTGTGTGTTGCTCTAGCAAATTAATAGAACCCAAAGTCCTTAGAACCTCTGAACTGTAGCCAGTGGGTCAGAGCACAGGTGACAACTTGGGCTTGCAAATGACGGCTGGTGGGGGGTGGGTGGCCTTGTAGAGCCCTTAACCTTGGGGTCTGACGCTACCTCCAGATGGGTAGTGTCCAAATTGAATTAAGTTGTAGGACACCCAGCTGGTGTCGGAGAAGTGCTGGGTGGTGTGGGGAAAACAACCCGTACGTGTTGGAATTGGGTGCAGAATCCTCATCACTTATTGGGACAATTCAATCTTTTTTGGGGGCCATAATCAATGTCTTTATGTTTGCTATTTATTTCAAAGTCATGGAGTTTTTAAAAAGATATGTGTGGTGTAGTATTCAATTGGACTTGGAAAGGTTCTTTCCTCTCTCCTTCGTGAGCACGGCCATTCCATTTCCATATGAGCAAAAATATATGATTGAATATTCACATCAGCCAATGAGAATTCCCCGACTGCCAGACTCTGAGTTAAGTACTTTATGACAATCCAGTGACATAAACACGATTGTTATCTCTGTTTGACAGATGGGGAAGCTTAATAAGTCTTGCAAAGGACAGGTCTGGGATCTGGCCCGGAGAGGGAGAGTGAATTACCAGACCCAGGGGGCGGGGATGTCCTTTCAAACATGAGATTTCAGAGCTGTAGTCAGGAAAGTGAGAGAGAGTAAATCTCTCGGTGAACAAAAAGGCACGCGTAACACTGTGCCCAAGATCACAGCTCCCAGGAGAGGCCTCTGCCACCAGCCTCCCTCCAGCCTCCCCTGCCTCCAACGGAGGCCATTTGTTCCTCCAGTTATAAAGGACACTCTGAAGTCAAGCGTGTATCGTAGCAGTATTGTTTCGACAAAAAGCCGTGGGGCTGGCAGGGCGGGACTGGGAAAAGTCAGCGTGAATGACTGTTCTCTCTCCCGAGCGGCCTCAGCTCAGGTCTAAGACAAAGTGAGACAGAAACCTCCAAAGGACCAGCACAGGCCTGTCTGCAGCTGCGGCCCTCAAAGTCAGAGAGACAGGCTCTCTGTCACCCGGTCAGGATCCAACCTTTGCTTCCTGATCATCAAAGCGTTTTAAGGCCCCTCGCGCCCTCGCAACTCCAGTGGGAACCAACCCTACAGCCAGAACTCACCAACACCTGCCGGCAGCCAAAGCCTCACCCAGAGGGGTGGTCCCTGTTGAGAGCAAGACGCCTCTACCATCAACCAGGTCAAGGTAGAATGAGGCCCGCTGAGCATATCTGGTTGCTTTCAGGGGAAGTAACATCATCTTGTGAAACAGCGTTCACACCGGCTCCGCTATTGTAGCTTTCTTGTCTAGGTACCCCCAAAAGTCTCCTCATCACCAAGGCATTCACTATCTAAGGACGCGGTGGTTCTCACTGATGAAAATAGCCAACTAAGACCAACTTCTATTTTAAACATTCACGATGGACTCATGGGTCCCTAAGTCAACCTGCTGACGACTCTTTCTGCTCCTAACGTGTTGTAGAGGCTTTGGCTGATTCTTGGTTAATCTACACAGCGACAGTTCCTGCGGGCTAGAGGACTGACCCCCGCTGTTCATGGGAGAAATGCTCCCCACCCCACCGTGCACAGAGACGTTAAGGAGTTGTCAGGGGAGCATCAGCAAACCCGCTGAGAAGTTGAGGGGGCCGCCCCGCTGTCCCCAGGGCTGCCAAGGTCAACTCTCCGTGCACTGCCGTGCCTTCTGCCACCAGGGCAGCCAGCCGGCCAGGCGGCCGACCTTTTGCTCTCCCCAGAAAACTTCCCTTAGAAAGACCCTCAGGCTTTGCCAAGGAGAGAAGCTCTGGAAACCAGTGTTACGGTCACAGATTTCAGTGCGCCGGGGGGCCCCCGGGGATCAGCCAGGCCAACCTCCCCCTTTGACAGATTGAGAAACCGAAGCCCGTGAAGCCAAGGTCAAGTGCCAGGGAGACTCCTAGGAGACCTTCGTCCTCCGCCCGTGAAACGGTCATCTGCCCATCTTCCCAGGGGAGGAACTGACCAGAGCAGGAAATGCCTTGACCCCGGAGGTCACTGCCGAGAAGGCCAGCCCCTCCCCGGGTCAGATGTGGGGAGGCCGTTGGTTCGGGCTCCCCACACTCGCGCAGAAGGGTGCTGGCCTCGGCGCTTTTCTAAGAGCAGGTGACGGGAGAAGGCCCTTCCCGCCCGCCCGGCCGCCCGCCCGGGAGGAGGGAATAGTTACGTCCTCGTCCCGCTCCAGCTCCAGGCCGGCCTCCGCCAGGTTGCCCTCGTACTCCTCCCGGCGGAAGCGCTTGTCATCCTCGTGGTAGTCCAGCGGGGGCTCGGGCTCGCCCGCACCCACGGGGCCCGCCTTCCCGGGCAGGGGCCGGTCCTGCCGGGCGCTGCGGGCGGCCAGGCCGGCGTCGCTGTGCTGGACCCTCCTGGCCAGGGTCCTGCTGCCCGAGGCCCTCTTGTGATGGTACACCAGGACGTAGTCCGCCTTGCGCGCGCCGTCCCTGAAGTACAGGCCATACTTGCACTCGGCGTCGGGGTCCACGGACAAGGAATTCAGCAGCTGCGGGGCGAGAAGAAGAAAGCCACTCGCCGTCAAGGGCTCAGGGATGGGCCTTCGGAGGGGAGCGCGTCTCCAAGACACCTGGCCACCCACCTGCCCTCCCCAACTCTTTCCACTCATGCCGTGTGATCACTAGGGGCCCAGATGGCTGAGAACACTGCAGAAGGCCCTGCCTTCAAGGAGCTGACATTCAATAGACGTGGCTGCTCACGGCACATGAAGATGCCAGGCTGGGTGCTCATACGCAAAGGCCCCCCGCCTCTCCCCAGCGAGCTCAGGTTGCCCGGGAGGGACCAGGCGGCT
Organism: Eschrichtius robustus; assembly: GCF_028021215.1. NCBI lineage: Eukaryota > Metazoa > Chordata > Mammalia > Artiodactyla > Eschrichtiidae > Eschrichtius > Eschrichtius robustus. The sequence continues at coordinate 110,984,217 of NC_090834.1, read as the reverse complement.
GGAATGCGATGTGAAATCTGCACGGCCAACCCCCCGGGGGGTGCTCTTCGCACAGGCCCACGGGGTCCCAGGCAGAGCGGAGCTGAGCTCAGGTTCTGCACATCGCAACCTCTGATGGCCAGCAGGCGTGGCAACGTCGTGTCAGGGTGGCTGCGGGACTGTACCGGCCCTCGCCTGGCCCGGCTCTGCCACTGATTAGCTGTGTGGTCGGGGCCAGGCAACCACTGTGTTAGTCTGGACTCTCCCAAGTCAACTCCCAGACCGCAGTTTGTCTGGGGGGGTGGTCTCAGGGGCCAGAGCGAGGTGGGGGAGGGAGGGCGGTGGCCGGTAGTGATTCAGGGTGGGTCGCTGCACATACAGTCCTGCCTTGGTTTCCTTATCCTTATCTGCCTGAAGGACTCCAGGGGGCCAAGGAGACGGGAGCCCGCCTGGGGTGGAGGATTCAAAGTCCAGGTGCCACGGTTCATGGCTTCTGCTAAAGCCACACCTGGATCTCCAGCATCCCCGTGGGACTCGGCTGGTTACTGAGGGTATTAGGTTCTGCTGCAAGCTGGTCTTAGGAAATAAGAGAAAATAAATAAAATCATGCTGGGAAGAGGTCACATGAGCAACTCTGCACCATTCAGCATCCCCGTGGGACTCGGCTGGTTACTGAGGGTATTAGGTTCTGCTGCAAGCTGGTCTTAGGAAATAAGAGAAAATAAATAAAATCATGCTGGGAAGAGGTCACATGAGCAACTCTGCACCATTCAGAGTCTTCGGAGCTGCACCAGGGCTAAGGAGCCAGGCCCACACCCAGGCGGGCGGCTGGTGCTGGGAGAGCTGGGGGCCTGGGTGGGAGGAGGGAAGCCCAGCCCCCACCAGCCCAGGATAGAGACCATGGGCCACCCCAGCGTCTTTGGTGGGTCATGTTGCAGGAGAGGCGGGAAAGAGTTGTTTATCTCAATTTGTCAGGGGAAACTGAGGCCCGGTGGGTGAGGGGCACCCGAGGTGACAGCGCAGGCAGGCTGAGCCCAGCCTGCAATCCTGTCTGCACACCCAGGGCGGCCCTCCTCAACAGGAACAGGGACTTGGGGTGACACTATTTCTCAGCATGGGGCACATCCTTTCACGGAGTCCCCGCGTGAGGGCCACTATAATCAGGGCTACTTGACCCGGAGGAAGTTGGGGCTCACGCGGGTGAAGCGATTGGGCCCTTGCTCCCCGGCTGATCCCCAATGGCCTGCCCCACTGGACACTGTTAGGGTGAGTGTAGCCGCTCAGCTGAGCTGCAGTTCCACCCTCACTGCTCCTGGAAACACAGGTCAGGTCAGGGTGGAGGGGAGCTTTGGGCAGCGAGAGGCCTCAGGTAAGTCCAGGCTTGGTCCCTCTCCAGCTACGAGTCCTGGGGGGATGCTTTACCCTCTCTGGGCCTCGGTTTCTGCCTCTGTAAAGTGGGTGGATAATAGAAGCCGCCCCCACTGGCAGCCAGGAGGACTGAGTAAAAGAACGTCTGGGCTGGGCGGACTCTCCCTCTAACCCCTGGGACAGGCGTCCCGGGCCCGTCCCGCCTCCCTGCCCTCCATCCCGGTGTGAAGGCAGGTGCTCATTCTCCTGGATTATATCAGGAAGGGCAGAGAAATGCAGCGTCGCGGGGAGCTGGCCGCTAAAGGTGGTTCCTCTCCTCGCAGGAGACTGGGCAGAAAAGCCAGACCCGAAGGCTGCCTGGGGGGAACGTGGAAGACGCTGGCTAGCGCTGGGGAATAACGCTGCTGCTGACGGGCAGGGCAAGAGCATGGGAGGTGGTCAGAGCCAGGTGGACACGCGGGCTCTGGGCGGGCAGGTCACACCGCCAGCCGCCAGCATCCTGGGCACTCCAGACTCTCAGCGTCTCTATAGGGGGCTCATCCCTATTTTCCAAACGGGGAACGCGGATCTTGTGAGCTGAGCCAGGGGCCGTGTGCCGCTCCCGAGGGCCGGAGAGGTCATCCTTGTCTCCTGCCTGCACCACCTCGCCAGCTTCCTCTCCCACCCCGCACCCCGGCATACACCGGAGGCAGGGCATCGCACCCCCTCCTCCCTGCCTTTGCACGTGCTGTGCTCCCCAGCTGCACGCCTTCCCTTCCTCCTCTGTCCTTCGTAGTTCTCCCCAGCTGCCCCAGCACTGACACACCCCCTGTCCTCTGTGATCTGAGGTCCCTGACCTCTCCAGATCTCATGCCCTGGGACTGCCTCGGAGCCGTCCATACATAACCTCTTAACTCACGGGGGCCCCTCAGCAGGCTGGCAGGACGCCGGGGGCTGGGCCAGGAACTGCCCCTAACGCACTTCCCTCCAGGACCTGCTGCACACACAGCGGGCTCAGCACCTGGTGTGGGTCCCAGAAATGCTCCTGGTTGGCTGGAATAATGGCTGGTACTGGGCAAAGTGGACCAATGAGTCCTTAGTGAATGGGAAGGAAATTCAGAGTGACCCCCATCAAGTCAGAGAGCAGGGAAATTAACGTAAGGAGAGAATTCCCCACCAACACAAGACAAGAAAATGTTACCAGGTTCAAAACTGAACGCCCATCCATCCACTGGGGCCTGATCGAGGACCCTCAGAGTCTGACAGTCTGGGGAGCACATAAACATCCCCTAAACATCTCCTGCCATTAGGGGGAGTGGTAGCATGGAGGCCAGACAAGAATGGGTGTCCTTTGCTTTCATCTGAAGACCAGCTCTGCCACTTCTAGCTGTGTTACCCCTAGGCACGTAGCTTAATATCTTTGTACCTCTGGACTTCTCTTTGTAAAATGAGGGCCAGAGGGAATAAACAGACCTCCCTCAACTAATATGACTTCCCTCAAAGGGTTGTTGGAAGGATTAAACATGTTAATATATGTAAAGGGTTTACAACAGGGCCTGGGATACGGTGAACCCCCAACAGAAATTTGCTCTAATTGGGAACTGAAACATGGCATAAGTAAAGAACTAGGGGAGGACAGGAAAAAATAATCTCATGGTCGAAGTGGACCATAAGTTAAAGATGGTGGCAGTGGAAAAGGGAGCAGGTCCAGCAAGAGGCAGAACCAAGCGCTGCTATGAGAGTCCCAGATCCTCCCCCAAGACCTGGCCCTGTCACTAATTTGTTGTGTGATCCTGGGCAAGTTGCTTTGTCTGTCTGCATCTTGGTTTTAAAAATTGGGGATGATCCTACCCGAATAAGTGTAAGGGGCGCGCAGTCTTCAAACAGAAAGTATGGGCTCTCTTCCTAGTACATTCAACACAGGCTGGTAGGCCCGCAGGGTTTGGAGAGCAATTCTGAGTGGGGCTCAGAGGGAGCTGGGGAGGTAGATGCACAGCGAGGAGGCTGTAAGGGTGGCCACAGAGGCTGTCAGGGTGGCCATGTGACTTTGTGGGGCCCTTCCCTGGAGCCAGAGTGGTTGCTTTTCTTGTGCAGGACAGGACAAAAAGGCAAAGATCTAACTTGCAGTGGGAGCGATATGGGTTAGACTGAATGCCTGACTTCCCAATTCAAAGGCTTGGGAAAGCTTCAGAATATCCTTTCTGTATCCTTAAGAAAGGGACAGTGACCTCTTGGTGCACTTTTGCTAAGGGCGAGGGATTTCTCATTCATCTTTTTAATGCTCGGCACCGAACGCACGGTTCTGGAATGAAGGCATGCATGGGGGAATGAATGACAGAGGTGTGGGGTTTGCACTCTGCTACTGGTAGGGGCCACCAGATCAAGGACATCAAAGCTGAGACCCAGCCAGACCAGAGCTTAAACACCACACCCCCCAGCTCCGAGCCTCAGTTTTTCCGTCTGTGAGGTGGGGACAAAAACATCTCCTCGACTTAGGTCACAGGATTCTTGTGAGGACCAAGTGTGATGGGAGAACTGAACGTATTTTGAAGATGAACCCCTGAGCTGTCCCAAGGAAGGTAGAAAGATGGCTGTCTGAGGTTACGTGGGCAGAGGTCAGGGGCCAAAAGTCCCCTTCACAGCAGGTGTGCCCTGACCCAAATACCACAAACAGCGAGAGGGCAGTCTACCTGTCTCTGCAAACTTCCTCCCCAGACTCTTAGAAAAGGGCAGAAGAGGAGAACGGAGCCCTGTATCCACACCTTGGTCGCTAGACTGGGACCCAGTGCATTCTTTCTTTTTATTTATTTATTTTTTATTGACGTATAGTTGATTTACAATGTTGTGTTAATTTCTGCTGTACAGCAAAGTGATTCAGATATATATATATATGTATATATATACATTCTTTTTAAAAATATTCTTTTCCATTATGGTTTATCATAGGATATTGAATATAGTTCCCCGTGCTATACGGTAGGACCTTGCTTTTTATCCATCCTCTATATAATAGCTTAGATCTGCTAACCGCAGCCTCCCACTCCATCCCTCCCCAAACCCCTCCCCCTTGGCAACCACAAGTCTGTTCTCAATAGCCAGGATCCAGTGCATTCTTTAATTTGGCTTCTTACCTGGAGTTTGGAGCTCCAGGAACGGAATTCACACATTTGGGTGAAATAGCCCAAGTCAGGGAGCGTCTCAACGATCATTCTAAGGGAATCTACTGTATTCACTTTTTCCATTTCATGGGGAAAATGAAATCGGTGACCTGCAAAATTTCTTTCCATTTTGGGACTCTTTGAATTTCAACTCCGAAGGGAACATCACTCTTAAAACACTTTTATTCCAAAAAAATTTAGATTAAATCACTCACACTGCATATCAATTTATGATTACTGGGCGAATTCCGTGATCTATCAACAGATCATCGCCAACAGCAGATAAAGAGGATGCTCTTATCTTGAAGGCAGGCAGATGCCAGCATCGGGTGCCTGTCCCTGGGGTGTCTGGGCTTGTTGGGACACAGATCCCGGGCCACTGACAGCCGTCAGTTTGAAGGAAGAAAGTAGAAACACTCAAAGATTAACATAAAGAAAACTTAATGAAATTAAGTTTAATGAAACTGCACCCAACCTGGGCTCTAGCTTTTGAGTCATCACTTACACATCTTTTTACAGAAACAATGAAATGACTTTTACCCTTGAACTTGGGAATGACAGAGGGAGGAGAGGCACAGAGACAGGGGCTGGAAACCGCAGCCTGCCTGAGAGGGGTGTATTCTGATGGCCGATTTAAATGACGTTGACACCCCAAGTATGCGATGCATATTTGGGAAGGGCTGGGAACTTTCTGAAATGCAGTCCCCGCCCTCTGGCCTTTTTGCCTGCACAGAGCCACCTTCGCTGGGCGACTCAAAGTAATGACTGAGCAACAATTATTGGCTTGAGCTGTGCCGGGGATGCCCTCGGAGGCTCTCCCCGGCACACTGCCTGCCCTGCACGGACAGGCCCCCAGCTCCTAAAGCCACTGCTTCCAGCCTGTCTGTGGCCATTTCTCTGGTGGGATGCCGCTCAGCCCTCCTTCCTGCGCCCACGTGCTCCTGATTCACAGCCCTCCAAGCCCGTCATACCTGAAGCCTCCCCACCGTTAAGAGTTGTGTGCAAAATAAGTCACTAGTCTCCTCTGGGCTTGTCTGCTTGCTTCTGGGCTGTGAAAAGCTTGAAATAAGAGCCGAGCTGCCTCTTTGCAGACTTTGTGGCCCTCAACAGAGTTTGGGGGAGCCGAGAATTTCTGGATTGGGATGGACAACGGGTCCCTGAACTAAAATTCCAGAGCCCAGGGGCCATTTGTTAAGGGCTCCATTTTTAATTTCACAGCCCGTTCATTCTCAAGTTGAATCTGGTCTACCTTGGAATGTCTGTTTCTCTCCATTTCCTTAGCTGCCACCCCTACCTCATGCCTCCTAACTGGTGTCCCCCTCATTCCCACCTCTGGGTCTTCAAATATGTGATTTCCTAGTGTGAAAGGCCCCACCCCACCCCATTATGGGTATAACTGGCCCCTTCTCCTCCAGAATGCTCATCCCTCCAACAGGCTGTCCGTGGTCACCTGCCTCTGTGTCTTGGCCCTCCCTAGCTCTCCTCCCAGCTGGTGGGTGACATGGGACAGTCATCTGCCCCCTCCTGGCCTCAGTTTCTTCATCTGTGGTAACAGCACCTACCCCATACGGTTACTGAGAGAGTGAAAGGAGTTAACACACAGCGGCTGGCCCATCGCTCTGGAAACGTCCCTTGTCGCTGTCTTGGGTAACTTCCACCACTGCTCCTTAAGCCCCAGCTGGGCGGGGTTCCCCGGCTCGTTCGCTCTGGTGGTGTCCAGGATCCCACAGGGCCTGGCACGCAGCAGGCACACAGTGTGCGCTGAAATGATGACCCTAAACTTTCAAGGTCACCACCAACACTGGTCCCTAACATTGCCAGCATTTCTGCGCAAGCCCAGCTGTAGAGGACACCCCCAAAGCCCACAGGAGCCCAGTCACGACCCCAGGGGGTGCAAGGCCGGAGGGTCTCTGCCTTTCCCGGACCGCACCCCACAGGCACCTCCCTGGATGCCCGGCCGGACTCCGGCCGAGGCTAGAGAGGCAGTCTAGGGCAATCCTGGGCTTGGTCAGAGGGAAACACGGGGCTGGGGTCTCCGCATCTCCTGGGGAGGGGCTTTGGCAGTGGCTGTGTGGGCACCGGGGAGAAAGGGGAGTCTATTCTCTGGCCCCGGAACGAGCGGCAGCGGGGCTCCCCGGCTGAGGGCGCTGGTCTCAGCCCTTCCCCCTTCAGGCAAACTTCGTTCCAGCGTTAAGCCAAAACCCACTTGGGCGAATTCTGACCTCCGGGGATCCTTACGACCGCTGGGTTCCGCCCCAGAGAGAGTGGTGGGGGTACCGGGGACCCCAGACAGGGGACCCAACCACGTGGTCGGCCAGGCGCTGGCCCACGCGGCCCGGCTACCATCCAGGTCGGGCGCGAGCGCCGGGCTGGGGACCGGGACCAGCGCGGAAAGTCAGTCTCGAGCGACCGGCGCCCGCCTGCTGCCCGGGGTGTGCGGAGCTCCCGTGCCGGACCCCGCGCCGCCCCGGGGACTCCGCGCCCCGTACAGGTCGGTCCCCGGAGGGTGGCGGCGCGGGGGGCCTGGAGGCTGCCACCCTCCCGGGGCGAGGCGGCTATCCCACCCGGGGCCCCAGCGGCCCGCTCGGGCGAAGCGGCTGCGGGCTGGGACATGGGGCCGGTGGCCGCCCCCCCACGCGCCCCGAGCCCCGCGGACCTGACGCGCCCCGCCCCCCACCAGTCGCGCCCGTCCGGGGCGCGGCGCAGGTGCGCGGCCCTCCCGCCGGATCGCGACCGCCCGCACTCACCGTGCCCTCGGACGGCAGGTAGCCGATGTCCTCGATGGCGCAGATGTTGATGATGTGGACGCTGCGGTCCGCGGCCGGGAGCGTCGAGTACTTCTCGTTGACCCTCATCGCGGCCGCCTGTGCGCCAGGACCGCCGGGCGGCGCGCCCTCCCCATCCACGGCCCCGGCGGCCTCTGCAAGCGGACAGGCGGCGTTCGCTGCGCGCTGGCTCGCGGGGGGCCGGGCCTCCCGCTCCGCCCGCCGCCCGCGCCGCCCGCGCCGCCCGGCCCCGGCCCCGGCCCCGGCCCCGGCCCCGGCCCCGCGCGCTGCGGTGCGGGAGCGCCCACCCTGCCGGTCCCGCGGGGCCCACACGCCGGCCGGCTTCCTTTGCCTCCAAGAAAGATAATCCGCGCTGTGCGCCCGCTTATGGCCGGGGCGGCGGCCACGCGGGTCAGGTTTTCCGTAGAAATTTAAACACAGGAAGAAAGTATTCCATTCCTGCGGGCCCCTCCAAGTTTTATTTTTATCCGGGGAAAGCGCCCCTTGGTGGCCCGGATTTCACGTCAGGGAGGAAAGGTCCAGTAGCCCCTACCTTGCAGAAAAGTCTCTGCTCCTCGCAGTTCAGTTGCGGGTCACCTTGCAGGGGAGACACGCTTCTGAGATTGAATTCAGTCAGGAATGCTCTCCCTGCCCCTTCCCGCTCCACCCGCTGGCTGACTCCGGCCGGCCGTCACTCAGCTCTCACCTCCTCGGGGGAGCCTCCCCTGCTTTCTGCATGCCCGCTCCAGCTCCCCGGAGCCCCCTAAGGTTGCCCGCAGCCCCCATGTATGGAATGTTTAGTTCTCTGTAGCTAGGCAGGAGCAGAGTCTGGGACACAGTTCATCTCATTTAACCCCACACCCTGGTCCTCCTTTTGCAGAGGGGGCTGGGGACTTCGGAGGCCAAGGAAGTGTGGGCGGGTGGGGGGAGCTCATGCAGAGTTGCCTGCACTCCTTCATGATGCTCTGCTGCCTCCCTGAGGGAGGGACGGTGACTTGGATGGTCTCATCCCAGGACTAGCAGGGCTCGGGCACACAGTTGGCACTCAGGACATTTTTAACCCTCCATCCCTGCAGGAGGGGGATGCAGGTCTCTGGGGGCAACCATGCTGAGGTTTAGCCCTCGGGGGCCACACTAGCAACCCTGCCCAGTGGTAATGAAGTCTCCCGTTTTTCTGCCCCTCTGCATGCCATTAGATCCTCAAGGTGTGTGTGCCAAATGCCACCTCCTCCAAGAAGTCATCCTGGACTGCTTCTCACCCAATCACTCAGGCCCAAGAACCTGTCTGTACCTTGACTACAGCACTTTCTTTACTCCACCTCATTTTACAGTGGGTTCATACAGTTGATGCTCAATAATTGCTTGTCAAATGGCCACGGAGGAACATTCAGGGCCTACAGAAATGATTCTAAAGAATGATTATAAAGTTGCCTTCTAAGGCCATGATGTCATCAACCTGCTGTGGTTCCAAGAATGCATTCTGGGATCAGACAGGATGGGGTGGGGGAGATGGGATGGGGTTGGGTTCCCGCTCTGGCACTTTCCAGCCCTGTGACCTTGGACGAGGCTCTTTAAGCCTCACAGAGACTCCGTCTTCTCCCGTGAGCATCTAGTGTGTGTGAAGCTGCAGCTCAGTGCCGGGCACAGGGGAGGCTGGGCAGTGGCCACCACTGTTACTACAAACTATCATCTTGTCATTGTCGACCTTCTTCCCTCCCCCATTTAGGCTCAAGTTCATGAATTTCTTGAACTTGGAGAAACGCAAGAAGGTTACTCCATCCTTGGGCTGGCCTTGCCAATGGGAGCTGAGTGGCCCTAAAGGACTCTTTATCTGCACCTTGGACAGCTAGAGTAGGTTTGGAGAAGTGTGCTAGGCTGCCCAAGGCCGGAAACAGTCCTCCACAGTTTCTGCCACGCCAGGGAGACCTTGCCCCTAGAAGTTCAAGTTTTCAGGGCTGGGAAGAATCTCTCTCTCTCTCTCTCTCTCTCTCTCTCTCTCTCTCACACACACACACACACACACACACACACACACACACACACACACACACACAGAAGATTATGTAACTTCATTCTCTTATCCGTGTTGGTAAACAACCAAGATTGTGTAACCCTAATGTACCATCTTTCTAAATTTATTTTCATGTGGCAAAGGGTCTTGTGGAAGTCTACGAGATATAATCTGTGAAGAAAAGAGGAAAGATGTAATTCCTCAATTCTAGGTACGTTGGCATTTCCAAATGTTTGGCTGGTGACACTTGACTGCTGACCCTGGGAGGGCCTGGGGGCTTTGTGCCTGAGCCCTTCTGGGGGCTGCAGGGTGGGGGACAGTCTTTCAGGCTTGGCAGCTTCCCACCTCCTCCGGAGAGAGCGCCCCCTCTGGCTTTGCCCCAAAAGCTGTGTTTCTCCACTTGTTTCTGTGATTCATGCCTTAGCCAGGTTTAAGACATCTGCTTGCCTGTAAAGCATCACTTTCTTTGCCACATACAGTCGATTTCCTTGCTTTGCCCCGCTCCCTGCATCTGCTTCCTCTCGCCCCCTCCCCTAAGCTTCTGAGGTGGACGGTGTAGAAATGCTTCATCAAGGGGAGGGGAAATGCAGGGTGGCCTCTGCACAGAGCAGGTGCAAGCATGGGCCAGCTGGGATCAATTCCGTCCCCGGGCCACTTATGGCCTGGGCCGGGGGGTGGGGGTGGGGGTTCTTGGGTCTTGGGATTCCAGGGACCAACAAGTAGTAAAAACATTCCCACCACATCAGGAAGGAGGAATGGGATGCTTCTAGCTGAGGTATCTCTTAAGTTAGAAGGACTTTAAAGGGTCCCTTTTGTTCTGGTGATGATTTCACCTCCTGGGTTCCCTGCCTTACACTGTCTCACGGGCCATCATGTTGGGATTCTGTCTCTACTCTGAATCGCTAATTGCTTATAAACAGATCCTCTAGATAAACTGTTTCATTAATTTTGCATTTTCTTCTTTTTGACTCAGTGATTCTCACCGTTAAAGATCCAAAGGGACTGATTTCACCAGCAGGATTAATTCCCCGCTCATGAATTAGTAAAAACCGGTCTCATTAGTTTAAGTGGTACCTTTTATTATGGGAAGTTCTGGGCCTCACGGCTCACCCTTTTCTGCCACCGTGTTGCCTTTTCGTGTCATTGTGATGTCACCCACCATTAGGCACTTTCATCTCTGCTGACATTTTAATAGTCACCAGGAGTGCAAGCACAGAGTGACAAGGAACGCAGGAGAGGAGGCCGAGCATGCTACCGGGTGAATGCCTCCTTTGTAAGTGGCTCAGGAGGGGGCCCTTTCCAGTGGTGTTTTCTTTGCAACGTCAGTTTCATCTCCTTGGCATTGTGCAGGAGAAAGAAAGAACTGTGCACGAGAAAGAGAGAACGTCTCGCATTCTTCCTGCTCGGTGGCACTGGTCTGAGCCTCCCCGGGAGAGCAAATCAAGCTTTGCACAGCGAGCGGAATGAGGCCATAGTGAGCCCGGGGCAGGGATTTTTCCCGCAAAGTTCTCTCTGATATGGCGCTCTCCGGCGGGGCTTCTCACCTTGGCTCTGTCGACATCTGGCGCTGGATGGTCATTTGTCCTGGGGCCGCCCTGCGCCCTGTGACATCCTCAGCAGCACCCCTGACTTCCTCCCACTAGATGCCAGCAGCACCATCTCCCTCCCAGTGTGACAACCAAACACATCACCAGACATTGTCAGGTGTTCCCTGGGGGCAAAACCCCTCCCTGTGGAGAACCCTCTTCCCAGGCTGCAAGGAAGACCCAGGAGGCTGATCTTACCACCCCCATTTCTCTGATGGGAATGGAGGCCTGGAGAGGTACTTGGCTTTTTATTAGAGATACACGAGCTGGGAGTTATGATTTGTTTTTACAAAATACACAGATGCCCCCCCAGGGCTGCTCTCAGTTGGTGGAGGGGCTGGCACAGCCCAGGGCACACCAGGCTGCTCTGTCCCTCGTTCTGGCCACCCCTGCACGGGGCAGCCTTCTTCCCAGGACAGATCTCTGCACTCAGAGGTGCTAAATAAATGCCGTTGACTCACGGGCAGCCTGGGTGGGGAGAGGAGTGTGGAAGAAGTGAGCAGCTCATGACTCAGGGCTATTATGAGCGCCAATGGCCACCCATCCCCCGCTGGCCCTGTGCCCCCTTCGAGTATCTGGTGGGCAATCCCTGTAGGAAAGAAACGAACACCCCACAGGTATATGACCTAACATGCTAAAAGCGACTCAGGGTGTAATTATGCCCAGGGAAGATGTGCCTGGGGAATGTGTAACTGAGATACGGTGGGTGGGAGACGGAACCCCTGTCATTTCCTTCCTTCGAATGATATCAGACCTCTGAGCAGAAGCTGGCAAGCTGCAGCTGGATGGGAGACTCCTTGGGCACGGAAACTGCCAGCCCAGAGTTGTGGAATGTAGCCAAAGCATGCAGCTCTGTCTGGGGGACTTCCCCCACCCACACAGACTCCATGGGTGTTGTTTCCATCAGAGGGTTTTCAGATGTTTTATGTGTTTTGTTAACCCAAGGCCCGCCTTCTGAGAATTCCTAGGAACTCTCAAAACATGCCCAGGGTAAGTTAGAACCCAGCCCGTCACCTCCTCCTGGAAGCCCTTCTGGCCTGAGTCAGTTGGCATTACTCATCTCTGTTCTGCTGGCTCCATCCAGGCACTCAGGCCCATTTCTGCTCCGTCTTCCTCACGTCTCCTACTTTATTTCTCCACTCTTAACCCGACCCCCCCCCCCCGTCCCATCTTTGGCACAATATAGATTTCCCTGTTTATGTTTATTTATTTAACAAGCAGTGGGGCAGTGCTTACTACAAGCCAGCACCGTGCTAAGCTCTCTACAAATATTAACTCGAATTCTTATAGTGATTACAACCATTTGCAAGTGGATTCACACAGATGTCACCCCTCCACCCCCGGCCAAGGTCCTTTCTTTGGAGGTCTTGGGAGAAGTCCAGACTGAGTCTCCAGTGGCTGCTCCCTCCTCCCCAGCGACCCTACAGGAATCATGATATTCATTCCCATGATGACAGACACTTGGGCACCAGAAATCCTGCCCACCGGGGATGGGATGCAGGATTCAGCCGAGCCAGCCTCTGGACCACCCTGCCCAGCAGAGTGTGGAGACTCCGGTCACAGCGTGCTGACTGCCCGCTTCTCAAAATGAAAGCCCTGCCCAGGGGTCTAATGCTCCTTCTTGGGTCTTGAAAGAATAGCAGAGCTTCAACCTGCCTTGCTCTGAGTAGTAGCTATTCCCTTTCATCAGCACTCCCCAAGAGAACAAAGGATTTCCAAGTCCCACGCACAGATCGCCTTCGTCTGGGCTCACACCACACCAGGCAGAGCCTTCCAGATCACAGAGCTTCTGAGAGGTAAGAGCCAGGAGCTCCAGGCTGAAGGTGGTGTGAGGCCCCCAGGCTGCGGAGCTGGGATGGAGCTCGGCCCACGCCCTTGAAACGTGTGAACAGGAGCAACCACTCTCACCTGCACAGCCCAACCGCCTGCATCCTCCCCATGCATGCATGTGTGTGTTTTGGAGTGCATCACATGTGCATTATTGCTGTCCTGGGGTCAGTGGCCACACACAACCCTTAATTTCCCTGAAGACCCATCTCGCGGGAGGCTGGACCCTGACGTCACAGCCTAGGTCGGTGACCTGGGTCTCCCTCCAGAGCTGATCCTCTTGGACCACTCTGTGTGACCTCACACAGCTTCCCCAAAGATCAAGCAAAACCAGAAATCCTTGGACAGAGGACCAGGCTTAGGCATCTTTATGGGAAGACCCTGATGCTTTCCTGTGAGACCCCAGGGCTGGAATAAAAGATCTTCTGGGTTTTTTGTGAGGCCACGAATGGCCTTTCCCTGGAAACCTTGCTGTTCATGTGGTTGTGCCTTCAGGTGTGTATGATTCAGTGCAGAGCTTCTGTTTTGTGTCAGGCCTCTGCTAGGTCCTGGGTCTCCGTCCTGCAGCCAAGCTGCTGGGCTGCAAGCTTCTCTCAGGTACAAGCTCACTGCATCTTGTGTTCTGGGGCCTGCCTGGCTGGACACCCAGCCCAAAGCAATGACCCAAAGTTTTCGGGAGGCGTGAGTGAGCTGATGAACCAGAAGTCTCACCAGCAAGGCACTGGCTCTCCCTGCCCCGGTGCTGCGGGTCAGAACCACGGGCCTCCTCCAGGTTTGGGACCCTGGACCTCATCCTCTGATGGAACTTTCTGGTGTACTAAAGGAGTGGGTTCTTGGGCCCTACGGAACAGCACTGTCCAATAGGAACGTGATGTGAGCCACTGGTAATTTGCGATGCTGAAATAGCCACATTACAAGAATAAAAATCATCAAGGGAAATTGATAAAGTATTTTATGTAGCTTATTCTAGAAAATGTTATCTTTTCAACACGTGATCAATAAAAAAATTATCGATGAGCTAGTTGACATTCTTTTTGCCCTATAACAATTTGAAATCTAATGTGTATTTTATACGTACGCAGCACATCTTAATTCAGACAAGCCCTATTTCAAGGATCAGATCTGCCTTTGGTCAGGGGTGAGGTACTGAACAGGTTAGCTACAAAGCCTTTTCTTATTATGTAGGAAAACTATATTGGATGGCGTTTATTTTCTGCTTTACATTTCTCTGTGTCTTTTAAGATTTCTGCATTGAACCCAAATTAGTTTTATCACCAGGAAAAGGGAAACTATTATCAAAAACTCTGACATACCATATAACCTGCAGGGTTACATGGTACCCTTTTTACTGTTTGAGGGAAAATGGCCAGTTTATCGGATTTTTATCTGTACAGCACCAATTTAGAGAAAACCACCTTTGCTTAGGGCCAATCGGAGACACGTTCCTAAAATATTTTGACAAAGTTTAGTCTTTAATTACAAAGCTTATATGATTACACAGCTGGTCACAGCGGCTTTTGAGTGGAGGAGGTGAGAGAGCTCTCTATTTGGAGACCCAGAGGGTGACCACCTGGTCCACCTGAGGGCATCTTCCAAGGGTCCCCATGCTGAGTGTTAGGTTCAGCAAACGTGGGCTGCCTGCCCCACCATGGAGCACGGGAGCGGATGCTGCCTGAGATGCCAGCCCAGTGCATGGGGTGGGGCATCTTACCCAGCTGCCTGCCTGGAGGACTCTTGGCCCCAGGCTCTTCTGATAGCACTGCCTGGGGTGGTGGTGGGGTCATTCATTCACTCACCCATGATTTACCCACTCAGTCATTCATTCACTTATTCATTCACTCACACATTCATTCATTCATTCACTCACCCATCATTCATTCACTCACCCATGATTTACCCACTCAGTCATTCACTCATTCATTCATTCATTTACTTATTCATTCACTCACACATTCATTCATTCATTCACTCATCCACTCACTCTCTTGTTACCTCCCCCCCAACACCCTGTCCATCTCTGCAGATTTCACCCCACCCCTCATCCACTGCATAATTCCCTTCATTGTCTCGTTTCTTGTCCGCCCCACCCCCTCCCTTGGCTAGAATGTCAGCTCCAGGCTATTTTGTCATGATTCATTCAGTGACTCCAGATTTCCGTGCCTGAAAATGACACCAGAAGTAAGCCACCGAGACGAAGACAAAGGTACAGAATTGAGCCAACGATTCAGTGAGTTTGGGCCCCAAAGCATTTTCTCTTAAGAGGTAAAATGTTGGGAGGAGGGGAGAGGGTGAGAGAGAGAGGAGACTCTGTGAGCTAGAACGGCGTCTGACTTTTGAGAAGGCATTAATAACCCACAAGGAATTAACTCAGCCCCTTCCATCCCTTTGCTTATGGAGACAAAACCCCAGAGTGCGTGTCCTGTAGAGTTAGTAAGTACACACACACACACACACACACACCACCTGATCCCTAAAGGGTTAAAAATGGGCCCAGAGTATATGACCTTCTCCCTCACGCTTATACAATTTGTGGTCCTGGAATCTCCCCAGAAGCTCACCACGACCACGGCCCAGATCCTCCACAATCTGTGATCCTGCAGATGTTGGAGGGCCCAGGGCCGCCCCCTTTGTGGTGCCCGCACGCCTGCACCTGACACCATCACTTCCCAAAGCAGTGCCTGAGTCACCTTCCCTGCTTCTTGTGTGAGAATTATTACATCTGAAATCAGGCTTTCTGGAAAACCAAATGTCTTCTTTTTTCCTGCCCCTTCCATCCACCCCTACGTGGCAAGAGAGTCCCTTGGAGGAGAAATTTTTAATTAATTCATGTTTTAGTCTACAACTCGATTCTCAGGGCAAGCGCCTTGAGATCTTCCTGCTTTCCGCCCCATTTGGCAAGAGGCTGACCTCTGACCTCAGCCCCAGACCCCTCGCCTCCCTGTAGAACTCACTCCCGGCTCCTTCCGGAAGAGAAAGAGCGTCCTGTCCTTTGTCAGGGAGGATGTCGGTGCCCCCAGTTCCTTCCTGGAGAAGGAGAGCAAGGGAGAAGCATGGTGCCCTGAGGTGGATCCTGGCCCGTGTGAGCAGAGGCATGTCAATCGTCTCGTAGGGCAAAGCGTGTAGGGGAGGATGCCTTGTTATGGGGGGGGGTACCGAACCAGCCTGGCCCTCCAGCCTGAGAAAGCACGCGGGCACATCGCTGTCGGCTGCGACCCCGGCATGGATCTGGACGGGCCTCTGCGGCGCCAGTGACATTTGGGAGCAGCTGACAAGGGAGGGGCCGGGGGGGCAGGGACCCGTCCTTCTCCCATCACGGCCTGTTGACTTTGGGGACCCCAGCAGGGGACTGTTTTTCCTTGAATGAGGGCCGGGATCCCCTCTCCATGGCCAGACACTTGTTAATGGCTTCACAGGAGTTAAAACTTTCTCCCTGGGGTTCCCGCTCAGGTATCGCCTTTCCCGAAGGCCTTCCCTGTTCCCCCCCGCCCCCCGCTTTGCTTCAAGCAGCACTTGTTACCCGACTGTTTACTTTCTCTCTGTGCCAGGAAAGCAGGGCCCTTGTCTGTCTCTCTCGGCTGTGTTCTCAGCACCTAGCAAAGCACACAGCAGGTTGCAAAAATATTAGGTTGGCCAAAAAGTGCGTTCGTGTTTTTCCATACATTTCGGAAAAACCCGAATGAACTTTTTGGCCATCCCAATATTAATCGAAAGCACGAATGAGTGAATAACGTGTGCTTCGCCAGTGTCTGCGGACTCCAGCACCACGCAGAGCAAGCACTGTTACGAGGGGACGATTTTAATCTGACTCAACCAACCCTTGAGCTGCCTCTTGGCCAAAGGAGGTGCGGAATCTTCACCAACGGGTTCTCCCAGGAGCCCGGAGGGTGGAGCTAATGTCTTAACATTTTCAGGCCGCTGGGGCCGCTGGGGAGAGTCCTGGGGCCACTGGTCCAACCGCCACAGGAGCCCAGTGACCAGCCGTCATCAGACCTCTGAGCTGCAGGAGGGAGGGAGCAGGGCTGGGCTCTCCAGGCAGCTGGGTTCTTCCCCCTCCACTGGGCAATCAGCACGTTTACTAAGGTCCTACTGTGTACAACCACAGAGCTGTGAGCCCCAGACACAAACGGAAAGACAGACCTGCCCGCACGGCGCTCACATTGCCGGGGAAAGTCAGAAAACCCAGGGAGAGGCCCGAGAAAGAAAGATCACGGAAGCTCCTGGAAGGTTCTCCAGAGCAAGTGGTTCTCAGCCGAGCCCTCAAGGGTGACCAGGAGCCAGGAGGATGAAGAGGAGGGGACAGCTGCTCCAGGCAGGGGAAAGGCCTGCAGGCGAGGGCGCCAGGGGTCTGGTAGGGGAGACGGTACGGTCTGGAGGGGAGGGCAGTGGGGAAGGGCGAGGGACTGCCGATTCATCCATCAGATAGCTTCCCCAGTAGTGCTGTTGCCCTGTCCCCGTGAAGTTACAAGGCTGCCGGCGCAGGGGAGAGGGGAGGGGGACGCCCCCAGAGAGTGGGGTGGGTGATTTTTCATGGGCGGCCACAGTGGCCTCTCCGTGAAAGGGACATTCATAGCCACTCAGGAGAGAGAGACCTTGGGAAGACTTTGACACCCAGACTCTGTTTCCATGCAAATAAAAGGATTTCTAAGGATGTGCGCTGGTGCTTCCTTTTCAAGAGCAAGGGCTCCCCTGCAGGGGGGGAGTTGAGGGGGGCAGGAGAAGGGAGCAACCCAAGCTGAGCTGGTCTGGGGGGTGTGGGCACCTCCTCCCTCTGGACCGCAGTGAGGCTGTGCCTCGGGGACCCCTTCATCCAGCATCCACAGCGGAGTGGAACGTCACCATGACGGGCTGGCTGCATCCCTGCACCTGGAAGTAATTAAAATTCCACGGGACAGCAGACGCCTCTGCTGTGCCATTACCAGGTGAAGGCCAAGGTCAGCCTGCCTCTGCACATCCACGCACACCGAATCCCCAACGAGAGGGAGGTGTCACGTGCTTCGGCCCTGACACACAGTACGTGCTCACAAACGCTCGTGGAAGGGATTGTCCCAGAGGACACTTGAAAGTGTTGACTTATCTATCAACATGGCGTAGGCTTCTTCCCTCCAGGGACCTGCGTGTCTGCAGGGTGACCTTGGACAAACTAGGGAGACTCTGGAGCAGGACCCGGCAGCATGAGAGGACCCAGCCCTGGACAGTCCGGGGAGGAACATTCCAGGTGGAGGCTGCAGCCAGGCGGGGCCCTGAGCTGGGATGAGCGTTGAGTGAGGGGCATGAGCATGGAGGCTGCCGAGGCTGGTGGAGGACCTGGTCAGAGCAGAGGTGGGGCGGTCGGGCTGCAGGGCCTCGGCCCCTCTGGGTGGGGGAGGAGCGCAGGAGAAGAGGGATGCGGTCCGAGCTCTTTGGCTCAGCAGATGGAAGGGTGGTGCCAGGGTTTGGCAGAGTGTGGGGACCCAGGATGTGCACTTTAGCCAAGGACCCCGGAGCCTCTGATCTGGCACCACCCCTCGACAATGCGCAAGGCCTCCTCTGATGACGGCTGAACCCAGGAGATCTCAAGCCCTGTGATGGAGGTTTCACTGCTTCTGAGGGCAGCTGACTGCCCCTGGGGCAGCTCTGAGGGAACCTGCTCTGAAAAGCCAGCTCTGCTTCCAGGCTTGGGCCACCTGCAGAACTACCCCATCACGAGAACAACATCCAAAATTTAGAGTCAGCCGTGCAACAAAGCTCCCTGTATCTCCTCCTTGCTCGGACAAGCAGCCACAGTTTTCTCTACTGCCTGTCCCCGGTAATGCCACGAATCACTCTCAACTGTATATTTTCAAAATCCTTTGTTCTGGAACATGGACAGATGCAAGCTAAGTGAGGACTCAGTGTTGGCAGCTCGGTGTGTGAGTGCAGGGCTCTGCAGAGGCCCTCCTGGGTCGCATGCCCCTCCATCCTTAACTCCTGTTCTCCTGGAACTGCCCCGAATGTCTATATTGTGCCCCTAAGCTCTTCATTGACTGAGACAGCAAATCTTATGAGAACAAGCAAACTACTGATCTAATTTATACTAAGGTGTAAATGACTTTTTTCTCCCACGTACTTTTAATAGGTGAACAGGGCAACGAGCATCAGGTCCACGGACATCTGGGGATGGGGGAAGTGGAGAGAGGGAAAAAACTTCCCACGGCAAAGGGAAAGGGGAGAAGGAAGAGGTTTGGGAGAAGGGGGGCAGGGAAAACCTTTATTTCCTGTTGGTCTGGCCTGGACTGACCCAGTCCTTCACTGCCCGCTGACTTGACTTTGGAGGCCAGCACTACCAGGGAGGGGCCAGCATCTGTCTGATCCCTGGGGGCAATTTTAAAGCTCACTTCAGTCCAAGGCTTCCAACTGAAAAATCTCTCCAGAGCAGAAACAGAACCAAGAACAAAGGAGAAAAAATTGTGAAGCCCACAACAAAGGGTGCATGGGGGACTGAGAAACCTGTTTCTCAGATAATCATCTGGCCTTGGAGAAGTGTTCCTTCTTGTCTGCGGGGCTGAGGCCGGAGAACCAGCCCTGGGGGGCGGGGGTGAAGGAGACACGTGGTGCTCTTCTCGACAGATGGACAGATGGACAGACAGATGGACGGATGGTGCCCGAGAGGTGGCCATGCTCCTGCTCCTCGGGCACAGGCTGTGAGACCCCTACCCTGGCCCCAATCTACCCTGCAGGCTGGGGGTCCAACCACCCCAGCATGATCTCGGGAGCAGGAAGGGCTCTGCCTGGCATTTCATAAACCTCCTTCCTTCAACAAGCCATAAATCTGCCACATACCCATTGCCGGAACAGCCTCTGTGCGCTGGGAAAGTGCCCCCCACCTGTACGCGCCAATCCGCTTCCAAAGCGTGAAGACTTCTAGTACAGAAGAAAGAGGAATGAAGAAAAGAGGGGAAGAAAAAAGAACTAAACAGGAGAATGAGGGAAATAAAGAGAGAGCAAGATTCCCTGGAAACGTAAAGACCTGCATCTCAGAGAAGAGGGACGGGGAAGCCCCAAGGTCAGAGTCAGGACCTCCCCCCGCCCGTGTCATATTGAATATAGTTATTGGTGGTGGCTTGACTTTGATTCATCAAAAATTTACCCAAATATCATATAATATTGCTTATATGTGGAATCTAGAAAAATGATACAGATGAATTTATTTGCAAAGCAGAAGTAGAGACACAGACGTAGAGAACAGATGTATAGGTATCAGGGGGGGAAGGGGGAATGGGATGAATTGGGAGATTGGGATTGACTTATATACACTATTGATACTATGTATAAAATAGATAACTAATGAGAACCTACTGTATAGCACAGGGAACTCTACTCGGGAAGGAAATCCAAAAAAGACGGGATATATGTATACGTATAGCTGATTCACTTTGCTGTACAGTAGAAACTAACACAATATTGTAAAGCAACTGTACTCCAATAAAAATTAATTAAAATAAATAACCTCTCTCTCTAAAAAAAAAGTTACCAAAAGAGGGGGAAAAAAAGATTTGCTATGACCAGGTCATGTTTCTCCAGAACCAACGGGGTTGTGAAGCCCAAAGTGGGTGGGGTACGGAAGGCCTGATTTTCATCATCACATGTAATGAGACACCAAAAAAACTGGGTGAGACACTTGGGGAGGGCTTGGCTTCTCAGGAAAGGGTACTAATGCCAGGTGGTGTGGTTAAGACTTGCATTAGCGTAAATTTAATCTTATCTTTAAGAAAGTGGGGGGCTTCCCTGGTGGCACAGTGGTTAAGAATCCACCTGCCAATGTGGGGGACACGGGTTCGAGCCCTGGTCCGGGAAGATCCCACATGCTGCGGAGCAACTAAGCCCGTGTGCCACAACTACTGAGCCTGTGCTCTACAGCCCGCGAGCCACAACTACGGAGCCCACATGCCACAGCTACTGAAGCCCAAGTGCCTAGAGCCCACGCTCTGCAACAAGAGAAGCCACCGCAATGAGAAGACCACGCAGCACAACTAAGAGTAGCCTCCGCTCGCCGCAACTAAAGAAAGTCCGCGCACAGCAACAAAGACCCAATGCAGCCAAAAATAAATTAAAAAAAAAAAATTTATTAAAAAAAAAAAAAAAAAGCGGGAATCGCTCAGCTAAAATGCGTGCTCATGCTGCCAGGCCACTGGTCAGCAGACCAGGGTGGAACTTGCTGGGATTTGAGGGGCTGAATGCTCCTGCCCCCTCCCCACCTGCTCTCCACCTTCCCCTCCCCGCCCCCCCCCCCCCCACAACAAACATATAGTGCCAGGCACGCTTGGGCCTATGGCAGTTTCTACCCCAGGGAAGTTCAGTGTCTTGACTAATGTTTGTGTCGGGCTTCACAATCTGAGATTTTCAACTGCTCCCAGGGGCTCAGAGGGCAGCTAAGTTTGGGACCCACCTAGTCTCGGGGGGACAGACATGCACACTGGTGACCGTGGTGCCATGGGACCAGTAACCCATTATGGAGACAGGCATGGAGTCCACGGAAGCCCCGTGGAGGGAATGCTGAACAAAGCTCCAGAGGGAGGGCGGCTTCTGGACCCTCTGCCCACCTCACTCCAGCCTGATCCCTTCAGAACCTGCAGCACCAGTGCACATTTGTTCCCAGGGTTCTGCCTTTGCTTACAAGATTCAGCTCACTGGGCAAGTGTCTTTATGGTCTTCTGGAAGATGGGTCCCCTGGGGAAGGCTTCCTGGAGCACATACCAATCCTTTGCAGATGTTTGTAAATATCTATCAGGGGTGTGGCACCTCCACACAGCAAAAGGCTCTGGTCCTGATTCTGCCCCTGTATTCAGGGCTCACAGCATCTTCTTAATTAAAAAAAAAAGTCACATCTCTCTTCTCAAAGTACCCTTGGCTGCATTCCCTAAGACTAATCCTCACACAAAGTCTATGAAATACACGGCACAGTTGTCATTAGACCCATTTTGCAGATGAGGAAACTAAGGCCTCAGAAGATCCAGTGGCTTACTCAGGGTCATGCATTGGAAGCAACAGAGGTAGGGGACCCTCCCCTGACCACCTGAGCCCAAGAGCATGCTTTTCCGCTGTTGTCTGAGAAGTTCCAACTCTCAAGGCCCCGCTCTGTGTGTACACCCCTCTAAGGCATAAAAGGGTCTGCAGGAGGTAGCAGCTGGTAAGATGCATAACGGGAGCTCTGCTTCTGGTCACAAGAGTGTCAGAGTAATCTTTCTGCCAAGGACAACTGTAGAAGCTGGATAAAAACAACCCCCTCCCAAAAAACACCCCTAGGTATTGGAAGAAATTGGAGGACAACTGAGGCAGACAGGACTCAAAGGCTAAGACCCCAGAGAGAAGGGAACCATGGAGAAACGGGCTCAACATTCTGTTCACTTTATTCCCAAACTGCTCATGTACAAGGCTGAGCAGCTGAGAAATAAGGCAGAAAGTGACAGCTAAAAGGATACAAAGGCAATCAGAGATTTGGGCAGTCTCTTGATTCTGGGAAAGCAACAACTGGAGTTCAGGGCCTGCCAAGAAAGGGGTGGGTCCTGGTAAACTGTCCAGCTTTCAGATGAGAACCCTGAAAGGCTATGTTCCCGAAGGAGACCATTCTTCCCCAAATCTTGAAGTCCAGCCTCAAATCACATCCAACCCTGATAGAAACAAGCTGACCTGTCTGTATTCTGCCCACCAAAGAACCTAAAATCCTCTCTGGAAGAAGCAAACATCATCCACCCCGTTTTTCACACACAATGTCCAAGATTCAATGAAACACTACCACAAATGCCAGGAAGCAGGCTCAAATCATTAAAAATCAAGCAATACAAATAAGCAAAGGAGTCAGAAGCAATACTTGAAAAGAGTTCGACCAAGAATTTTCCACAACTGCTGACAGATACCAGGCCACATTTTATTATGGATGTGAGAAGCTCTATCAACGTCAAGTGGGGACATACAAAGAAAACCACATGTAGCTACAAGTGTACCTTGTTTTATTGTGCTTCGCTTTATCACGCTTTGCATACATTGCATTTTTTACAAATTGAAGGTTTGGGGCAATGCTGCATTGGGCAAGTCTCTCAGCCCCACTTCCCAACAGCCTTTGCTCACTTTGTGTCTCTGTGTCACATTTCGGTAATTCTTACAACATTTCAAGCTTTTTCATTATTCTTACATTTGGTATGGTGATCTGTGATCAGTGACTTTGATGGTACTATTGCAAAAAGATTACGACTTGCTGAAGGCTCAGATAATGATCAGCATTTTTTAGCAGTAAAGTATTTTAAAATTATGTACACTGGTTTTTTTTAGACATAATACTCTTTCACACTAAAAGACTACAGTATAGTGTAAACACAATTTTTATATGCACTGGGAAACCAAAAAATTCATGTGACTCACTTTATTGTGATATTTACTTTATTGCAGTGGTTTGGAATCAAACCTGTAACATCTCTGAGGTATGCCTGCACATAATAGTGACACTGGTGAAAACAAAGGACAAGGAAAAAAGATCTTAAAAGCAGACAGAGAAAAAAAGACACCATTTTCAAAAGATCAATAATAAGGTTAATGGCTAACACTTCCACGGAAACAATGGAAGCCAAAGACAATAGAATGGCACATTTAAATTGCTGAAAGAAAACAACAGCCAACTTAGGCTTCTATAGTCTAAGTATTTTTCAGGAATGCAGGTGGACTGTAAATATATGAAAGATTTAAATGGAAAAGTAAACTTGCTCACGATGCCCTGGAAACTCAAAGAAAAAATATTCTTAAAATGTTACTACGGGTATTTTCTTTCTATGAATACAGACTGGATTTAATGTTGCTCTGGGGGTCTTAAAAGCTGAACTAAATAAAGATTTGTGAAATAAGTTTAAAAAAAAAACAATGAAGGTGGAATAAAGATGTCTTCTGATGAACGAAAACTAAAAGAACTCATTGCTGACAGGTCTGCTTGGAAAGAAATACTAAAGGGAGTTTTTCAGACAGAAGAGAAATAATCCCTAATGCAGGTAGAAAGGAATGAATATCACGGGAAAGGGAAAATCTGATGAATATTGATTGTTTAAAATGGCAATAATAGTGTCTTGTGGGGATTGAAATATAGATAGAATTAACACCTGACAAAAATAAGACAAAAGGTAAGGGGGTGAATGAAGTGAAAGGCAATTAAGGTTCTACATAGTCCAAAAGTGAACGGTAAAAGCACTATTATAAGACAGACTCAAAAAGCTAGGATGTATTTGATAAATACATTGTAACCACCAGAGGAAGAATAAAAGAATGTATAACCAGACAATAGAATAGAAATCGGAATTAAAAAATGATTTGATTAATCAGAAAGAAGGAGGTAACAATGTACCCCCCAAAACCCAAATGGGACAAATGTGAAACAAAGAGTAGATGGTGGGTGTAAACCCAGATATATGTCAACAATTACATTAAGTATAAATGGGCTAAATCCTCCAATTAAGTGGCAAAGTAATCAGACTAGATTTTTTTAAAACTTCAACTCTATACTATTTACAGAAGATGCACTTTAATATAAAGAACCAGAATGATTAGATGTTGAAGGGTGGAGGAAATATATACCATGCAAACACAATCAGAAGGAAAGTTGGTGTAGCTATACTAATATCAAATAAGGTAGATTTCCAGGTAAGAAATTTTCCTAGAGATAAAAAGCGATGTCTTAGATCAATTCAGCAGAAAGACATAGCAATTCTAAAATATGTTTACCTCAAAGTACATAAAACAAAAACTGACAGAATTAAAATAAAAAATAAATCCTCAATCATAATCGTATGTTTAACTGTGAAAATTTAACTTTCAGAGAATGGTAGGATTGCAGACAAAAATATCAACTAAAACTACAGAATACAGATTCTTTTCAAGTACATGCAAACCATTTGCCGCAATGGCCCATGTCGGGCCATAAGGCCAATCTTAACATATTTTGAAGGACTGAACTGTTATTTTCTGATGACAGTGGAAATAAACAGAAACCAATAACAAAATGACAATCCCCAAATGTTTGGAAATTAAGTGATACTCTTCTGAATAATCTATAGACCAAAGAAGAAATCACTTTGACAATGTGAAGATAGTTTGAGCTGGATACAATGAAGATATGATATCCCATACCATATTATCATATGTAGCTAAATCTGTGCTTGAAGATTGTATAGCCCTAAAAGCACATGTAATCAAAAAGAAGAAAGGCTGATATCAATGATCTAAGTGTGCATATCAAGAAGCTAGGAACAACCAGCACATCAAACTCAAAGCAGAAGGAAGCAAATAATAAAGATGAGAGTAGACATCACTGGTTTAGAAAACAAATGCATCATGGAGAAATTAGCAAAACTAAAAGTTAGTTCTTTGAAAAGACTGCTAATATCGATAAACCTCTATCAAGACTCAGGCCTGCCCCTAACAAGAGAAGACTGTATGCCATATATCTAATATTTAAGTTATAAATCAAGCTAACAAACTATTAAATAAAATATTTTCTCTCCTCCTACTTTGAGAAATATACCTTTGCACAACAGAGAAGGTAAGGTCCACATCTAGAAGTGGCAAAGTCCTCAGAGATCTGTGCTGGAAGATGGGGTGTTGGGGAGATGAT
Source organism: Eschrichtius robustus (assembly GCF_028021215.1). Lineage (NCBI taxonomy): Eukaryota > Metazoa > Chordata > Mammalia > Artiodactyla > Eschrichtiidae > Eschrichtius > Eschrichtius robustus. The sequence continues at coordinate 110,958,937 of NC_090834.1, read as the reverse complement.
GCCTTCCCCCCAGTCTTGTCACCCCGGCACCACCTCATACCATGAGGATCCCGCACATCCACGCTCTGACCACAACTCCGCAGACAGCTGCCCTCAGCCACCCAAGGGGCCTGCACAGCAAGCCCATGCTCTGCCTTTGAGAGGGCAGTCTAAGGAAGGGGCCCATGCAGGCTCTGGAAGTGGGCTGGGGGCCATTTGGGTAGGATCTTTGGAGCCTGAGTGTCCAAGCATGGTATCAGAAGTGGGTGTGGGCTCAGGGTGGGCAGTGATTTCACCCCACGGGGAGGGGTGAAAAGGAGGAGATACAGAGCAAGGCACATGTAGAAGTGGGTTCTGAGCAGGGCCCCTCTTGGCGGGGGTGAAGAGAAGGAAGTCCATGATCACTAACAGAAACAAGAAGGCAGATATCACTGCAGCTCCCACAGACACAGAGAGATAGCACAAGGGCATCATGAATAACTTTACACAAATACATTGGAAAGGTTACACGAAATGGACAGCATTCCAGAAAAACACAACTTCTTAAAGTTTTCCTATGAAGAGATAACCCCAATAGTCCTATATCTATAAAATAAATTTGATTTAAATCCTTTTCACAAAGAGAATTCTAGGTCCATATGGCTCCACTGGTGAAATTTTCTAAATATTTCAGGAAGAAATAACACCAAGGTGCCCCAAACTCTTCCAGGAGTAAAGAGGGACTACTTCTCAATTCACTTTAACCAAGAAAGGACATTACAAGGCACAATATCTCTCTTAAACATATATGCAAAAACCCTAAACAAAGAGATTCCATTAACAAGGGTAATATATTATGACCAAATTGAATTTATTTCAGAAATGTAAGGTTGGTGTAATATTTAAGAATTAACAAAGCAAAAAAAAAGACAAGTGATCATCTCCCTAGGTGCTGAAAAAGCATTTGGTAAAATTTAACACCTGTTTATGATAAATACTCCTAGCAAACTAAGGATAAATGTCTAAACCTGCAACAAACAGCAACTAAATAGTGAAATATTGAAAGCTTCGACCCAAGGTTAGAATTGAAACACGTCTGCCATCTCCACTTCTATTCAATGTTGCCCTGGAGGTTCTAGGAATGCAATAAGGCAAGAAAAATAACTACGAAGCTATGGACTGGAAAGGAAGAAACAAAACTGACATTATCCACAGACAACATAATTCTGAATGGAGAAACCCAGGAGTATCTACAGATAAATCATTAGAATTAATAAATGAATTAGGCAAGGTCATTGAATATAAGATTAACATTTAACAGTTAATTATTCTTCTGTATTCTAGGAACCAACAAAATCTGAAAAACTTATGCCTTTTAAAATAGCATCTGGGGGCTTCTGGTTGTGCAGTGGTTAAGGATCCGCCTGCCAATGCAGGGGACACGGGTCCGAGCCCTGGTCTGGGAAGATCCCACATGCTGTGGAGCAACTAAGCCCGTGAGCCACAACTACTGAGCCTGCTCTCTAGAGCCCGCGAGCCACAACTACTGAGCCCACGTGCCACAATTACTGAAGCCTGTGTGCTTAGAGTGTGTGCTCTGCAACAAGAGAAGCCACCACAATGAGAGGCCCGCGCACTGCAACAAAGAGTAGCCCCCGCTCGCTGCAACTAGAGAAAGCCTGCGCGTAGCAACAAAGGCCCAACGCAGCCAAAAATAAATAAATTTATATTAAAAAATAGCATTAAAAATGTGAAGTAGCTGAGAACAAACAAAAAAATATGCATGACTTCAACAAAGGAAACCAGGAAATCCATTCTGTGTTTATGGATTGGAAGACTCAATATAGTATTATATGTTGTCAATTCTCCCCAAGGTGATCTATAGATTCAATGTGATCCCAGTCAAAATGCCAGAAGTGGTGTGTGTGTGTGTGAGAGAGAGAGAGAGAGGGAGACAGAGAGAGAGAAGACTGACAGATTGACAAGCTGATACTGACATTTATATGGAAATGCAAAAGGCCAACAATGGTAGAGAAAATTTTAGTTCAGGGTAGAGGACTTATCTTATCTGACATGAAGACTTTTCAAGCTACAATATTTAACAGTGTTGTGTTGTGCAAGGATAGAGAAAGGGATAGAGAAATAGATAAATGGAACAAAGCAGAGTCCAGAGACAGACCTACACATATACTGTTATTTGACTTACTGCAAAATTGCCACTGGGGGGGAAGGGATCATCTTTTCAACAAATGGTGTGAAATCAATGAATGGTGTGGACAGTCCTAGGGAGAAAGATGAACCTTGACCTCCTACCTCACACCATACACAAAGCCAATTTCAGATACAGGAATAATACAGCAAAGCTTCTAGGGATACTGTAGGAGACTATCTTCACGACCTTGAGATGGAGAAACATTTCTTAAAGAGGACACAGAGAACAGTAACCACAAAGGAAAAGATTAATACATTGGACTTAAAATGAAGAGCTTCTGTTGATCAAAAAATACCATTGAGTCAAAAGGCGAGTCATAAAGCAGGAGAAGGTGTTTGCAATACATATATACCTCAAAGGACTTGTATCCAAAATATATAAATAATTCTTATGAAGGAATCAAAAAAGACAAACAACCCAATTTAAAACCAAAACCAAAACCAAAACCAAACAACAACAAAAACAAACCTGTACAAGCTCTTCCTCAAAAGAGGCTTTCCAAATGGTCTATATGCACGTGAAGTGGTGATCACCATTATTGGTCACTTCCTGGATTACTACCACTACCTTTTAGCATTTGTCTAGTGAGCTAAATTTAAGACTAAGATTTATAAAATCCATCCTTAGTGCCCGTAACAGTGCCCATAACATAGTGAGTACTCAAAGCACCACCTGCTGAATGAATGAACAAGCTACCATTTATTCAATAACAACTACGTGGTAGGCATTGATTGCATTTTATACCTGTTGTTTTGGTCATCTTTGGGAAAATCTCTAGGCAGGGACTAGTATTCCCATTTGACAGATGAGGAAACTGAGGCTTAGAGAGGCAAAGTAACTTGGCCAAGGTCAGGGCTTGGAACTGCAAAGCCAGCGTGGTGGGCACTGAGGCCCCCAGGCTGCTGCTGTCTTGGCTGGGTGACTGGGAAGTTGCAGGCAGCAGGAGCTGACGTCCCCGATCTTACTTCCTGCCAGGCCGTACCTTACTCTGCTGAGCTGGATTTTGACACCTTTTTGGATGTTGGATTTTGACACCTTTTTGGATGTTGGATTTTCACCTTCCAGGTGCTGCAGCCAACTCCCAACATAAGCCACCAGAATCAATCAGGGGCTGTCGCCGTTGGCAACTCCTGTGAAAAACAGTCGTGGTTCAGGAAGAAAACATATCCTGCCCATCCGGGAACCATATGCCCATGTGTTCACAGGACACACAAATCAACCTGAAGAAACTAGGCATAGCCCTTGACATTCAAGAAGAACCTGTTTCCGCTGGCAAACACAGCACCTCAAATCCTGTCTATCCACTTTCTGGTGCGGTGGTGAGGCCCCCAGGTATGTCATTTCCTGATAAGCAGAGACTACTGCCAGTTTGGCTGCCTCCAGGGTGTGCTACACAGCACCTGTGGCTGGCAAGGTGACTGCCACCTGTGCCCCACTCTGGGCAAGGAGAGAGAGGGGAGGGGGGTGGAGAGGGAGGGGGAGGGAGGGAGGAAGGGAGGGAATGAAAACCAAGGATAAAGTTTATTTCAAGTTTTGGAGTTCCTGACGTTCAATCTTACATCTAATCAATAAGCCACTCCTCACTCATTGCCTAACCTCAAAAACTTGATTAAACACAAGCAGAGATGGCCTCCATAACCATTTTTGAAGCAAGATGGGGAAGAATATAAACTCATCTTAAAAAAAATATTCTGGGTGAACCTTAAACTTTATTCAACCTTCAAAGAAGCTAAAACATCTAATAAATTGATACAGTTTATAGAAACTAGATAGATTATTAAATAGGAAAATGTTTACTATGTTTCAAAAATTCAAATCCACCAGTTCATCCATTGGGTAAATGTTTATCTAAAAGTTCAGGGGCAAAGTTAAACAGTTGAAATAAAATGGAATTAAGCCTTAATATTTTGTTTTACTTTGAGTACAGAGGGGAGACAAAAATAATATCTCATAAAACGGAAAGTTTCTATTTTCACCAAAATATTTGGAAAAGTTATTTTATTTTTAATTTGGATTACCTAGATTCCATGTAACTTTTGCAAGGGAGGTTTCAACATAATACTGGGAGCTGGAGCCTAGCTGGAAACTGGCTTAGGTTATTATTTAAAACATTCATTCCACAAAGATACAATTTGTTTCAAAAAGTGTCAAACCAGCCAGAAACTGCCTGTTAATGCGGTGCTTGTAAAATCCTGATGACTCCAGGGGAATTTCCATTCTCCCTTCCTTTCATTTGACTGTATCTCAGGTAAAAAGGCTCATCCTGCATCTTCATACTTAGGTACTGCCCTACTAGATGCTGAGTTCTTCATTTCTGAGTGTTTTTTTTTTTTCTGGGTCTTTCGTTTATGATGATGATTTTATACGCAATCATCAGAATTCTTTTAAAGAGTGGCACGGAAATGCGGTATTACAAGAAAAGGTCGTTCTAATTCAAACAATGGTACCGAAAATGTTATCTTTTCTCCTTGTTTTCAGTTGAGAAGAAGGTCTTCAGAGACCCAAAAGTAAACGAAGTTATTCTTAATAGAAAGCCCTTCTTCGGTATTTTTTTTTCCTCCACCCCCAACTGCAGAGGAAGGATTAGTTTCAGCCTATTTTTCTGTCTTCTTCATACTGTATCAAGTCTTGGCCTCACACATGTAAGCTTTCAGAGTCATATACCTTTAATGTCTTTCAATCTATTGTGGCCATTATTCTTATTTTTCCATACATTTTTTGTTTGTTTTAAAATAGCTTCAGATTTACAGAAAAGTTGAGGCGATAGTACAGAGTTCCCATATACCCCCCCCCCATTACTAACAGCTTATATTAGTATGGTGTATTTGTTACACTTAAAGAATGGATATTGATACATAGTTATTAAATAAAGTCCAGACTTCATTGAGATTTCCTTAGTTTTTACTTACTATCCCTTTTCTGTTCCAGGATTCCATCCAGGACACCACATGACGCCATTATTATTATTATTATTTTTAATTTTTAAAATTTATTATTTATTTATTTATTTTTGACTGTGTTGGGTCTTCGTTTCTGTGCGAAGGCTTTCTCCAGCTGTGGCAAGCGGGGGCCACTCCTCATCGCGGTGCGCGGGCCTCTCACCATCGCGGCCTCTCTTGTTGCGGAGCACAGGCTCCAGACGCGCAGGCTCAGTAATTGTGGCTCACGGGCCCAGTTGCTCCGTGGCATGTGGGATCTTCCCAGACCAGGGCTCGAACCCGTGTCCCTCCCCTGCATTGGCAGGCAGATTCCCAACCACGGCGCCACCAGGGAAGCCCCCGTTATTCTTTCTGATGCTCTTTCTGACTCACTCATTCAGCTTTGGACATTTCTTTGCTGCCTGGTACAATCAGATGCTCCTGGCTCATTTTGGTCCTTTCTTACCCTGGGATCTGGAATCATCCAGTTCTCTCGGGATCCCAGGTGGTCTCATTTGCCTTAAATTGCCACATTCCTGGAAAAGCTGGAAATCACAATAAGCCAGGTTGTGTCTCCCAAATGTTAGAGCTGCTTTTGCAATATTTGTAGCCTTTTTTTTTTTTTTTTTGGTGCTCTTTGCCCAGGTAAGTTTTGCTAAGCTCTCTGGACTAGAGCTTCCCAAGCCTCGCACATTGGTAAAGGGCTCCTGGAGATGGAGCCTCGGGTGGATGTCAGGTGACAACCAGCTACTGTTGCGTGTCACCCTTACACTTTGCATCCCAACGCTTGGATAAATAAACAAAAACTGCTCCACAGGGGACCACGTGTGATTTTACGGCATTTAAGGAGCAGAAAGTTGCCACTGCAACACAGGCGGGCACTGGGCATTTTCTGCAGAAACAGTTCTTTCTCATGGTTATCCGTCACAGCTTTCTTGTGCATTCAGGGTTTTTGTTTGCTCTTCCCTGTGAGGCCCGTGTTGGCTTGTGTGATGCCCAGACCGACTCAAAGATCGGATCTCGGTGATCTGGGGACTGAACTCCCTGCTCCTGTCTTGCACCTAGTTTCTGAACAGTCATCTAAGTTGATGTCACATATTCCAGAGCAAGAAAAGACTGGACTGTGGGGGAAGGGATGAGGAACATCCCTTTTTCTCCCAAGGCCGGTTCCAAATGAACAAAACCCTCACCATCTCGGATCCCTATCTGTCCAGATTCTGTACCACACACAGAATCCTCCTCCTTTCCATCTGAAGCTAGGCAGTCTGCTGTTTGGTCCTCAGATGCGGGGGTGCTTTTTCCCAGGGATGGGAGTGGGAGGGGAGAGAGCTCTGGGAAGCAAAGCTCTTCCCTAACACATCTCATTCATAAGGTATTGAAACCAACCTGTTGTGTAAATCATGCTCAGCTTCACATCCGGGTGAATTAGAAGCTCCATTAATTCATTAGCGACTGAACCTTGGCCCTGGTGGCCTGGCCTGGAATGTTTGTTGATTCTTTTGCTGGTGCCTTCCGTGTCTCAGTTATGAAGTTTTAGGGCCAAGTGGAGGACGATAGAACCTTTTGCTCTAAAATAGCCTTATTCTTCAGATTTGTTTTCTTTCTACATGAACACAGCTTCTTAACATCCAGCCGGTTCCAGAAATTCTGCTTTCAGAACACATTTGGGATGAACCGTTACTTACAAAAAAGGAACAGTCAGTCCCAAAGCACTGAATTTTTAAACATCCTTTTTATTTTGGAAAGAAATTTAATACTGAATAATTTCGAGCACAGAGAGAGGTCTCAAGGATGGTACAAGGAATACCTGAATGCCTTTTACAAAGATTCACCAGTCATTTCTGTCTGCCCCGTTTGCTTTCTCATTCTCTCTTTACCTACTTCCATTTCTATTTTTATTTCCATCTGTACGTATCTACAGAGTATTTCTTTCCTGAACCATTTGAAAGTAAGTTGGAAACTAAATACTTCCGCATGTATTTCCTAAGAATAAAGACATTCTCTTACATAACCACAGTACAATGATAAAAATCAGGACATTTTACATGGATACAATGCTATCTAATCCACAGCGTATATTCAAATTTTGCCACTGTTCCAAAAATGTCTTTAATAGCATCCCACAGCCCCACTCCAGATCCAGAATTCAATCAAAGACCAAGGGTTGCATTTCACTGTCACATCTCTTCAGTCTCTTTTGATCTGGAAGAGTTCTCCAGCCTTTCTTTGTCATTCTGGATCTTAACAGTTTTTAAGAATACAGGCCAGTCACTATTTTTTCCTTTGTAATCAGGAAGAAATTTGTTGAGAGATAAGCTTATGACTATGTAAATGTTATATTCTTTATCAAGCATTCACTGTCAGCAGCAGCTTTAGCTACTTCTATATTTACAATTTGGTATTCAATTGTAAGGAAGATCTTCCGTTTCTCTCTCTCTCTCTCTTTCCCTACGGACTCATAGCTTTCTGTTTATTTAATGAATTACAATCTGTTACTATAGTATTTATTTTGATGGTCCAACTGTTCTGGACTTGGCCAGCGAGAGTCCTTTCAAGCCGATTCCTTTTGTTAACAACACACAATTAAGTCTTATTTTTTGATCCAAATTGATAATCTCTGCCTCTTAAATGGAAAGTGTAGACCTTTTATATTTAATGTAATTATCAATAAAGTGTAGTGTAAATCTACCATCATTATATATAACAAATATATATGTATGCTTTCTTCTGAATTAATTGAGCATTTTTTATAATTCCATTTATCTCCACTATTGGATTACTAGTTATATAATTTTGTTTTATTTTACTTTTTAAGTGGTTGCCCTTAGGTTTACAATAGACATTTTAAACTATAATAGTCTACCTTCGAATAATATTTCACCACTTCACATACAGTTTAAAGACCCTACAACAACATACTTCCATTTCTCTCTCTCATCCTTTGTGCTAATGTCATCATACATTTTACTCCTATGTGTATTGTAAACCCAGTAATACTTTTTTTTTTTTTTTTTTTTTGCTATAACAGTCAATTATCTTTCAAGGAGATAAAAAATAAGAAAACATTTTATGTTAATCCACATATTTGTTATTATTTGTTAATTATGGTGCTCTTCATCCCTGCGTGCAGATCCAATCTTCATTCATTATCACCTTTCATTTGCCTAAAGAACTTCCTTTATCATTTCTTGTTCTTCTGGTAATGATTCTCTCAGCTTTTGTTTTTCTGAAAAAGTCTTTATTTCATTTTTAATTTGAAATATATTTTTGCTGAGTGTAAATTGTAAGTTGCCAATTTGTTTCTTTCAATACTTTAAAAATGCTGCTGCACTCTCTTCTGACTAGCCTTATGTTTTGAGGAGAATTCTGTTAATTCTTAACTTTGTCCCTTTTTATATAACATGTCCTTTTTCTCTGTCTTCTTTTAAGATTTTCTCTTTGTTACCTGTTTTCAGCAGTTTTGACTAGGATGTGCCTTCATGTGTTTTCTTTACATTTTTTCTACTTGGGGTTTGCTAAACTTTTTAGATATATGGGCTTGTGGTTTTGTGGTTTTCATTCATGATGGAACATTCTTGGTCATTATTCCTTCAAATACTTTTTCTGTATGCACCCCCCCCCCCATTTCTTGGACTTTGACATTGCCCCACAAGTCACTGCTGTTCTGTGTATTTTTTTCCTAGTCTTTTCCCCTCTGGGCTGTATTTTGAAGTGTCTCTATTGCTGCATCTTCAGCCTCACTGATCTTTTCTTCTGCAGCACCTTATCTGTTGTTCATCCCATTCTGTGTATTCTTCAGATCTAGAAGTTCTATTGGGATCTTTTTCATATCTTTCATTGTTTTCATCATTTGCTAATGATTCCTTCTACTTTTTTAAATATATGAAGCATATTTTTAATCGCTGTTTTCACATTCTTATGCTCTAATTCCATCATTCGTATCATTTCTGGGTCTTTTTTGTTAATTGACTTTTCTCCTAGTTATGCGTCATATTTTCCTGCTTCTTCACTTGTCTGGTACTTTTTAAATTGGATGCCAGACGTTGTGATTTTACGCTGTTGGGTGCTGGATTTTGCTGTTTATTCCTTTAATTAGTGTTAGACTCTGTTCTAACACTAAGTAAGGTTGCTTAGAATCAATTGAATTCTTTCAAGGTTTGTTCCTATGCTTTGATACTGTAGGTCCAGAGCAGACTTGAACCCAGCTAATGCCCTGTGTGATGCCCTGTGTGTGCCCAGCTAATGCCCTGTGTGATGCCCTATGTATTATGGGATTCCCCCACTTCAGCTGGTGGGAACACAAGCCATTCCCAGACATCTGTGAGTCCTCAGAAGTGTCTGATTTACTGCTTTCTGTCGGTTCTTTCCCCAGCCTCAGGTGGTTTCTTCTCATGCCTGGGAAGATCAGTACTTGCCAAAGACTCAAGGGCACTCTCTGCAGCTTTCTCTCTCTCTCTCTGCTGCATCCTCCTCTCCATTCTCTGCTTCACAAAACTTAACTGCCTTCGCCCCCTTCACCTCTGATCTTTGTATCCTCAACTCAGTGAGACTTCTGGGCTATTTGGGCTCCTCTCCCTGTACTGCAGCCTGAACACTGCCTCTAGGAAGGAAGATGGGGCAATTATCATGGGTTCACCTTGTTTGCTTCCCTTTTACGAGGAATCATAGTCTTGAGCTGCCTGTTGTCCAAAATTTGAAAGCCACTGCTTCATAGATTAAAAAAAATTTATTTTATTTTATATTGGAATATAGTTGATTTACAATGTTGTGTTAGTTTCAGGTGTACAGCAAAGTGATTTAGTTATATGCTTCATAGATTTTATTTTGATTTTTAGTTGATTAAGGCAGGGTGGGGACTGTTAAGTCTGATCCCTCTCACTCCATCATGGTCAGCATCATGAGTCCTGCCCTGTGTCTTTTTAATGCTCTCCTCACCTCAGAGCACATCCTTGCCCTGGTCTCATTGTGTACTTTCCTGGCCCCAGCCCTGGAATCAGCCATCTCTCTGAGAAGCCTTGGTTCCTTTTATTGGAGAAGGATATTTAGAAGCCAAGATCTAGGTAACCAGGTGTACGCATCACTTCTGGTTTGTTGGCAAGTTTTTAAAAATAGAAATGAAACACCTATGCAGGAAAACAAGCAGGAACCTCAGGGGGAGTTCCGTGTCCCTTTTGCTTGAAAATGAAACGTTGCAGAATAAAAAAATTCCTTTCGCGTTCTCCACTAATATAAAAAGGAAGAACAGGGAAACTGCTCTTTCAACAAATCTGTGTTGAGAACTCCTGAATGCCAGGCTCTGTTCTAGACGCTGAGGATACAGCAGGTACCAAACCAGACAAAGATCCCTGCCTTGATGGTGCTTGCACACCATGACCACTGCTATTATGTTGCTGTTGTAGTGTCTCCTGAGGTCACACCTTTTTTATGACAGCAAATGTGGCCATTTCTACATAGTTCCAACATCTGCTCAAATCTCAGCCATGTTAACAATCACTTAAACGTGTGTGCTTTGAATCGCTTAGATGTGTGTTTCCCCGAGACTAAATAGCTGGGTGTGTGTGAACTTAAATTTCAAATCTCAGGGTTATATTTGTAAATGCCCTCCTGAAAAATCCATGACATAAACCCAGACGTTAAAAGAATAAAAAGAGTACATGCTGTCGTGAGAAGCAACCCCTTGCTTTGTTAGGAGGGTCAAGGTTCTTTCAAAGCGTTAATTTCCTTGCACTCTCATGTTTGCCACTGCAGCAAGGCACTCACAGAAATTCACAGTTTTTACAGAGAACTTGAAATGTGATGTGAATGCAAACGTTGCTTGTGATTTAAGGGGTCAGCATCCTGTCCTCCCAAATGCCATACATGGGATCGGGCGCTCAAAGCATACGGCTCCGTGGGGTCTCTGGGCTGTAAGGGGATTGAGACCCCACCTACTTCAGAACTTTATTCAATGCTTGAACCCGCAAGCTCCTGGGATGTCTCCACTGACAGAGCTCCTTGAGCTGAGATGCTTAGAGAGCTCTTTCTCTCTCTGGTCCTTTAAACACCACTAGTCAACTGTTTCTTTATAATTTTTGCCCACTCTTCTATGTTTTGCTTTCTGAGGCCACATGGAACACATGCAAGTCTTTCCTAGTCCTGCCCTTCAGAGGCAGCTCTGTCCCCCCGCACCGGCCAGTCTTCACGGGACCTGGTTCTGAATCCTCGCACGTCTGGCCACATCCAGCTGTCACGTTTCCATGCTCACGCTCACTTGCCTCTTCTTTTACAGCATGAGGACAATTTCCTGCTTCCTCCTTGGGTTGGAACCCAAGACTCTGCTACAGAACGAGCTCGTGATCCTAGACGAGCTTCTTGACCACCTCAGTTTCCCCATTTGCAAATGGAAGTAACCGTGTGCAGCCCAGGGTTGATGTGAGTGTCAAATGGTGATGCAGCTGTCTTCTCACACAGAGCCCAGGCCCAGGAAGCCCTCAGCAAACACCAGCTAGTGATGCTGTGCTATCTGGCGGCTGTTTTACTACATGCTTTGGGTCTATTATTTCAAGTCTTCAAACAACCTTTTCAGGAGCCCAAAAGGAGGCTCAGAGAGGCTGGGTAACTTTCCTGAGGTCCCACAGCCAACACACACCCCTGCTTGCTTGACCCTAAAAGACATGTTCTTCCCGCCAGGCCTCCTGGGTCAAACTAGCTCGGCCCCTGATCTCCTGCCTGTTTTCCAAATGGGGGTGTTCCCAGGGTTGGCCCTCCTACCCCCCAAGTTTGTGCATTCTTTCTGGGCCATCATATCTCAGCCATTGTCCCCATCACCCCACGTGTTAATTAACCCCAAGTCCAAGTGCTTTTTCCGCTCTTACCCTTCTCCACAGCTCCAGACCCCTATTTCCAAAGACCCCCCCCACGGCTCCACCTGAGCATCCCAGGGGCATCTCTCCCATCTTTCCTCCTCCCGTGGATCATGCCCCTTGCTGTGCTGCCTCCAGGTTAGCAAAGTGCTTTCACAGGCATCATTATTTAACACGACCATTCAACGGATTTACCCAGCAAGGCACTGGCGAGCCCCTTCTGCAGCCCACGCACTGCGTGCATGAGTGCTGGAGGGCCAGTGACGCTGGAGTACAGACGCACTGGAGGCTATGCCCAGGCACGTAGCCAGAAGTCTGAGGGCAGAATCCTGAGAGCCATCCTCGTGAAGGGGATGCTTATTAGGTAGGACGGTGGGATACAGGGTGATGGAGGAGGGGGAAGGAGTCTTCCATATCGCTCATTCGCTCATTCACGTATTCATTGAGTAGGTGTGTACTGAGTGCCAGCAAAGCACCAATCCCTGCCTTAGACGCTGGGAGGCAAACATGCCTGAGACGGGGCTCCCGGGCTTTGGGAGAGAAAACAGGTCAAAGACTAGGTGTAGTCGAATGTCAGAGCTGGTGGGGGGTTGGGGGGGAGGGAAGGGTCCTCAGCCCTTTCTCTCTTCATCCCCAAGAGGAAGAGTCACCAGTCGCGCCTCAGTTACCAGTGGGCAGGTGCAGTGGACCGAACGGTGGCCCCCAAAAGATGTGTCTACATCCTAACTCCTGGGACCTGTGAATATAACCTTATTTGGAATAAGGGTCTTTGAGAATATAATTAAGGATCGCGAGATGAGGTCATCCTAGATTATCCAATGCAGGTGTCCTTATAAGAGACACACAGGGGACAGACACAGGGGAAGAAGACAAGGCAACATGATGACAGAGGCAGAGGCTGGAGAGACACAGCCACGAGCTCTGGGATACCTGGAGCCCCCAGAAGCTGGAAGAGGCAGGAAGGATCCTCCCCTGGAGACTCTGGAGGGAGCATGGCCCTGTCAACACCTTGATTACGGACTTCTGGCCTCCAGAACCCCGAGACAATACATTCCTGTTGTTTTGAGCCCCCATTTGTGGTTATTTATTCTGGCGGTGGCCCCAGGACATGCACACAGCAGTCATGATAAGTGAAAACGTCCCAAGTGGTAGAAGGACTTGCCTCCTTGCCTGCCCTTCGCATACTTTAGCCCTCGGCTGTTCTCCTAACCTGGCAATACAACCTACAACCTGGACACAAGCCTCGTGTAGATCTGGACCTAAGACTCGTGCTCCTGTCCAGCTGCCAGGCAGCTCTGTGGGGGGCACAGCCCTTGGCTGGCTGGAAAGGGGGACCCCGTTTCCCCTTTGCCGCTGTCCCTCTGTACACAGCACACTCAGGAACTCACAGGGAGAGGGGAGGCTCACCCAGTGGGGTCCCGCCCCGCTCTGGCCATCAAAGTGTCTAAGAGCACCGGGTCCCACAAGGGCCCGACGTTAGGCCACTTGGGTGCAGAGAGGAAAGTGTGGCCACTAGATCCTGTTGTCCTGCCCCTTCCTGGTCTGGGATGCTTTCAGAACAATACATTTGTCAGTTCAGCAAATATTGACCAAGAAGCTCATTCCCTGCTGGGCCTGGGCCACTGCCCACTGCTTGGGCTTTTCTAGCTCTGGTTTCACTTCTTTAAATTTATATCCCATTAGATGCAAAAGCCCCAACATTGAAAACAATTGCTTGTGCGGAAACTCTAACTTTTCTGCATGTAGTTTGGAATGTCTTTGCTCCCTGCCCATCTTCTCGAGTTTTTTTTTCTCTTCTGAGGTATAACCTTTGTCCAGATCTGTCCATGAAAGCAGTGCCCTGGCAGCCCCCTTTGCTGCGGCAGAGACCACCCAGCTTGTGGCCACGACGGCAAAATAAACGCCAGGGGAGGTGGGCAGAAATCAGAGTGTTCTTGTTCTTGTATGATGAATAATTTATGTTGGTTTTGGACACTGCATTGATCAGGGAAGAAGAAAGGCTGACCTTCCCTCTTAGTACAGGGGCACACGAGCTGACCTTGTACTCTGTGCACGTTTGCCTTCCCACCCACACTCTGATGCCGCAGGCACCAAAAGCCTGTGGAGCTTTCTGGGTCCCTCAGCTAGAAGGGACTTCTCCGCCCTCTGAGCTCCCGACACATCGTGCCTGCCCTCCCAGATGGCATGCAAAACTTTCTACCTTGAATCTGTCATGAGTTGGGTGCCTGTCTTATTTTCCAGACCAGGATTGGCCAACATTTTCTGTAAAGGACCAGATAGTAAATATTTTGGGTATCGTGGGTCATACAGACAGGCCTGGCTGCATAATTGATGGGCCTCAGTGCAAAATGAAAGTGCAGAGCCGTTTGTTAAAAAATTGTTAGGAATTTCAAGATTGTGACACAGATGATCAAGATGGTGACATGGAGCCCTTCTAAGTGCAGGGCCTCATGAGACTGTACAGGTCACATTCTATGAAGTGGTCCTGCATATGGTCTCTGTAGCAATGACTCAACTCTGCCGTTGTAGTGCAGAAGCAGCCAGAGACAATATGTAAATGAATGTGGGTGGCTGTGTTCCAATAAAACTTTATTTACAAAATCAGGAGGGAGGCTTCCCTGGTGGCGCAGTGGTTGAGAATCTGCCTGCCAATGCAGGGGACACGGGTTCGAGCCCTGGTCTGGGAAGATCCCACATGCCGCGGAGCAACTAGGCCCGTGAGCCACAACTACTGAGCCTGCGCGTCTGGAGCCTGTGCTCCGCAACAAGAGAGGCCGCGATGGTAAGAGGCCTGCGCACCGCGATGAAGAGTGGCCCCCGCTTGCCACAACTAGAGAAAGCCCTCGCACAGAAACGAAGACCCAACACAGCCAAAAATAAATAAATAAATAAAAAGAAATCATTAAAAAAAAAAAAAATCAGGAGGGGTTGGGGGAAGATTTGGCCCCAGGATAAGAGTTTGCCAACCCCCGTTCTATACAACTGTAAGTTCCTTGTAGGCAGGGCATCTCCCACCCATACGCTCAACCACCCATCCACCCCTCCACCCACCCATCAACCATCCATCCATAATCCACTCATCCATCCACTCATCTATCCATCCATCCATCATCCACTCATCCATCCACCCATCTATCCATCCATCCATCATCCACCCAACCAACTATCCAAACATTTACCCATCCACTCATCCATCCATCCATCCATCATCCATCCATCCATTTGTCATTCATCCATCCACCCACATCCATCACCCATACATCCACCCATCCGTCTATCCATCCAGTATTCATCCAACAAAGCATTACTGATCACCTACTATGCTTCAGGCCCTGCACTAAGTGGGAGGCTACAGAGAGAAGAAGCTGTTCCCTGCCTTAGGGACATGTCAGACTCAAGAAGGCACATAATCATCTTGGTGCAATATGGTGTCAGAGACTCATGGTAGAGTTTGAATTGCACTAAGGAAGGATTTATTTTCACATCCTCCCAGGTCCTCATAGGCAGGAGAGGAACAAACATCAGTGAAAGACTGAATGAAAGCCTGTTTTGATGATCTAGACTCTTGGTCTTGGAGGATTTGTTGGAACCCCAGATAAAAGCTGGGTCTGACACCATCTGCACCTTCTATGACTTTGGGCAAATGACTTAATCTCTCCGTCTTAGTTTTCTTGTCAGTGAAATGGGGACAAGCTGGTCGCCTGACAGGGATGAAGGGAAGATGGAATGGAATAACCCAATTTGGAGCACAGAGCCTGACACCTGGATGCACATCACCTGAGTCTCCTTCCTTCCCCTGGCTCAGCACCCAGCAGGCCCAGAGGAAAACATGCTGAGCTGAAGCGTTGGAGATACAGGAAGATGCCGTTAAAGGGACCTGCTTATGTTGGTACAGACACAGAGAAAAGCCTGGAAGAGAGCCGTGTACACTGTGTGCCGTAGTCTTCACCTGGGGAGACAGTCACTTATTTCTTCTGTAACATTTCAATTTCTCTTCCCTCCCTCCTTCCCTCTCTCCCTCCCTTCCTCCATTCTTCTTCCTTCCATCCTTTCTTTAATTTCTCCTCCTCCTCTCCTTCCTCCCTCCCTCCCTTCTTTCCATTTTTTTTTTTTTTTTTTTTAGACAATGAGCTTGCATCGGTTTCTAATCTGAAAAAACAAAAGGCAACCCTCTTCCATCCCCAAATGAACTGACTGGATTAAAACACAGGCACAAGGATCCCGGATCCATTCTTTCTTTCTCCAGATGAAGGGAAGCTGCAGAGTTTCCGACCTCGTCTCAGTAAACGAGACTAGAAACTTGGAAACCACCACAGGTGCCTCCCTCCCCTGCACCCACCTCGGAGGTTCTGTGGATTAGACTCTTCAGGTTCACCCTGAATCCACCCACCTCTCTCCACGTCCACTGGCCTCGCCCTGGGCAGGGCCCCTGCCACCTCCCCTGTCCCCACTGGTCCTCCTGGCTCCTTGCTCCCTCCCCACCTCGTCCCTTTTTCCTACCCAGAGTGGCTTTTCAAGACACAACCAGATTGGGTCCCTCTGCTTCTTTCAAAGCCACCTGGGCTCCCTATTGCCTTAGACATAGGTCCCCAGCTTCTCACAATGGTCCACGCCCGCCTCATCCCCCGCCTCCACCCTTTCTGATAATTGCTCTCCTGTTACGGGGGCCCCTTTTCTGGCCCTCAAACCAGCCAAGCCCTTCATCGGCCCATGCTGCTCTGGCTGGCCTCTCTCCCCCTCTATCTCTTCCGGACCCCTGGTCTGGGGTAACTCCGGGGTCCCCCCGTCAGCCCCATGTTTACATCCTTCACCACACAGACCACAGTCGGAGCTGTCTAGCCGTCTGGTCTTTTCCTGCCATCTCCCTCACTAGACGGCAGGCTCCAAGGGGCAGGGCTCACATCTGTCCTGATCTTCTCTGAGCTTCCCATCATGTGGTGGAGCCTCAGTAAATACCGTCGAGTGAATGAAAGCAAACGAGTGGACAGTGGGTGAGGGGGTGGGTCGGGGTGGGAGTTTGTGGTCAGGGTGCTGCTCAGATTCCCCTGGCATCGGAGTCGCTTCCACAGGCAGCAAAAAAGCTTCTGGGCCCCTAAGGATCCTTCAGGGCGGCGGGGGCGTGAGTCTGCAGCCTCCTGAGTCGTGATGCTCAGGGCACCACTGTCCCCGCGAGTGGCTGGAGCAGCCTGGCCAGTACTAGGCAGGTGGAGTCTTCACCATCAATGCCTGAGATGGTGGCCCTGGCGACCCAGGGTGTGGCTGGGGTCTTTGACGAGTCCCCTGCTCACGTCTTCACCCCTGGGCTTTCTTTGTTCCCCCACCTTAAACACGAGACCCCACCCTCCCTCGTCCGGTCTCTTGGTCTCCTGGACACCCCTCTCTGGTTCTCAATGGCTCCCCTCAAAATGGGCCCTTCTCCTCTACTCCTCCCTCCTCTCCCCAACGGGGTTCCCTCCAGCTGGTGTCGTGGCCTTGGTCAGCTGGATGATGGCCCCTAAAGATGTCTAGGTCCTACGTCCTAAGCGCTGGGACTTATGACTATGTCATCTTATATGGCAAAAGGCACTTTGCAGGTGTCATGAAGACTCTTGAAATGGGAGATTATCTTGCATTATCTGGGTGGGTCCTAAATGCCATCACATGTATCCTTGTAGGAGGGAGGCAGAGGGACATTTGACTACAGACGGAGACTGAGGCTGGAGCAATGTGGCCACAAGCCCAGGGACGCCTGGAGCCCCCAGAAGCTGGAAGAGGAAGGAAAGATCCTTCCCCAGAGCCTTTGGAAGGCGTGCAGCTCTGCCCACACCTTGATTTCGAATTTCTGGCCTCCAGACTGTGAGAGACTAAACTTCTGTTGTCTTAAGCCATCAGTTTGTGGTCATTAGTTCTGTGGTCACAGGAAGCCAACAGAAAGTCCAGCAGGAGCCCCAGGATGATTTCAGGGGTCTGTGCACTACCTGTGACCTTCACGGCTTTGACCCTTATTGGCCGAGTCACAAGTCACAATCACGGACGTGGGTGGGGCTGTTTGCTGGAAGCGATGATGGAAGCCCCCACCTGATGCCGCAGCAGCTCTAGGGGGCTCTTGGCTCTCAGAAGCCCTGACAAAGGGTGCGGGGCTGTGAGCTCGGAAGGCTGCTGAGGGCTGTGAATGTGCAAGTCTCCCCACCCCCTCCCCCTGAGAACAGGCGGTTTTTCCCCCGCACCCCCTGCCAAGTGGAGGCCGACCTCCCCTCCCCAGTCCAGCCTAGAGCAGGGGGAGGAAAGTCCACCCTGTGAACTTGAAGGAGGAAGGGGTATCCCATCCTCAGGTGCCCCATTTTCTCACCCTGCCCACCAGCACAGAAGTGGGAGAATGCTACTGGGTTCCAGCTGCCCTGGGACACGAGCCTCTTCACACACATGTGCAAGGTGCATGCACACACTCACACACCTGCCCTTAACCTTAGCTCGGCATTTTGGAAATGAGAAAAGAGAACGATAACGGCTGGAGTGCAGGGAGAAGGGACCCGACAGACACTTGTAAGATAAACACTAAACCCCAGGCCCGGCCTGGCAGCAATCGCAAGTTATTAGGGCTTCAACGAGACAGACCTGTCTTTAAAGACACTTCATTTTTACACCCAACAGCTCTGAAAACATATCAGTCTCTCTTTGGTAAACCTGGAAAAGTCTCTCTTTGGTTTGGTAGTACCTTAACTTTTAATGAAATGATCTACTTGTTAAGAAAACAGAAATACTTTCTACCCTTAAAAAAACCCATGGGTATATTTAATGTAATTGTTTTAAATACAAAAGAAAACCACAGAAGTTCAAAAGCCAGATGCCTTAAAATAACACAAATGCCAAAATGACATTAGACAGAGACTATGATTTTCATGGTGTGCTTTAAACGGCGCTTTAAACATGTGCAGAAATGGTGGGAATTTAACTACTTTCAGCTAAAGGTGAGCACTATTTCACATCTTCACACTAATGAGAAGTTCACCTGCATCCAAAGCATCCCTGGGCATCGTCCTTCCTCTCCAGGTAGGACCACAACAGAGCATCCTGCCCAGATCCGCCTTTATCGTTATTTCCACATTACAGAAATGGCAAATTTTGCTGATTCACCCACAAACAGTGGGCCTACTGTGTGTGAGGCACTGTCCCATGGGCCGAGGAAACAGGGCCCCCACCTCCTGTGGCTTACATGTTAGTAGGGGAGATGGACAACCAACCACTCGCTACGTGGTTTGTCTGGGAGCGCTGAGTGCTGTGGAGAAAAGTAAATCGGGAAAAGCACATAGAAAGGGTCTGGTGGGATGGAATTAAGGGTGTTGCTGTCACACTTAGAGATGTAGGGGGACACCTCTCTGAGCATTTGAGACTTTTGAATGCAGATCTGAATGAGGGGAGGGTATGAATCTTGTGGATAACTTGAGGAAAAATGTTCCAGGCAGAGGGAACAGCATCTGCAAAGGTCCTGAGGTGGAAACAACGTTGGGTGTATTTGAGGGCTGGTAAGGTGGCCAGTGTGGCTGGGTGGGGTGGGGGAGGGGGAGGGTCCTGGGGCATGAGGTCAGCAATGTGGGCAGGGCCAGACCCGGTAAGGTCCTGCGGGCCATGTACAGTGGACAGCCATTGGAGGGCTGAGAGCCAGGGAGGAGCAGGGTCTGCAGTTCAGGAAGGCGCAGCATCTTGAAGAAGATGGGAGCAAAATGCTGATCCACTGTCTGTCTGCTCACTGCAGTCTCCTGATTGCAGCATGTCTTATTGGTTTGAGAAAGTGAGCCCAGTCTCTTGAATAACAGTAGCAGGGATGATATTCCTCATCCCACTCCCATCATCACAACCATCATCACCACCATCATCACCATCACCTTCAGGATCACTGCCATTATTGTCGTCACCATCACCACCATCATCACCATCACCAACACCATCATCACTACCACCACCATCATCATCATCACTAAACCACCACCACCATCACCTTCATCATCACCACCACCATCATCAGTAAACCATCATCACCATCACCTTCATCATCACCACCATCATCAGTAAACCATCATCACCATCACCTTCATCACCACCACCATCATCAGTAAACCACCACCACCATCACCTTCATCATCACCACCATCATCAGTAAACCATCATCACCATCACCTTCATGATCACTGCCATTATTGTCATCACCATCACCACCATCATCATCATCACCAACACCATCATCACTACCACCACCATCATCATCATCATCACTAAACCACCACCACCATCACCTTCATCATCACCACCATCATCAGTAAACCACCACCACCATCACCTTCACCATCATCACCATCACCTTCAGGATCACTGCCATTATTGTCATCACCATCACCACCATCATCACCATCATGACCATCATTACCACCACCACAATCACCTTCATTATCACCACCATTATTGTCATCACCATCATAACCACCATCATCACCGTCACCCTAATCACTACCACCATCATAATCACCACCACCCTCATCGTCACCACCATCACCATCACCTTCATTGTCACTGCCATTACTGTCATCACCATCATCACCACTATCATCATCACTGTCACAGCAGATATCAAGTATGTCCTACATGTCAAAAAGACTGAATATTGTTTCATCCTCACAGTCACCTTACGGGCTGGGTATTCTGTCCCATGATGTCGTTTGGATGAGACACAGAGAGATGAAGTGACTTGCTCAAGGTCAACCAGCTGGTGAGGAGAAGAGCTGGGCATGGAACTTGGATCTGAGGCCAAAGCTGGGCTCTGAAACTGCACTCGTGTCTGTCTGGTGTCCTGAACAGCCATGGACAGGACTTTATTTTTTTCTGTTGTTTTCCCTCTAACTTAGACCCTCAGATGCTCTTCCACTGTCAGGGGAGCCCAGCATTTCATCACCAAGTCCTTGCAGCTGTCTGTCCCCTCCCTGCTGCCCTCAGAATGCCTGTGTGGGTCACTGGTGGCCCCCTGGTGTTCTCTGCCTCCGTATGTGACTCAAGAGACCAACGTGTGGGCCGGGTCCTCCTCTCCAGTGGAGACAGCTCTGGCCACAGAATGCACGCAGTCCTGACCTAGCTGTCAGCTGAGCCTGGGTGTCTGTGCACAGAGACCACTCTGAGCACGTGCAGCTCAGACAAGACACTGGTCATGGCAGTGGTTAAGAACTTGGGGTCCTGGGTCAGAGCGGATGTCTCTGAAACTCAGTTTCCTCCTCTGTGAACTGGGAGGAGGGCCATGAACCCTGACATCCCACAGTTGTTGCAAGAATTAAAGCAGATTGTGCCCGTGGAGCCCCCGGCACAGTGCCAGATCTGTCAGACCGGAGAAATCTGGGCTGTTATAGTTCTTTTGGCCATTGCCCGAGGGACCCCTTGAAGAGAAGTTATTCTCTATGGGGTGGACCCAGCCCCCCGCATGAGTGTCCTCTGCCAGCTTCTATTCCCTGCCTTTGACACTCTGGTTTTCCTTGAGGAACCACTACCGTTCCCTCTCAGCCTACATGGTTCAGGGCAGTGGACCACCCCCCACCCCCACCCCCGCCAAGGCTCCAGGAGTGGCCACAGGGCCTGCTTCTGGCCAGTTACAGCTTAGCATCCCCCAGGTCATAGTGACTCATTTAGGAATGATCACAAACCTGACCCAAGTCAGGACAATCAGAGCTAAGCTTGGGACTCTAGCTGGAGGGCACAGGGGACAAATGTTCTAGGTTTCCTGGAGTTGCACAGGGTGGAGGCCAGGAGGTGTGCTTATCATTTGGTTACCAAGAGAATCTTCCTGTGGGTGGACCCCATCCAAAGAACAGCAGAGTCAACAGATGGAGAAAGATAAAGCTTTGGAGACATTGAGCCCCTGGATCCAGCTATGCCTGAAGCAGGTTTTCTTTCACTTACGATCCAAACAGACCTGAATAGTACAGATGGGTTATACTGACCCACCTGTGTTCTCTTGTTCAGTCTCTATCTGGTGAACAACCCCAAATTTAAAGCACAACTAACTGCAGCCCTGTTTTCTTCCTCATCTTCCTCTCAGCAGCCATCTTCTTTCTTTGACTCTCAGCTCACAGATGGCCTGGGGCAGAGACACACACTCTTATGAAGATTCTGGGAAATAAAGTTCTACATGAATTCATTAACAGAGCCTTTATTATTTTAAGCCATCTAACGATGGTTTAAATATTTGGCATTTCTTAAAATAAACAGATCTTCCCATTTGGGTCGTCTTGAGGTCTGGGCATGAGGCTGTGACTCCATAACCAGAAAGAACAAAAGCCAACCTCCCCAAGCCCTGACTTTGGCAGAGACCGGGACATCTCAGTGCTGGTCCAACCTTACCCTGGAGGAAAACAATGTGACCTTGTCCCCGTTCAAAGGGTTCCGTGGTCACCTAAATTTGGGGAAGTCTGCACTGCACCTTTCTTGTGGGCATTCATCATGTATGTTAGCATCAGAAAATACATGCTATCCAGAAATGGACTCAGCTTGGTTTCAATGCAGTCACCCCCAGACTGGTCAGCTCCTGAGGACGGGGGTCGTCTGCCCTGATGTGTGAACTCAGCACTGAAACCTCAGAACACCTTTCCCCTTAATTCCTAATGCAGCGTGAGTTTCCCGGAGCTGTTGTTAACAAATCACCATAAAACAAAACACATCTACTATCTTACAGTGCTGGAAGTCAGGAGTCTGAAACGGGTCTTGCTGGGCTAAAAGCAAGGCATAGACACAAATCTCTAGGGAAGAATTTGTTTCCTGGCCTCCGCCAGCTTCCAGAGGCTGCCAGCGTCCTTGGCTCATGGCCCCTGCTTCCATCCTCAAAGTCAGTCACTGCAACCCTGACCCACTGTCACATCCCCTCTGGCTCTGACTCCCCTGCCTCCTTCTTTAAGGTCCCTGGGATTCCATTGGCCCCAATCGCATCATCCAGAATAATCTCCCCACCCCAAGATCAGCTGATCAGAGCGCTTTTTCCTAGAGATTTGTGCCGATGCCTTGTTTTTAGCCCAGCAAGACCCATTTCAGACTCCTGACTTCCAGAACTGTAAGATATTAAATGTGTGTTGTTTTATGGTGATTTGTTACAACAGGTCTGGGATCTTTTTTTTTTTTTTTTTAATGATATTATAAGTGCTTTACTCAATAACCTGGGTGCTGCGCGGGTGAGGTGGGAACTGCACCGTCATAGTGCAGTACCTGGACATTTGTGGGGACTGATTCCAGAGTCTCCTCTCACCCTTGGCTGCATTTGGGGGGCACCCTAGGGTCAGGGCTCCCGGGATCATTCGGTCGAGCGGTGCCAAGGCCTCAGACCCGGGGTCGGGGGGTGTTGCCTGAGCGCCTTGGAGCCTTGCTTTACCTTCGGTTCCTCGACACTTGTATAGACAACTGTGCCCCCGAAACGTTTTGCCTGCGCCAGACTGGTTCCACATCCGGTACCAGCTGATCATAGTGGGTTGGGTACAGGGCCTGCTGCACGCATGGCTGTGCCCTCAGTATCCCCTTTGCGCATCGGATACTTTCTGCACACGAGGTCTGAAAGTCGGATCTGAGCGGTCGGTCCGTCTCTACCACAATCTCTTTCCAGCTGCCACCTTAATTCTGCCTTGACACGTGATGAAAGATATTCACAGGTTCTGGGGATCGGGATGTGGATATTCAGGAGGCTGCTATTCTGCCCACCCCACCTGCTAAGTGTGGACACATCCAAATGTGGATAAAGAAGAAACCGGAGTTGACAATCTCTAGGGCCATTCCTGCATTCGCTCATTCAATAAATGTTTATTGAGTATCTACTGCGTTCCAAGCCAACACGGGTACTGGAGATACGGCAGCCAAGGGGCGAGACCAAGTCCTACCCTCTAGGGCTTTTTTAGTTAAAATAAAGAGGCTAAAGCAGAGGACGACCCCTATCCGAATAGGTCGCAAAGGGAAGCTGGTGTCTTGCCCACCCTGAGGCCGTCTGTGGTCCAGTCTCAGAAAACCTTGTTTTTCTCCGGAGTTCTGCCTCAAAGTGACATGAAATGTCAAAGGGCCAGGATGGCACACCTGTGTTTGATTCCGTTCCCCCGCTTCTTCTGACATCCAGGCTTTTGGGGGAACAAGCTCTCACGTGACGGCAGCTCGGGTTTTAAAATACTCTGAGCAGCCTCTGGGATTCGGTTCACACGCTCCTGGCTTTCAATGTCAATGCCACCCGGGGACGCAGGGGAACGGGACGGCGTGCAGGGGTCGTGGGTTCTCACTTCACATCTCTGGATCCTCCCTGGGCAAGAGCTGGCTCCTGGGGCCTCGCCCAGCCACTGGCCGGCGTTGGATAAATCTCACCGCTGGGATTTCTCAGACGATTAACATGGGAAAACAGAGGGGGTGAGCAGGCCGAGGAAGTGGACGCATTAAAAATAATGAGGCTACTTTAAATGGATGCAGGTTCCGGGGGAGAATGTGAACCAAGCTGTTGGTTTATTTTAAAATATACTTCATTTTCCATTCTGTCTCTGTTTAATCTCTTCTGATAGAGCTAAAAAAAAAACCACAAAAAACAAAAAACAAAACACTCCCTATTCTAAAAACTGAAATGTATATATAGTTTAAAAAAGAAAAAGTGGGGCTAAAATACAGGTCAAAAGAGCACTCTGAAGATGGCGCTTCCTTGTGTCCAGCGGGGCCTGAGACAAATTGACAGTGAAGTGGAGGGTCTCAGCTTAAGTGGGACGACAGAAAGGTCCATCACTTTCCTTGACCATGGTGACACGGTGAGGGTAAACACTAACCGGGGAATCCGGAAGATCAGGGTTCGAATCTTGCTCTCCCTTAGCAGCTGGGTGAGCCTGGGCAAGCCGTTTGACTTCTCTGAAAAGTAAGTACTAATTCCCACAGGAGGTGTCCTGGTGCCAGGGCTGACGTGTGTAAAGGAAGCAGCCAGCGCCACGCCTAGCTCAAAGTACCCGCTCAATAAATAGACCAGTAGTGAGGAAGGAGCAGCGATTACGCCAGCAGAGTATTAGCAATGACCTTGCCTGTGAAGGTAGCCCCTGGTTTCTTTGAATCATCAAGTCTTGTAATGTGCCTTGTTCTGATTTAGGCTAACGACTCCTGCTTGGATGTCACTCACCAAGGAGGTGACCACTCTGGGGACCCTTAGCCGGACACTGTCCTCCAGGGTGGAAGAGGGCTGGAGTTACAGCGGGCAGGGAGAGAAGGTGTCTTGGGAGAAAGCTGTCTGAGTGGAGAGCTGCCCCTCTGCCCGACGCTGGGGGGACACAATGAGAAGACCCCTTGGGGGCTCGGTCAGGTCCCTGGACTTGCGGGGAGGGTGGACCAGAGTCTGACTTGTGCTTCACAGTGTCTCTGGCAGAAGGCTGGCTGGAGTGTCCTGGGCAGCAGTGACTGTCCCCACCGACAGCGTGGGTGTGAGGGGTGTGAGGACATTAGAGAGTGTCCTGTGGACCGGAAGGGGGCCCTTGGGAGGGAGCCAGCCAGGAGCGAAGAGACCCTGCGTGTTACTATCAGCTACAGATGCTCAGGGGGGTCTGAGTGGGATGTTTTCGTTACACCAGGGCCCCCAAACCCACAAAAGCAGTTCAAGAGAGTCAGCTTCAAATACAAGCCCAGCTGGGAGCCCCCATGCCCCTCCGGCCACTTTCCCCTCCCCCAGCCCTGGAGGGTCCAAGGGCCTAGAGATGGGTGGGCAGAGGGAGGGGAGGAACCAAGGAAATGAGAGAAGGCAGAGGCAGGGGTTAGGGTTAGCGAAATCTCACAGGGGACCGGACGCTTTAATTACCCTCATGAGACCGTGCATTTGTGACTCAGCAGGGCTGGGAAAGCTTTTCTTCTGACAGTGACCAGAAAGTCACGGGGCCTGCCCTAGAATTACCCGGGGGGCTGGGAAGAACCAGTCCCAGACAGTGGTGGGTGGTAAACGGGCTCCTGGATCCAAACAAATCAGACCTGATTTACAGTGTTTGCTGACGGCTGAGGTGTAAATTCTTCCACCCCTGCCAAGTTCAAGGTCCCAGTATGATGTCACCGAATGCAGAGCTGGGAAGAGACACAGACAGTTGGCTCTTGTGAGTGGGTGTGAGCCAGCGTGAGCAGGTATGAGCTGGCGTGAGCAGGTTTGAAGGGGTGGTGGGGAAAAAACGGGACCTTTCCTGCTGTCCCCTCTGGATTCCTGCTCCTTTAATGTACTGGTTTCCTTGCTTTATTTTCCTTTGGCACACCCCTCCAGGCCTTACATTTTCTGCATGCACGTGCATATGGGGGTAGGGAGGTCTTCCTTCTCTCCCCTGCACCCCAAGATACGTGAGAACAGGCGTGCTGTTTTGATTACGGCTAAATCCCGCCGCACAAGCCTGCACAGATCTGGCTCTGAACAGGTTCTCAGTGTTTACTGAATGAATGGATAAATTAGTGAATGGGGCCCCTCCTCCAGGAAGCACTCCCCGGCCCCCAGGCAAGGACAGGTCTCCCTGCCACACGCCTGCACTACGCCATGGATTTTGCAGCTCTTAAAGTGACAGCATTTGGCAATTCCCTGGGCTCCAGGTGTGCACGTCCTGCCGGAAGAGAAGCCGCTTCACGGCCGATTCCGAAGCGGCCTTATTTATGGCCACATCCCCAGCCCTGGCTCCGAGCCCGGCACTTAGCAGACGCTCAATAAATACTCCCAAACAGATGGCCAAATGGATAATTGGCGTGTGGCATAAACACAGCAGGGGTGGGCTTCGGGGGAGCCCCAGATTGCTTCTCACTCTTCCGAGCACCTGCGGCTTCGTCAGATAGGCAGGTTCCACCCAGCAATAACAGCCGGTCCTCAAGGCATCGGATGGCCCCTGATTCCTGCTTGTGCTTCCACGCCCAACCCCGGTGGTCATGCCGCGTCCGGGCAAGGGGGCAGTCGCCACGCCAAACATCGCCGGGCACCGGCCGGAGTGGAGTCTGGAAACAGTCAGAAGTGCTCCCGTCCAGAAGGGACCATGTCCTCTCCACTCACTGCATGAGAGCCGGATGAGCCCACGGCCCACCACCCACGAGGGGCCAGGAAGCCCCACCCATCCTCGTCCCCGGGAGGAGGGGGACCTGCTAGTGAGCACCGCCAAAGGCCACCTGACTTGTTCCTGAAACACAGGCGGGATCGGCAAGGGCGGGCACAGTCCAGAGCAGAAAGTACCGGGGAGCACGGAGCAGCAAGCAGCCCGGCCCGGCGCGGCCTGCGAGGGGCTGTCGGGTGGAACCAGCCAGGGGTCCTGTGGATTTCATTCCGGGGGTACGTCCCGCACGGGCCCCCAGGACCCTGGCTTTAATCCTCTGCTGCTGCCATCTTGAAATTCTTCGTAATTTTTGAACAGAACCTGGCATTTTCACTCTGGCATGGGCCCCACTAATTATGAAGCTGGTCCTAATTGTAAGAGTTGGCGTTTCACAAAGGGGTAAAGGAGGGTGTCTTGCAAGCGTGTGGGCCGGGGGTTACCACCCTTGGCAATGGCAGGAACTGCCCAGAGCCACCAGGGCGCTGCCCGGAGACACCAGGAGGACAGAGACAAGTTTTACATGCAAAC
Organism: Eschrichtius robustus; assembly: GCF_028021215.1. Classification (NCBI taxonomy): domain Eukaryota; kingdom Metazoa; phylum Chordata; class Mammalia; order Artiodactyla; family Eschrichtiidae; genus Eschrichtius; species Eschrichtius robustus. Next base: position 110,931,432 of record NC_090834.1, on the reverse strand, counting down.
AGCTTCATTCAAATAGGAAATAGGCTCGGGGCTTAAAAAGAATCTCTTTTGGCTCCTAAAGAGTTAGCTTTTATGATTCAGTGTAGGGGTGCAGTGCTGTCTCCTGGGGTCTTGAGGGGCTTAGATTTGCGAGGAAACACATCTGGGTTTCCGCCTTTATATAGCGGCCACACCCCTCTCCCCGCATCAGGACCCAAGATACACCTTGGCCCGTGTGTTAATTCAGTTGTTGGACAAGGATTTGATGCCAGGCATCTTTCTAGGGAAACAGGCAGTGAACAAAACAGACAAAAATCCTGGCTTGCGGTGGCTTGCATTCTAGTGGGGAAGGAAGAGCAGGAAAACAAAGTCAGATGTACAGTGTGAAAGGCAGGGATCGAGCAGCCAGTGTGCTTAGGGGGCAGAGAGCTGCCATTTGGAAACGGCCTGATCACTAATAGAACACGGTAGAGACCCCATATCGCAGGCCCCGTCTGCTTCTCCTTTGCCCACAATGTCCAGGGTGCAGCCAGCCTGGCCTGGGCCTTGACCCCCTTTAATTCGTCCGCTGACCTGACAGCCGGGCAGAAAATCGTTCAGGAAGACAAATGAGGCTGCCGCTGAAAGGCACCCCCGGCTCTCCCAGGAGCTCCCAGGCATGGAAGGAGCAGAGCCAGTCCCTAATGCCGTCCTAGTTTTGCTCTCTCGTGCCATTTTCCGTCCTCAGCATTCCTGATCTGCCTCCATCCTTCCACTGAAATCAGATGACCGAAGTGAGGCCGAGGGACGCAGGCTCGGACCACCTCCTCTCTTTGACACCAGATCCAGGGTCAAAGGCACAGACAAGCAGTCACAATTTTCTATCTCTCTTTTTGCTCCCCAGAGCTGGCTCCTGAACTTCATCTTAATTTTGCTAAAATGCAAATTGGGAAAGCAGTGACACCCAGCGGTGCCTCCTCTGTGTTGATGTCATGTGAGCAGATGCTTGGAGGTGACTTTCCGTCACCCTCCTGCTGCCCCACAAAAAGGGGCGGGGGGGGGTGGAATGTGTCCTTGGAAAGTCTCTGCAGCTGTGTGGCCGTGGGCGTGTCTCCTGACCTCTGTGGGGTCACGTGCCCCCTGCCTTGTTCCCTCTCTCCTTCCCTTTCCCTGCTCCTCTAAGGGCTACAGGGCGAGCAGACCCCAGGCGCCATGAGCCGGCGCTGCCTTGTGGTGGCGTCATCTTCCCCGTGATAAGCAGGACCATAAGGATGGAGTCTGAGTGACAGGAGCTTGCTGGATGGCTGAGTTAGCGGTGTGGGAAGCTGTGACCAGGCGTCACCAGGGGGCCAGATCACAGTGAGCTCAGCAAAAGCGGCAAAGGAAAGCTGCCATCCTTGGAAGCGCCAAGACCACGGTCTTCTCGACCTCCAGTGGGGGGGGGGTCCCGCTCCTTCCCCATAGTGACAGAGCAGCACAGAGATGGGGCTCAATGTCTGCTGGGCCACATCCTGGCCTCGTCCCGGAGCCCCTCTGGATGGTACCCCCCTGAGGCCAGGAGCACATGTGAGCCCCCTGGATTATCCAAAAGGGCCCTGCACATAGTAGGTCCTCAACATCTAGGAACTGGGCCAAAAGGAGATGGGGGAAAATTCCCCAAAAGTTAACTCACTGGTATTTCACCTGCTTTCCTCCTTTACTTGAGGATTTTAAGACTTTTTAGAAAACGATTACAGCCAGGGACACCCAACCATGGATCCAAGAGTGAAACAATGAAAAGACAGGAGAGACAGAGCATAGCCCCAAAACCTCATAAGTAAAAGGGGCTGCGGGCCTTTCATGAAATAAGGATGGTCTGCAGAGCCCTGGGCGCAAGGCTTACAAATTGTCACTGGTCCACGTGTCTGGATCTCCTCGGCCACCGCCCTCTCTCCTCTGGATTCCGGGAGCAGCCCTACGCTGCCTCCCCACCCCGGCTGCCGTAGCCAACGCTGGTGGGAGCATCGCTTGTAGAGCGATTTTGGAAAGTGTTGAGGCGTCATCTACTGGAGCCCCATCTGAGCACACCTTTGACTCAGCAATTCCACTCCCAACAGAGATGCTTTCACGTGTTCACCAAAAGCCCTGCACAGAACGCCCAGAGGAAGCAGCTCTGCTCTCCATAGCCCTCAATGCAGCCTGCGTGGACATGGCTCACAGCACATGCTGAGCCAAAGAAGCCAGATGCTAGAGTACTTGCTGCCCGATTCCATTGGTAACGATTCAAAACCAGGCAAAATGTTCCATGGTGTTGGAAGGCACAGGAACAGCTGTGGGTGGGGCTGGGGGTCATGGAGAGGATATGGAGGTCACATTCTTTTTCTTTCCTGAGTACTAGTTACCTGAGTGCATTCCCTTTATGAAAATCCTTTGAGTTGTACTGCTGTGGACGGAATTGTGTTGTTCTCAAATGCACACGTGGAAGCCCTAACCCCAGTGTGACTGTATTTGGAGATAGAGTCTTTTTTTAAATTTATTTTGGCTGCACTGGGTCTTAGTTGCGGCACGGAGGATCTTCGTTGAGGCATGCGGGATCTTTAGTTGCGGCATGTGGGCTTCTTAGTTGCAGCATGCATGTGGGATCTAGTTCCCCAACCAGGGATCGAACCCGGGCCCCCTGCATTGGGAGCATGGAGTCTTACCCACTGGACCACCAGGGAAGTCCCAGAGATAGAGTCTTTAAGGGGAGAATTAAGGTTAAATGAGGTCATTAACCTCAAGGGTGGTGCTCTAGTCCTGTCGGGACACCAGAGAGACACAGAAGAAAGGCCATGTGAGGACACAGCAAGAAGGTGGCTGTCTGCAAGCCAGGGAGGGAGCCCTCACCAGAACCCAGCCTTGCTGGACTTTGATCTTGGACTTCCAACCTCCAGAACTGTGAGAAATACATTTCTACTGTTTAAGCCCCCTTGTCTATGGTATTTTGTTATGGGAGCCTGAGCTGACTACTTAGCGTATGCTTAGGACGTGTGCACTTTTCTCTACATACGGTATATTCAATTAAAACTTGACTTAAAAGGCAAATCTGGTCCTAGCCCTCCTCTATTTGCAATTCTTCCCTGGCTTCTCATCTGCTCTTAAGATCAAGTCCAAATTCGTAATGCGGTCGTGAAGACAGCATAATTGAGCCCCTCGTGGCCTCTCTAGTCTTGGACCTCTCTGCCACAGCTTCTCTGACTTTGCTTCAGTTGCTTGAACATGACAAACACTTACCTGCCTCAGGGCCTTTGTGCCTGCTGGTGCCACCACCTAAAACACTTTCTCTACCTTTTTGCATAGCAAACTCCTCATCTTTCAGGTTCCAGCTTAAGTTTGTTTTTTCCTTGGGAAAGGTTTTCCTGATCCCAAGCTGGGTCAGATTCCGCTAGTATAAACTCTCAAAGCACCTGCCTTTTTCTTCATGACACCCCTTCCAGTTGGAAATACTGCTGCCTGTTGTCTGTCTTCCCCCCCACTAGATTGTGAACTCTTTGAGGGCAGGGGGCGGTCTTGTTCTCCGGTGGGACCACAGTACCCACTGTGAATGAAAGGACGGATGGATGGATGGATGGATGTAGAGTTGGATAGATGGATCGTTGGATGGAAGGATGGAGGGTTGTATAGATGGATGGTTGGATGGATGAATATATGGACAAATGGATGGATGGACAAATGGAGAGGTGGATGGAAAGATGGAGGGTTGGATAGATGGATGGATGGATGGTTGGATGGACAGATGGATAAATTTATGAACAAATGGATGGATGAATAGATATCAATCCCAATAAAAATATCTCCAGCAGGCAACAATTCTGTTTACAACAGAATCCATCTGTTGAAACTTTGAGGTGCACAAATGAGTCAGCACTGTGCTCTGCTGATTTTTAGGAAGTGATCTAAGAATACATCTCTCAGCCTTTCATCGATGAGGCAAATGGTGAACCTCTTTAAATATTTATGTTTTTAAAGTGCTAAAGTTTGGAAACACCTAAAAAATACTCCTGTGATGTATTGTCTACCTTAGGCCTTCCAGCTACATGGAAAGGGGAAAAGAAATTTTTTTTTTGGAAAATGGATGAAGGACATTTCCCCAGCACCAGAGTCGGGGAAGTGAGAAGATTCTGGTTCCTGCACCCTAGGTGTGTGGGCAGCTGGCACGTGCCGGGACGGTGGCTGCAGTGGGTGTCAGAAGCCCATCAGTGCTCGTCTATGAGCTGCAGGGTCAGACATAGGTGGGGGTGTACGATGAGGTGCTGGGTGTCCCAAGGCCTGTGTAACTCTTCCAGGTCACCTCCTCGCGCACCCCCAGCTGAGTTCTGTGTCTTCCAGTTCTTCCATCCTGCTCTCTCCCCTCCAGGTCTTTGCATATGCTGTTCCCTCCGCCTGGAACACCCTTCCTGAGCCTTTCCGCCTGAGTAACGCCTGCTCTTCTGGAGGTTGTCACTTCCTCCAGGATGCCTTCCTGGGATTCCCCCCAACACATTCCATCAGACTCTCCTCTCCCTGCTCACCCCGAGTGTCCCTGTCCCGGTACCTTCAACCCACATTCACAGAGCAGACAGGTGTCACTATTTGCAGACAGGTGTCGAGGCACTGGGAGTGGGTAGTGAGCAGGACAGCCCCTGCCCCCGGGAGCTTACATCCCAGTGGAGGAAATACTAATACCCACCAAGAACGCAGAGTGTAGTGAACCACAATCAAACTGGCTGTGGACCCAGGAGGAGGGGAGGGGCCTTGCGCGGGTGGGTGGTGGCGGAGGTGACTGAGGATGTGCAGCGGGACGTGGGCAGGAGGGACAGCAAGGACCAGGGCCCGAGGTGGGAGGGAGGGGCCTGTGCTGGAGGGACAGTCAAGGGGCCCGTGGGCCCCTCCTGATCCATCCTGTTGTTGCTTGAGTGTCCGTCTGTCTGTCTGTCTGTCTCATGACGGTTTCCTTGAGGCAGTTTCCTTGAGGCCCGCAGAGCAGCTTCTGGAAGGCGACTGGGGCTCAGCCAAGCACCGGCAGGGTCTGTGTGGGCTGTGCTGGCTGCCCGCCCTCACCTACAGATGGAAGCCAGAGGGCCTTTTCCCCCGCTTGTCTGATTCCCTTTCCCTTTCCCTCCCACGACCCTGCAGTGCAGACGGTCCCCTGTGACGACGGAGAAACTCAGACCTAGAGACAGATACCACTAGCTTGGTCAGACATATCAGCAGCCCCTGCGGGAGGACCCAGGCAAAGCCTGCAGAGACCGCAAACCTGCAGGCACCAAGAAGCAATCCGGGCAAGTGGGCAGGAAGGGGGAGCAGTAGGGGTCCCTGGCTGTGTGGCTGAGACCAAAGCTCCATGTTACGGGCTGAATTGTGTCGCCTCAAAATTCCTGCCTTGGAGTCCTGACCCCTGGCACCTCAGAGTGTGGCTATATCTGAAGCTGGGCTTTTAGAGAGGCGATTAAGGTAAAATGAGGTCACTAGGGTGGGGCCCTAGTCCAATGTGACTGGTATCCTTATAAGAAGAGGAGATCAGGACACAGACACACACAGAGGGACGGCCATGTGAGGACACAGGGAGAAGACGGCCATCTACAAGCCGAGGAGAGAGGCCTCAGGAGGAACCAGCCCTGCCCACACCTGGACCTCGGATTCCAGCCTCCAGGACTGGGGACAGTCAAACTGGCTGTTTAAGCTTTCCAGACTCTAGGACTTTGTCATGGTGGCCTTGGCTGACTAATGCATTCTCCTTTAAGGGGAAAAACAGACCTGACATGCAATCCTCCCTAACTTCTGTGACATCCAAGGAAAATCCTAAGGCTCAAATCTTTGGACACGAGCTGCAGAGGTTATTCCCGGATCTCCTTCTGGAAGGCCTATGAGTAAGCAGGGGCTTTCTATTGTTCCGGGGAAGATAATAATAAAAGCAGGATTTATGCAGTTTGCTTATCTGCACTTACTTCGCAACCAACCCCCTCGAGGGGCGCCCTCCGACCCCACCTCACGCCTGGGGACACTGGAGCACCGGGAGGGGTAACTGTCAGTCCCACTGCAGGAAGCAGACCCTGCGCCTTCCTTGGTGCAGCCCATGTCCCTTCTGGACCCTCACTGGCATCGGTGGAGACTTCTAGTGACTATTCTGGCAGAGCTGTGACTCTCCTGAGAAAGAGCTGCATCCAGGGATGCTCAGAAATCCCTCGGACAAAGTCCCTGCCCTGAACGTGACCCTCCCCATCAGTGGGTCCTGGCTTGTTGAGACTCACGCTGGCTGTTCCATAGGCCTTTTGTCCTTTGGTCCCCAATTGGCGTGAATTCTTCTGGGTGTTAAGAGAAGGAAATAATGAAAACTGCCAGGGCCACGTCATCATTTCCAGACGTCTGGGGCGCGTGTGGGAAACGCCTGTGGCGTCTGGATCCAAAAGGGCTGTCTGGGCGCCAGGGGCCCATGGCTAACTGCCTGTGGAACGCGACTTCGTCTCGCTGGAGACTCTGTGGCTGGGCCACGCTCTCCCTCAATTGCTTGATATCCCCTCACCGAGATGTGCAGAATGTGGGATGCTGAGTGCTGCATTCACGTGGGCTTCCTGGAGGCGGTGTCTCGGCTCCCGGGCAGGGGAGACTGGGGGAGGTTCCACTATGGACAGTGATCTGACAGCGCTCAGGAAAGCACTTGGCACAGTCTCCCTTTGTAAGGTCTCTGTGGTCATCACCTGCCACCAAATCTAAAGGGCACTTGCTTCATTCAAAGTTGGAGGAAAAGTGGAAGCAGCTTAAGGTGCATGTCACTAAAGATGAAGGCAAATACCATACCCTTTAAAAAGAGCTAATGGCTCACAAACAGGGTGATGGTGGCAGAGAGACAGACACACAGACCAATGAGACAGAATAGAGAATCCAGAAATAACCCTTGCATATACGGTCAAACCATCTTCGACAAGACCATTTGGTTGAACCACTGAATGCAATAGAGCAAAGGACAATCCTTTCAACAAATGGGTTGGGAAAGCTGGATCTCCACATGCGAAAGAGTGAACCTGGACCCTGACTTTCCACCATCTACAAAAATTAACTCAAAATGGATCAAAGAGCTAAATGAAAGACTTGAAACTATAAAATTCCTAGAAGAAAACATAGGGGGAAATCTTCATGACGTAGGATTTGGCAATGATTTCTTGCATATGACGCCAAAAGCACAGGCTGCAAAAGCAAATATAAACAAGTGGGATTACATTAAACTTGAAACTTCTATGCCGCCGAAGAAACCATAAATAGGGTGAAAGGTAACCTACACAAGGGGAGAAAATATCTGCAGACTATGTATCTGATGAAGGGTTCATATCCAGATGACAGAAAGAACACCTCAATTCAATATCCAAAACCAAAAAATCCGATTAAAATTGGCAAAGGACTTGAATAGACACTTTTTCAAATAAGATATACAAATGGCCAATAAGCATATGAAACGATGCTCAACAACACTAATCATCAAGGAAATGCAAGTCAAAAGCACAAGATATCACTTCACACCCATTATGGTAGCTACTATCAAAAACCAGAAAAGAACACATGTCGTTGAGGATGTAGAGAAATCGTAACTCTTGTGCACTATTGATGGGAACGTAAAACGGTGCAGCCACTATGGAAGACAGTATGCAGGTTCCTCAAAAAATTAAAAATAGAGCTACCATGTGATCCAGCAATCCTGCTTGCGGGTATATCCCCAAAAGAAGTGAAAGCAGGGTCTCAAAGAGATATCTGTACCCCCGTGTTCATTGCAGCACTGTTCATAATAGCCAAGAGTTGGAAGCAACCCAAGTGTCCACTGACGGACAAATGGATAAAGAATATCTGCTCCATCCACACGATGGAAGGTAATTCAGCCTTAAAAATGAAGGACATTCTGACACATGCAGCAATGCGGATGAACCTTGAAAACCTTACGCTCAGTGAAATAAACCAGTCACAAAAAGACAAATACTGCATGATGCTACTTTTATGAAGCATCCAAAATAGATAAACTCTTAGGAACAGAGAGTAGGATGGTGAGTGCCTGGGGCTGGGGGGAAGGGGAAAAGGAGAGCCGTCCAATTAGTGCAAGAGTTTCAGTTCTGCAAGATGAAAAGTTCGAGAGATTTGCTGTACGACAGTGTGTATCCAGTTAACACTGCTGCACTGTACATTTAAAGATGGGCTGCAGGGGAAATTTTATGTATTTTTTGCAATAATAATAATAACAGAGCTAAAGGCTCTTCAAAGGATCAGAATTTGTAGGAAAGGGTAGGTGCACTGGAGTCAGGGCAGAGAGCAGAACTGAGGAGAGAGGTAGGCAAGCAAGACGCATGCTGGGCTAACTTCCGAGGTAGGTGTGGACACCGGCCCCCAGCTGTGCCGTCCTTGGACTTGGCAAGTTCATTTAAGGGAGCTGGGGCCACACAAGGGTTGAGTTAATACAGGGAAATCACAGGCAGGCAGGAAGAAGCCACAAGGGCTAAAATGTGATGGCGGAGGGAGAGAGCAAGGCTGGCAATTGGGACGCATGCTCGTGTAGGAGACAGTTTGGGTACCAAATTGGATGCAAACTCCCAGAGCATCTGCGATGTGCTAGGCTATGTGCACAGGTGAGGAGCTGCCCTGCAGGTGGAGATGAGGTGTCTCAGGGGATGCGTAGGCAGGATTAGGGACCCGGGCTTGTCTCCATATGAGTAAGAACTGAACATGCCAAGTGTAAGTGGTCTCCAAGGAGTTCCACCAAACATCATCCTTGGTTTCTTAACTGGTGGCCGTGCCAGGCAAGAGCTCCTGCAAAAGCCTCCCTTAACATTTGTTGAAGGTTTGCACGGGGTCTTCCCTGGCTGTGGTTTCAAGGGGGCTCGGGTGCCTTGTATTGGGAGGGCACTCCCCTGTGGGCCTGGCCTTGGCTCCTTAGAAACCAGAACTCAGAGCAGCCCAAGTCTTGGGGGCTATGGGTGCTTCAGGATCCCACACTGGTGCCACCTGTTTTACAGATTGAAAAATGGAAATGGATTTATCACTTGGTCTACCCTTTCCAATTCAAAAAGTGGATTGCTTTCAGTTCAAAGAGAAACAGTCCTTAATTGGTAGCCTCATCATATAATTATCATTAAAATTATCAAATTGCACTCCCGGACAGACTGACGCTCGCTCTTAACAAGGCGTGGAAAACCACCTCGTGGTGCTCCAGATGGAGAAGCTCTTTAAAGACCGAGACTGTCCCTTCTCTGTCACTCATGGGAACTTTCCATTTTGAGTTCTTTGGAGTTGGTAACCTCATTTGATTGGCCAACTCACTTGTGAGTCGTGCACAGGAAATAAAATGAGACGGGTGGGGGGGAAAGCCATGGCTTTATTTATAGAAACCTCATTTTTGCTATCCATCAAAAAAATAAACACAACCCACCTCACACTAAAAATATGCTTCTGAAGATCAACAGTGAGGCCATGTTTGGCTGACTCCCTAAGAAGTGGAGATTTCAAACGGTAGGAATTTCTCACAGACGTTCCTAGAATAATCCAGGACAGTGTGCCAACAAGGCTTTTTTTTTTTCATTGACATTTTAAGCAACATATCACCTCCTCCTTGACTCTGAAACTGGCAAAGAGAAGCCTCATGCTCTGAGAGTCTGGTACAAGCTGTGTGACCTTTGCCAGTTTACTTAACCTCTCTGAACCACGTTTCCAGTGTAGAATGATATCTACCTTTCAGGGATGCTGTGAGGAGTAAACCAGATAATAAACCCATAATAAAGTTCTGAACACAAAAGAGATGCTCAATAACCAGCAGCGACAATCATAATACACTCATGGTGAGAATTTTTTGCCACCAATTCTGATTCCACAAGTCAAGGGCTGTTCACAGACGTGCTGGTGAACGTTGGCCTTCCTTGGGACCATATGTTAAACCTCTCCCAGCAGCACTGAAAGATTATTTTTTAGGTTTAAAAGAAACCAGGGAAGTCACAAAAAGGATAGGTCTGTTGCTCCATGATATATTTTAAAGACAGAACGATGGAGAAGCCCTAAGTCCCAGAGGAAGCCACATAACGTCTCAACAGGTTTTATTCCTATCGCATCCAGTGGAGAGGTGGCCTGGAGCACTGCAAAGGGCATGGAACCTGACCCCACCACTTCCTAACTGTGTGACTGTCACTGTCTTCTCCTCTGTAAATGAGGAGGTAGTAGCACCTGCTCAGTAAGGCACACACACAGCATCTGGTGTATAATCATGCACCACACATCTTAGCCATTATAATTATTAATAGTGATAGCATTTTATAATCTGCTCCTTTTTCTCTCTTGTCACTGAACTGCATTCTATGTTTGTTTTACTCATCACTGTAAACCCCACACCCAGCACAAACCAGACACTCAACAAATTTCTGGCTGACGAGGCAAGAACATACCTTGTCCTGAAGGAGATGAAGCTGAGTAGATGGGAGGGTGAGGATAACACCATGTGATGAGGAGCCCACGGGAGGACCTGCGGGGCTGCGGGGTTGGGGGGGGGCACGGGCGGAACCCTTGATGAGCTCCTGGGGAGGGGGAAGGTGTCAGGAGGGAGGAGGAGATTTTCCTCGTGGGACGTCCACAGATTGTACCTCACCCCTCACTGATGAGCACTTAGGCTGCTTCCAAACACTTTTCACTGTTCTGCACAAAACAATCGTTGCCCAACTCCTACTCAATCAGTTCCTTAGGATATGTTTCTAGAATTGGAGCGTAAACATCTGTCTTATTCGCTCCATCTTCCACCCACCCACCCATCCATCCATCCATCCATCCATCTATCCAACATCCATCCATCCATCCATCCATCCATCCATCCATCCATCCATCTATCCAACATCCATCCATCCATCCATCCATCCATCCATCCATCCATCCATCTATCCAACATCCATCCATCCGTCCATCCATCCATCCATCCATCCATCTATCCAACATCCATCCATCCATCCATCTATCCAACATCCATCCATCCATCCATCCATCCATCCATCCATCCATCATCCATCCATCCATCCATCCTCCATCCATCCATCCGTCTATACATCATCCATCTGTACAAACTTCCTTCCTTCCTTCCATCCATCAGTCCATCTATCAAACCATCTATCCATCCCTCCTCCATCCATTCATGTACCCATCCATCCATCTATCCTTCCTTCCTTCCTTTGTCCCTCAGTAGAACGTTACATTTTTGTTCATATTGGTATTTTATTCCTCTTAAATTTATTCCTAGGGTATTTCTATTTCACACCCCCCACCTTGCTCTTTTGTATTGGATTCTTTCTCCACTGTGATTTCCAGCAGTTACACCTGATTTGGCCACACGTTGACTCCGGAGAGCTGTTAGCCTCTGACTCCCTGGCCGAGCTGTCCTGTTAGTTCTAACCATGTTTGAGCTGATACTTTTGGGTTTTTCAGGTAGGCCATCATATCATCTTCAGTCAGTGACCATTTTATATCCCTCTTTCAATACCTATAATTATTATTGAATTTTCTTGCCTAATAGCACATTCTAGAACTTTCAGGACATTGATAACTAACAGAGCTGATCACAGCATCCTTGACTTGTTCCCAACTTTAATGAGACCACTTTTAACATGTCACTATTCAATGTGATGTTGGCTCCTGGCTTGAAATAGATATTTCTAACCCTGTTATGGAGGTGTCCTTTTTGTTCTTTTGAGAGTTTTTGGCAGGCAGAGATGTTGAGTTCTATCCAATGTCTTCTTCAGCATCAAGTCAAGAAGATCACAAGTGTAGCGGATTGCAGGAGGCCACGATTCCCCACCCTGGCCTGTAGCTGCACCCTTTGCACGCCACTTTGCAGTGCTTCACATCAAGAGGCAGAGGGTGTTTCTGTAGCTTGAGCCTGGCCTGGCCTTGTGACTTAGTTTGGCCAATAGAAAGAGACAAAGTGACGGACCTCACTGGGCCTCTGTGTGCCTCCACTCTCTATCCTGGACCTGGCTACTGCCTGTGAACAGGCCTGGATCAGCCTTCTGGAGGATGAGGGACTGATTTTTACTGCAGTGTCCTGGCAATCACGGAATGAGCCTGCATGTGTGACTGGGCCCAATTTTTTTATATCCTGCCTAGTTGCCAAAACCTTAGCAAATGTGACCAGGCACTCAGAATGGCTACCTGAAAGACATGGAAGCAACCTAAATATTCATCGACAGAGGACTGGATAAAGAAGATGTGCTACATATATACAATGGAATATTACTCAGCCATAAAAAAGAATGAAATAATATCATGTGCAGCAACATGGATGGACCTAGAGATTGTCATACTGAGTGAAGTAAGTCAGACAGAGAAAGACAAATATAATACGATATCGCTTATATGCGGAATCTAAAAAGAAATGATACAAAACAGAAACAGACTCACAGACTTAAGAGAATGAAATTATGGTTACTGGCGGGGGGGAAGGGTGGAGGGAAGGGGTAGTTAGGGAGTTTGGGATTGACATGTACACACTGCTATATTCAAAAAGGATAACCAACAAGGACCCACTGTATAGTACAGGGAACTCTGCTCAATGTTATGTGGCAGCCTGGATGGGAGGGGAGTCTGGGGGAGAATGGATACATGTATACGTATGGCTGAGTCACTTTGCTGTGCACCTGAAACTATCACAACATTGTTAATCGGCTCTACTCCAATATAAAATAAAAAGTTAAAAAAATAAAGAATTGGCTACCTGAGACTTTATAAAATTGAAGGCTCATTTTTGAACGTCTTATTGCTTCAAAAAATGATGCTACCGTCAAGTCATGGGAGAGGAGGGGTGTGGTCTCTGGGGTTGCCCAGGAGCCTGGGTTCTAGGTGTGCGATGCTTAGAGGAGAATGGGCATGATATCCAGAGTGACGACATGGCGGCCGACGCCCAGGAGGTCTTAGGCCCCAGAGGCACAGCCAGCTGAGGCCACTTTCTAAGTGGGTGGGCCTAGGGAGCGTTGGTGCCATCCCACAGTGGGTCACAGAGTCTAAGCTGAATGAAGCTCCCAGAATACTGCTGTCCCTAGAGCTTTGCTGTGGTGGCTTTAAAATATGTTATCGAATTCTTTGAGATTCCTCTACTCAGAAGGGAGTCTAATCTCCCTCCACTTGAGTGTGGACTGAGCTTAGTGACTCACTTCTAACCAACAGAATAAGGTAGAAATGACAGCATGTAACTATTGAAACTAGGTCACCAGAGGCATTTCAGCCTCTTCCTCACCCTCTCTTGGACCACCTGCTCTGGGGAAGCTGGCTGCCATGTTGTGAGGATGCTCAAGCAGCCTGTGGAGAGGTTCCTGTGGTGAGGAGTTGAGGCTCCTGCCAACAGCCCTGTGAGCGTGCTATCTTGGAGGTCAATCCTCCTGCCCCAGACAAACTTCAGATGCCTGTAAACCTGGATGACATCTTGACCACAACCTCATGAGAGATCCCCAAGCCAGAATCACCCAGCTAAGCTGTTCCTGAATTTCTGACACACAGAAAGAACCTGAGATAATAAATATGCATTAAGACACAAGGTTTTGAGGTCGTTTGTTACACAGCGCAAGATACACAATATACTTCTTATGGTGGCTCTGAGTAGTGACTTCATCATGGTCAACTTGCTCTCTTTCATGAACTCAAGGGCCTGGCAGTTTTCTCATCTCTAACCTCCCACTAGTATAGACTTCTTAGTTTACTGGACACTCTACTTAAAATGTATGCCAACTTGTTGCTTGATAAGGAGCGAGCCCGGGTTTCTCAGACCGGTGTTGTACAAGAGAAGCAGGTCTCTGACCAAAGCCCTTCTACAGACCACTGTAGGAGAAGCCCCCAGAAGCTGCCCGACATTTGTTCTAACTGCCCTGGCATTGGTCTCTCACCCTTGTGGGGGGATTGGCAGCAGGCTAAGCTCAACTCAGGGCACCCCTTGAAGACAGAAGCCAGGTCATAATTCCATGGTGGAATTACATGGTCAGTGAGAATGCTTTCCTGCAGAGCTGCCTTAGGTGGCTTGAAGCAGGGGTGAGTTCTGGCACTGCCCTCTCCTGATGTCTTAAAAACATCTCATAGGAGCTTCACACACACACACACACACAGAGAGACATGCACACATGATAACATTTTTGGTAACAAAACTTGCATGTGGCCAGCACCAAGAAGCCCCCTTCCTGACCCCCAAAGGGAAACCACTATCCTGATTCCTGTCTTCACAGATGCATTTTGCTGTTGTGTGTCCTATAAATGGGGGTGGATGGAGTTCTGTTCATTCTATAAGTGGGATCCTACAGTGTGCACTCTCTAGTGTCTGGCCTCCTTTGTTCATCGCGACCTTGGTGATTCCTCCCCATGTTGGGAGCAGCTGTGGGTGGTTCACCCCAGGGCTGTAGAGGGCTCCAGGGTGGGAAGGGACCACAGGTGTGTATCTGTCGCAGGGCTGGTGGGCATTTGGGGGGGTCCTGATTTGGGGCCATCGTGAACAGTACTGCGAGGAACCCTCATCTGTGTCTCTGGACAACCAAGGGCGGCGTGCGTCTCAGTTGAGTCCCGCGGGGAGAGGTCTGCTGGGCACCAAGTCTGCTTGGTTCAGCAGCAGTGACTTCCAACTATTGAGTTTCCAGTATCAACTCCCACTCCTGTCAGCAGCCTGTGAGAGCACCTTGGCCCTGCGCTCTGGCCCGAGGTTGGCATCATCTGCGTTTTGCATTTTAGCCCCTCTGGTGGGTATATGATGGCATTGAACTGTGGTTTCACTTTGCATTTCCTGATGACTAATGAACTTGAGGGCCTTTTCATGTGCTTACTAGGCCCTTTCTTTTAAGATGCTTGTTAATCACCTGATGTGATTTTCGGGTTCCTGGGAAGCATGCCTATCTCTTGAGAACACACTGATAAGCTTTCTCCCAGGAGCAGTGACACATTTCATTTTCTTCCTCCAAGACTAGCCCAAACACACAAATGAGACTTCGAGCTGCTTGTGCTGATCCATTTTCTCCCCAAGGGATCATTTTGCATCGCTCTGACCCCATTTTAATTATCTGCATCCAGCAGGTAATCTGGCTGAGTTACAGTTACAAAGGTTTTGTCATGGAGAGCCCGCCGGGAGTTCTCTGTAAGTGCCTTCCTGAGATTTCACTTTGGCAGAGGTGAGCATCTGGTTACACCTGACCCCGAGACTTTTCAGAACACAACAATTGTGGCTGGGCTGTATGGAGGACACTTGGGACTCCCCTGCCCTCTGTCCTTGAGGAAACCCTTAGCACTGTTATCAGACACCCCCCAGGTGTCTCCAAGTGGACGTGGGAGAGCCCTCGTTCAGACTCTCACTATCTCCACTTTCACAAAAGGGTGGGGGCTCGGGCCCACTTGATCCTCAGCAAGACACACAGGTCCCTGGACAATTAGCATCAGAAAAGAGCTGTAGAACGGGGAATTCATTCATTTGGCAAATGTTTATTGAGCACCTACTATGTGCCTGGCACTGTGGGCATGCTGAGGATTCAGGACACATGAGAGATGCTATCCTGGCCACCTGGTCTTTACATCAGTGGAGAAGGAGGGGCAGATAGTAAATAAGTCCAATAAATCAAACCCAATTATGATTCTCAGACCCTACTTGGGGGGATGGAAAATGGGGAGCACTTTGGCCAACGGTTTGGCAGTTTCTTAAATAGTTAAACACACTTTTCCTCGTATGACCCCCGTATTCCAGCTGGAGGCATTTATTGGAGAAATGAAAACACGTTCATAAAAAGCATTGCTCCTTGCAGCTCCATTCATAAAGGCTTCAAACTGGAAACAACCAATCCTTCCAGGAGGATGGATACGCAGGCTGTGGTCCATCCACGCGATGGGATGTACCCAGCATCAAACCCACTACTGCTCCGCATGACTGAGCACCAGAAGCTGCACATGGGGGAGTCCTCACCCTACGCTTTCTTTTATAGGAAGTTTAGAACAGGCAGAATTAGTCCTTGGTGGTGGGGGTGGGGGGCTGATGGGGGACAGGTGTGAGGCCACTTTCTGGGGGCGATAGGACTATTTCATATCTTAACGGGATATAGGTTATACAGGCATAGGAAGTTGTGTTAAAACTGATGGCACCGTGCACTTGAGATCTGGGCGTTTTACTCTATGTGGATTACACCTCATTTTAAAACATCTAATTAAGACATGTGCTCAGAGCTATAAAGGAGAGGGGCTGGTGTTAGGAGTGGGGGTAACGGGTACCCCCAGTGGGATGGAGAAGGCTAAAAAGGTCTCCGTCAGATGACATCGAAGGCCAGAGATGAGAAGGAGACAGAGAAAGAGGGCTCCAGGGGAGGAGGCTGCTTGTGCAAAGGCCCGGGGCTGCCGTCTGGGGTGGCTGGGGGACAGCCTTTCCTGAGCCACCGGTAGACTTTCATTCTGTGGCTCTGTGGCTGGTAAGACTAGCGGGTCCAGAGCCTCAGGTGAACTCTACCTGGTCTCGGTCCTCACTCTTCTCTGGCTCCACCTTTGGCTTCCTTCATTTTTTTTCTTTCATCTTGATGTTAATTTATGCTATTTTCTTATATTTTATCCACAGGTATAAACTGGCTATAATCTTTTATTTGAGGGATGGGAGGACAAAGGAGAATTAAGGGTGGAATGTGAACCAGCCCAGGTAAGGCTTTGGGGGCCATCCACGTTCTCCTCGTGGGCATGGCAAGCTCACAAAGATTCAAATACAATGGCTATTCCTCTCCTCCCCGTCCAAAAGAACAGCGATAAGAGCAGACATTTAAACTTTGCAGGCGGTTCCACCCACCACCCGCCTCCCAGGGGAGCCTGAGTCGAGGGAGGTGAACCTCCTGTGCCTTATTCAGGTCTCATGCCCTCGTGCCTTTCAGCATGTGGGCGTCATCCACCCCCCCCAGGACCCCAGCCCTCGAGGAGCTGCATGCATTCTCTAGACTCACTGTCCTTTACAGGTTGAACTTCATCTGGCACCAGCCAAAGACACAGGTGTCTCTTCTAAGGCAGCAGGAAACACAGTTGGCGCTGGACCTGTCTTAAAGATTGGCCTCCCATGTGGCCTCCTCAAGGGACTTTCAAAGTTAATCATCCTTTGACTCTAACCTCCTCCTTAGATTTGGGAAGAGCGGAGAGAGCACAGGACTTGGAGTAAGCAAACAAGAGCTCTGGTCCCATCTCTGTCACCAAACTGCTGTGTGACTTTAGGAATATCACTCAACCTCTCTGAGCCCCAGTTTCCTTCTGTCACCAGGAAAATGAGGGGGTTGGACCTGGATTTCTCATTCTGGGGTCTCTGGAAGGGATCCAGGACATTCATTAGCCTCTTTAAGGGCAGAAAAACACCTGTTCTAACGACTATTTATTAAAATCAGTGATATAATTATTCAAAGATTTCCCCCTTGAGATGGAAGTTGGAAGCCTCTGTGTGTAAATGCGGTGGTCAGCTGAGGTCAAGACTCGATTTATGGCTCAGCTGGACACTTCTAGCAACCCTTGGAGCTTTGGCCAAGCGAGAGTTTTAAATTGTTTGTATTCTTAGTCACATATTGTTTAATATATAACTCCAACCGTCGGTGGTGGAAGGACCGCTGATGTTAAAATACTAATTAAGAAAGAGCCCACATACGATAAAAATTTAGTAAATTCAGCTTAAGATGGTTTCATAAGTTGATGGCTATAATCTGAAATCAATAGCTCATTAAGAAATCTCCAGAACTTCAACCACCAACGTGAAAAAAAAGAACCGAGTAACATCACACAGGAGAAGCCTGACACCTCACCTTAGCCAGGTGAGCAGGCAGCACCCCAGGGACCAGCCGTGTTGATGGCGTATGCCCTCATGCGATGGGATGAGAAGGCATTTCCCCTCTGTGGTCCTCCCCCCAGACCCACAATCCTGGTCTCATCATGACAAAAAGTTCCAGCTGAGGCACATCCACAAAACAACTGCATTAGTCGTCCCCCAGACTGCCGAGGTCATCAAAAACAAAGAGTCACAGCCAAGAGGAGCCTAGGGAGAAATGACAACTAAATGGATGGGATCCTGGGACAGAAAAGGACATCAGGTCAAAGGACCAAGGAGTCTGCATAAAGTGTGGACTTCAGTTCATAATAACATATCAATATTGGTTGGTGCGTTGTGAGGATGTACCGTAGTAATGCAAGATGTTAACAACGGGGGAAAGAGTTGTGGGTTATATGGGAACTCTGTACTATCTCTGAAATAATTCTGTGCATCTAAAACTGCTGTAAAAGAAAAATTTATTTAAACAGAGACGGAGTAACAGTGGTGACAATTACCCAACTGTAACTGGCTGGGTGGGAGCCTTGCTCACGTCTGCCATGTGTTTCTGCTGGGGAAGATGTGGTGAAGAGTCTGAACCCAACCCTGAGTCGTCATGCAGAAACAAGTCACGAACGTACAAAATCAACTGGCTGATTTTATATTTTAACATCTTTATTGGAGTATAATTGCTTTACAATGGTGTGTTACTTTCTGCTGTATAACAAAGTGAATCAGCTATACATAAACATATATCCCCATATGTCCTCCCTCTTGCATCTCCCTCCCACCCTCCCTATCCCACCCCCCTACGTGGACTCAAAGCACCGAGCTGATCTCCCTGTGCTATGTGGCTGCTTCCCACTAGCTATCTATTCTACATTTGGTAGTGTATATATGTCCATGCCACTCTCTCACTTCGTCCCAGCTTACCCTTCCCCCTCCCTGTGTCAACTGGCTGATTTTTAAAATGCATCACGCAAGATAATGATGATAGTCCAGACAAGATAACCCCAGACCAGTCATACTGATGACAATTTTATTTATTTTATTTTTATAAATTTATTTATTTTATTTATTTATTTTTGGCTGTGTTGGGTCTTCGTTGCTGCAGGGGGGCTTTCTCTAGTTGCAGTGAGTGGGAGTTACTCTTTGTTGCAGTTGGTGTACAGGCTTCTCATTGCAGTGGCTTCTCTTGTTGCAGAGCATGGGCTCTGGGCACACGGGCTTCCATAGTTGTGGCATGTGGGCTCAGTAGTTGTGGCGCAGGGGCTTAGTTGCTCCGCAGCATGTGGGATCTTCCCGGGCCAGGGCTTGAACCCGTGTCCCCTGCATTGGCAGGCGGATTCTTAACCACTGCGCCACCAGGGAATTCCTGATGACAATTTAAAATTCATATATATATGGGACTTCCCTGGTGGTCTGATGGTTAAGAATCCGCCTTCCAGTGCAGGGGATGTGGGTTCGATCCTTGGTCAGGGAACTAAGATCCCATATGTCGCAGGGCAAGTAAGCCTGTGAGCTGCAACTACTGAGCCCGTGCACTCCAGAGCCCTCACGCACCTCAGCTAGAGAGCCCATGCACTCTGGAGCCCGAGTGCCACAACCTGAGAAGCCTGTGTGCCACAACAAAGAGCCCACAGGCTGCAAAGAAGACCCAATGCAGCCAAAAAAAATTTCATATATATATATTTATCTACCTCTATATATAGGGATTATATATATTATACAAAACACATTATGTAGAGCTATCTCTGTATCATCTACCTGCCTATATGCATCTATCTATCTATCTATCTATCTATCTATCTATCTATCTATCTATCTATCTATCTATCTATCATCTATCTATCAATCAAGGGGAAAACTTTCCATGCTATACCAATATCCAAAGTGAAGTATTTTTCACTTAAAATCACTCCTTTTTCATATAGCACACAAATGAAATACAATGGCATGCTTAACTCCCAGGAGTTCGCCTGGGACCACGAACACTGCGCATGGGTGTCCTGAGCCACAGTGGGCGACGCTGATCTGGCCCAGGCAGCCCCCAGGTCTTCTCCAGCTCTGATCTTGGGGGTTTAAGGACAAACGGGTGGTGTAAAATCAAGTTGGCAAAAACACACTAAGTCCTGTCCTGGAACTTTGTGGAGTGCAGTGAGAGCGACACTGATAGAATACTGCTAGCAGCAGATATAGGGGCAGCTGTGTAAGTGCTCAGGGGAGACGAGACTGGTGCCGAGATGCCACTGGGGTCAGGGAGGACCTCCTGAAGGAGGTGATGGAGCTTGGAAGAAGAAACGGCCAAGAGCCCAGGGAGCAGGAAAGAGAGGATGAAGAATCATAGGAAGGTCAGTGAGGCTGAGGGCAAGCGCTGGGGGTGAGAAGGAATCGGAGAGGCAGGTGAGCCCCACCTGTGGGCCACGGCTGGGTGAGGGCTGGCAGGGGTCCACTACAGGGGGGAGGAGGGGGGCAAGGCGGACACAGGCCAGTGCGGAGGCAACAGCGGAACTGAAGAGGGGGCAGCACAGACACGGGGAGCCGTAGGCAGCTTTGAGAGAGGCATAGGAACTGGCATCAGGTAGACCAGGTAGAGGGCGGAATGTGGGCCTGAGTGGAGGGCTGCCAGCACCACGTGCAGCTGTGTGACTCGCTTAAGCCCTGGAGGTGGGAGGGATCTGAGCCCCCTTGGACTGAGGACAGGGCTGGGAGTAGGAAGGAACGCCCCATGGGCTCCCGCTCCAGCCCGGAGCCCAGGGTCCTCAAGAGCAGAGTCTGCAATCGGAACACGAGTGCAGTCTGGAGCTGCCCCGCACCCGCCTTACTCCTGTACCCCCAAACCCCGGCCGTTCTCCGTCCAGGAAACACAATGCAATAAAAATTATGCCCAATTATGCCTTCTTTCTAACAGCTCACATCAATAGCTCCATTTCCACCCCCAACGGCGTGTTCAGACTTCTGCAGTGAAGGTGCCGTGTAAATGCATTAAAAAATCATTCTACACCCGAGGCCGTACGTGGGCAGAAATCATTCCAGTTGGGTGTGAAGGGAAAGGAGGGAATCTTGGGTGTCACTGGGAATGTTTGCACACCACCCCCAGAGGCAAATGGGGGTGCAGCTGGAGGGAGGAGCTTTTGGCTGACTGGAGGGGGTGGGGCCTGGTGGGTTCGGCTGTGTGTGTGGGAACCCAGAGCCCAGCTGGACTGCGTCGCAGTGCAAGGCCCAGAGGGGAGCAAGGTGACCCCCGGGCTGCAACAAGAAAGCAGGCTGGATTACCAGGCAAGACATCTACGTGCACGCAGGCCCTCTGAGGGCTGAATGCAAGAAACCAGGCGCTTGTCTACCCAAAGGCCACGTGACCATCGTCAAATGGATTTCTGAGGGTCAGCAGGCTTTTAATACTTCATTACACAGTATGAAAACACCGCCACAGGTGCCTGGTGCTGGAAGCGGGGGGCCGTGACTGCTGCTGGGGGTGCCCACGCCAGGCAAGGGCAGACTCTGGGGAGGAAGATCTTATCTGCCACACCCGGCTCCCTACTGGGCTTCAGCAGCAGCAGAACACCACCCCCCCCCGCCCCCACCAGAGGACTGCCTTGTCTTTGGAGAGCTGGAGAGGTGGCAGATGTGTTGGGGAGGACCCCAAGTCTGGAGCTGGGGACCCAGTTCCGGTCCTTGTCCAGCTGCCCCAACTCTGGTCTGAATCTAGGGTCCCCCCATCTACCCTGACTGATTCACAGGGTAACCCTTGGCTGTGTGAGCATGGACATGTTGCTTGGTGTCTCTGTGCCTTGGTTTCCTCATCTGTCAAAAGGGGCTCATAATATTGCTAACAATATTACCAACTTAACAAGTGGTAACAGATCCCTCCCACCTCCAGGGCTTATTAAAGGAGGTGACGTATGTAAAGGGCTCACAACAGTGTCTAAAACAGAATGAGTTGACAAAAACAGTCAGCTATCATCCACCCCTCCATCCCTCCACCAAGCCCCACCATGCCAGGCCCTGTGCTGGGGCTAGGGAATGAATCCATCCAGGGAGGCAGACATTATGGATGCAGTTACCTGAGACCTGACCTGTTGTGTGTCTGAAGGAAGTGACAGCTGAGGTGAAGCAGGCAGGGCTGTAGGATGGATGTGCCCTCGGCGCACAGAGCTTACTTAGCCAGAATCAGAACCTTTCCACAATGTACACCACAGCGTAAATCAAGATAGGCTGTAAACTCCATGAGAGCAAGGACAGTGGCCACCCTGTATCTCCAGCTCCTGACCCTGTAACTGGCCCAAAGACAGAGACTCATCTACCTCTAAGTTGAATTGAATTATGCATCAAACTGCAGGGGTACAAGACAGGTTTCTCAATCAGCCACATGACAGCACAGAAGAGCAGCTCACTGTATGTACAAGGGCATCAGAGGACATGATCAAGAGAGTGAAAAGACAACCTACAGGATGAGTGGAAATATTTGCATATCTTATAATTGGTAAGGGTTTAATATCCAGAATATATAAAGAGCTCCTACAATTCAATAACAAAAAGACAAACAACCCATTAAAAATGGGCAAAGAAATTGAGTATATTACAAAGACTATATACAAATAGCCAATAAACACATGAAAAGATACTCAACATCATTAGTCATTAGGAAATGCAAATCAAAACCACAATGAGATGCCGTTTCACACCTACTACGATGGCTGTCACGATAAAAAAAAAAGCAAAAATAACGAGTGTTAGTGAGGATTGAAGAAACAGGAACCCTCTTACACTGCTGGAGGGAATGTAAAATGGTGCCAGGGCTGTGGAAAACAGTTTGGTGATTCTTCAAAAAGTTGAAGATATGATCCAGCTATTCCGCTTCTAGGTATATACCCAAAATAATTGAAAACAGGACAGACAGTTGCATGCAAATTTTCATCGCAGCTTTAATCACAACAGCCAAAAAGGGGAAATAACTCAAGTGTCCATTGAATGAATGGATAAGGAAAATGTGGTCTCACATTCAATGGAATGTTATTCAGCCATAAAAAGGAATGAAGTTCTGATACCTTGAACCTTGAAAACATGTAAAGTGAAATATGCCAGACTCAAAAGGACAAATATCATGTGACTTCGCTCCTGTGAAGTATCTAGAATAGTCAGATTCATAGAAACAGAAAGTAGAACAGAGGTTACCCCGGGCTGGCATTGGGGGAGGGAAATGGAGAGTTATTGCCTAATCAGTACACAGTTTCTGTTTGCGGATGATAAAAAAGAGTTTTAGAAGTAGATAGTGGGGGCTTCCTGGTGGCGCAGTGGTTAAGAACCCGCCTGCCAATGCGGAGGACACGGGTTCGAGCTCTGGTCCGGCAAGATCCCACATGCTGCGGAACAACTAAGCCCGTGCACCACAACTACTGAGCCTGCGCTCTAGAGATCCGTGAGCCACAACTACTGAAGCCTACACGTCCAGAGCACTCCACAGCAAGAGAAGCCCCCGCAATGAGAAGTCCATGCACCACAATGAAGAGTAGCCCCCGCTTGCTGCAGCTAGAGGAAGCCCGCGCGCAGCAACGAAGACCCAACGCAGCCAAAAATAAAAATAAATAAATAAATAAATAAATAAATAAATAAATACAATTAAAAAAAAAGAAATAGTGGTGATGGTTGCACAACATTCGGGATGGACTTTAATGCCACGGATTTGTATGCTTAAAAATGATTAAAACGTTATGTCTATTTAACCTCAACTAAAAACACAAAAAACAAAAAGGTGAACTCCTCACCTACCCCAACCCATACCTGTTTCTCCTGCTCAATCCAAAAATCTTGGAGCAGTCCTTGATTTTTCTTTCACTCTCAGACCCTCCATCCGATGTGTGGGCAATTCCTGTCAGCTCTACTTTCAAAACATACCCAGAGGCTGACCTCCACGTGTCCTGGCACAAGGTCACCAGCATCGCAAGCCTGGATTATTGCAAGAGTCTCCGGACCGGCTTCTGTCCTTCCCCCCTCAGCCTGTTCTCCATAGCGGCCAGAGGGATCCTGCCCAAACCTTGGTCAGCTCCGGACCCTTCCAGCAGCTCCCATCTCACCCAGCCCAGTGGCCAGGGGCACACCACAATCTGGACTGCCCCTCCCACTCCCTCCAGACTCTGTGAGCCCACTGGCATGTTTCGGGCACTTCAGGTGTGAGGCTTTGCACTGGCCGTTCCCTCTGTCCCGAGTGCTCTTCCTCCCTCCACTTCCTTCAGGTGTGCGTTCCCACGCTGCCCATCAATGAAGGCTTCTCTGGCACACCCTATTTAAAATCGCCCCCTATTCTGTTCAGCTTTTCTTCATGGGACACATCACCAGCCAACATATGACATATTGAATTCTCCTACGTGGTCAAAAAAGTTTCATGAGGGCCGGGCCTGCGTCTGCTTTGTTCCCTGCTGTGTCCCAAGCCCTGAGGACACAGTGCCAGGCAACCTGTAGCTGTTTGTTGAAGAGGCTAGTGAAAGTTTCGGGAGGGACAGCTCTCCCATCCTCTCTGAGTGGGTGCCATAGCGTGGTGACAATGTACAGCCAGACTGCCTGGGATTCAGATCCTGCATCTGTCATTTATCAGCTGTTTGACCTTGAATAATCTCTCCATGCCTTAGTTTTCTCATCCATAAATGGGGAGATAGCAGTGTCCATCTCATAAAGTAGGTGAGGCTCACATGTGACGACGCCCAGCACACAGTGAACTGCTCAACCAACAGCCATCTTTACCCACCAGCCCTCCCTCCCTCTCTCCGCGCCCAGGGTGCCATCAGTGTAGAGAGGCACCTGGGCTACTTTCCAAGAGGAGGGGACTTCCCGGCAGGGTTTTGAGGGATGAGCAGGAGTGAGCTGGGCAGACATGTCCTGGGGGAGGGGTGCCCACCCCCACCTCATCCTAACTCCACCTGCCCTTGCGGGAGGTGCCGACCATGGGCATATGAATAAATAGCTTATTAATAAATAACGAGGGAGCTTCTAAAGAAGGCAGAGAGGGAGGTGGCATCTGTAACAATCGATTGCTCCAGGGAAGCAAGAACGAGCCGGCCCTGGGATAAGTCTCAGAACGTCCGGTAGGACTTCACATCTGGGTCTGTGAACTGAAGCTTGTAGTGATGAAGATGCAGGAGGAGGGGGAGGAGGGGGGATTAAGAGGGGATGACAACAATGGGGGCGGTACTCGTGCACAGAGCGGAGCCACTCCAGCAGAAAGGCTATACACTCAAGTCATCTTCACAAACCCTCTGGGTTGACAGCTAAGGCACAGAGTGGCTGAGTACGTTGGGCAAGGTCACAGAGCTGCAGGCAGCAAAGCTGGGATTTAGAATTGGGTTCTCCACAGCTGCACCCCCCTGAGAGGACGTCCCCTCTCAGGGCCTCAGTGCCTGGCACGGAGACAAAGCAGAGGACTAAGGCCCCTTTCTATCCTCCACCTCCCCGGCTTTATTACTTCCTATTTACCTGCGAGCGCCAATGCAGCCTCTGGGTCTTAATTACACCGAATGAGCTGGAGAGTAGTGTGATGCTGTCAGAGTTTGCCCACATTTCTTGCATGCCAGCTGTGGTGGAACAGTATGCCCGGTGGCAAACCCAGGAATGGAGGCTGGGGCACTGGTCCTAGGGTCTTAGACCTGTCACTGCTAAAGCCCAGAGCAGGAGAAGGGGCGCGAGACCCCTGCCCACCACACAGAGTGGAGATGCAGGTGAAGGGAGCAGGAGGTCTGCTCTAGGAGTGGGGTCTGTCCATCATTACAGCTCAGATCTGATGGATCAGACCCTCCGTTAGGGAAAGCCTCCCGATCCGCACATCGGAGATATGGCCCGCCCCCACTCCCCCATTTAAAGGCTCTCAAAACCAAAGAGCAAGCCCCTAGCTAGCACACTCTTGTGTGCTAGGAATCAGTTTCAGCTGCATCACTGGGTGATTCTGCTTGGGGTGGGGTCAGGAAGAGCCAGAAGCCTCATGGGAGCTGGACCCAGACGTCATGGGCTCCACTCTTGGTAGCCCCATGTACTAACTGTGTGGTCTCAGTTTCTTTGTCTGTACAATGGGAAGATTCCGCTCCCAGCTTACAGGGTTGGACTGAGGATGAAACGAGTGAAGTGCTTAATTCTGTGCCCAGCGGGAGGCAAGAGCTTGGTTAGATGCTCACAGATGCTGAGTTTGGGGCTCCTGTGCCCAGCTGGTTCCAGAACTCCTCATGTCCACACGGGAGCTGGAAGAAGCCACTCATGCAAGCAGGCCAGTGTGCCCAGAACTGTCCTGGCTGACTTCTCAAGCCTGCCCCTTCCTTCCTGTTCCTAGGTCTGGCCTCCCCCACTCTGGCTGGCAGTGCCCCCTCTCTCTTCCTCCTGGGAAGAATTTGATGAGTATACAGTGTCATTTCTAGAAAGAAGCCAAATTGGGGCTGTTTAAGAAGCAGACAGCAGGATAAGTTGCTCCATGGGAATCCAGCCCACCCCCACCAAAAGAGATCGGGGGCGGGGGATGGCGGGGAGGAGGGAGGAACAAGGAACAAGGCGGAGTGCTTCTGCTATAGTTAGCGGCTCCTGGTTCCAGGTGGCTCTGATCGCAGGGCACAGCATCCTAACCAGGGCGCTCCCGGCTGGAACTCAGCTGTATAATTAAATAAGGCCGAGCGCCCGCTCTAGCTCCTTCACTGTCCCGCTCTGAGGTTTATTTAATAACCTCTGAACTGGGAGGGGAAAAATCATTCAGGAAACATTGCTTGGGCCATTTATTTTAAAATTATTGGTATAAAAATAGCCAGGGTCGTGATTTATGTGCAGGGAGGGGCCGAGGAAGTCAGGGACTCCCCCTCCCAACTCCTGTCCAAGCCTCATTTGTCTCTCCCCCCCCAAGTTCCACTGCAGTTTCCATTATGACTTCAAGTCATAGTAGTTACTTTACATCGCAAATAAATCTCCAGAATAGCACGGAAATATTATGTGTATTAATAGCGCCTGGAAAAACATCCGAAAACCTTCCCTCCGCCGAGGGCCTCGGACGCGGCACGGCTGGGAGATGCTCTCCCATGAATTGAAAACCGCACGGCAGGCCTGGCGTTTGCCCGCCAGGGGACCACTGCCTCCCCCAGCCCCGCCCAGCCCGCGGTCCATCTGTCCGCCGTCAGTTTGTCTGTGAGTGCCCCCAGTGACCTGCGGCCGACAAAGTCCGCCCCCCCCAAAAGCTCGCGGGCGACGGTCCCCGCCACCGGAGACGCGGGTCCTTGTCGCCCGCTCCTTGCGCGCCCCTTGGTCCCGGGGAAGCCGCTGTCCCCGAACGTCCCCGACGCCGCTGCCGCCCCCCCCGGGGCCCTCGCCCCCCTGCGCCGCCCCTGGATACTCACCAGCTGCGGGGGCTTCCTTGGGGGGCAGCCCCTCGAGGCCGATGTCGCCCTCCAGCATGGCGTGGCTCGCTGCCCGGCTCCGGTGCGCCCCGGACGCACGGGGTCCAGGAACGGGGGTGACGAAGTCACCCCCAGAGGTCTGCAGCGACTCTGAGGGCCGGGGTCCGAGCCCAACTCGGGAGGGGACGGTCCCCCTCCGCCTCCCCAGACGCAGCACGCGAAGCCGCAAGTGCAGGAGCCAAACTTGGCCGCCCACGCGCACCGCCGCGCCGCTCCTCCCCCTCGGCTTTTTGGGCTGGGGGTCCTGGCCGGCTCCCCGCCACCGCCCCCCCCCCCCGGGGCTACCTGCGGACGCCGCCCTCGCCCCGCCCCGTGCGCAGCGCGACTCCCCCGCGGCCACCCGGACACCGAGCGATGGTGCGGGACGCTGGAGACCAGCCGCAGCGATCGGCCCTCGGGTCCCGCCCGCCCCCGGCCTCCCGCTCTGCGCTCTGCGGGGCGAGTCTCTACCAGCTGCCGGACCGTCTTATCGGTCGGGGTGAACAGTGGGGCCCTGAGCGGCTGTGCTTGGCGGGTCCCCAGCCAGGGCCCCAGGGAAGGGGTGCTGACTGGGGGGAGGGGTCAGCGATCCAGCCCCGAGAGGCTGGCACAGCATAGGGCATCAGTGGAGAGTGCACTGGCCCTCTCCCCCAGGCGGGACCCCAATTCATCTCTCTGAATTTGTCAGAAGAGGGAGGAAGTGAAGCCCAGGGATGGGAAGGAGATCTGGAGGTTACAGGGCAAGTGCCTGGCCTGAACTTCAACACCAACCTACGCAGAACTTGGGAATCTGGATAAAGTGAGAACTGCCCCCAAATCGGAGAAAACTGTGTTATTTGAGGATTCTAATTAAGCGAGGCTAAGAGAACTCAGCCAGGGCTGCCGGCAGGGACTTCCCACCCACATCCTGCAGCCTGGCTCAGGGCTGGGAGCCGGGAGGTACCACTCTGCAGCCCTGTTCCTGTTTAGAAGGCAAGGTCTGGACAATTCAGCATCCTCCTGGGCAGCAGAGATGTGGGCATCAGGAGAGCGCGGAGAGCCTCAGGCAAGGGGCCTCCTGTCTCTCCAAACCTCACACCCATGACACCTCCAGATAAATAACTATAAATTCTGAGGCACAACTACCTTAAACAAAACGTTAATTTAAGCTGCTCCCTGATCACTGCACGGGCAGTGGCAGGACGGGGCAGCCTGCCTGACCTTTTGAAAGGCCATCTCCCACTTTCCACACCCTGAGGAGGAGCCAGGCTGGTGCCGGGAGCCCACCCGGGCCGGGGACCCCTGGATCACCTGCCAAGTAAACACCCCACAAGCCCCCGGCTTTGCCTGGCTCCGGGTGGAGACAGATCCAGCCACCCTGGGGAGACAGACCACATCCACGTGAAAGGAA
This sequence comes from Eschrichtius robustus, assembly GCF_028021215.1. Classification (NCBI taxonomy): domain Eukaryota; kingdom Metazoa; phylum Chordata; class Mammalia; order Artiodactyla; family Eschrichtiidae; genus Eschrichtius; species Eschrichtius robustus. The sequence goes on along the minus strand of NC_090834.1, from coordinate 110,902,916 downwards.
TCTATGCCTCCTTGAGGATGGATGACCAGTCCTCCCTGACCCCTGCCAAGCCTGCTGGCATTGGTACCCACGCGTACTGTTCTGGGCGGAAACGCTTGTAGTAGCAGCAAAACCACAAAGAAATGTCTCCAGCTGGGAAGTTCTTCCTTGCCCCCCACGCAAAGTGCTGTGTACAGAGAGGAGATTCAAGCCTCCTTCTTCCCAAAGGGTCAGGGAGAGAGGTGACCTGCGATTGTCCTTTGTATTTATCTCGTTTCAGTCTGGACTGAAAAATTGGAAGACGAGGCACCTGGTGGGGGGCTGTGGATGGATGAAGTCTCATCCTGTGAAGAGGCTGCCAAGAAGCCCCAAGTTGTGTGCTGCGTACCCCACATGTATACCTAGGATGGCCGAGGGGTCTGGATGGAGAAAAAGCACCGTAGGGGCCCTTGCTGGGGCCATGTGCATTTCACAGAGCCTAGTGATCTGACCCAAACCATTGGTGTGCGGGAGTCCAGATACAAACTCATTTTTCTTGGAAGAGCCTGATGGCCAATGCGATGCATAGCAATAGCTCAGTAAATACACAGAGAAAATTTTAGAATTCTAACCCCTGGAACGATGAACTATAAACCAAAAATGCCCAGGAGGAAAAAAATGTAAATAGGTCTCGGGGCTATTTTTAACCATCATTGTTTACCTTTTGGGGGCAGAGATGGGCTATTGTCTAGTTAGCCAGCTTCAAAAGGCAGATTATTTAATGTATTATTATTAGCAGAAAAATTTTAAACCGCCATTAATAGATGTTGATTCATTCCGATTGAAGCCATTTTTCTTCTTTTCATTTCTTGGCTCCAATTAAGCTGCATTCTGATGAAACCCTTCAGCTGCGTCCAACATATGCAAAAGAGCCGGTCAGAGAGCCAGACCCTTTTAAAAAGGTATTTCATCCTATCAAGTTTTAAAAGATATTTTAGTAAATACCCGAACTGGCGCATTTTTACAAAGATTGGTTTCGGCTGCTATTTTGGTAAATGCTGCCAGGCTGGGGTGAGGCCGGGCTCCCGTGTGGCGTGAATGGGGAGCGAGTGCCCTAGAAGAACGGATGCCTGGGGCCCCAACTCGTTTTCCAGGGAGCCCCCTGTGCAGTCAGGAAGATGTTTCTGTCAAAAGTAAAGTGGGGCAAGTGGACTGTCCTGGGGAGGGGCACGCCTGCCGCCGGAGCCATCATTACCGGATACAGGAATCATGCCGCACAATGCTTATAATTATGGAAAATGGTTTCCCTTTTCGGCAAAGCGGGAAGGGAGGGAGGGAGGAAAGGCAGTTCGCAGCAAAGCTGGGGCCAGCACTCAGGCCCTAGGGTTGGTTTAAAATAGGCTTTGCAGGGTGAGGCCAGGGCCCTGCTGGGCCAGGCTCAGCCCTCCCCAGGCCTTATCAGACAGGACTCAAGGCCACCAAGTAACAGCACTTGGGTCTCCACTGCCCCCAAATGCCGCTCAGGAGTGGGTCAGAGGCCAGAGCTGACTTGACAAGCAGTGTCACAGGGCCTAAGGCCACCCGCCTCTGCAGACCCCTCTGTGTATCACCTGCAGTCACTCAGGCCCCTCAGAGAGACCAGGAGATGCCCAAATTGTCACATACACCCTGCCCCCACTGTCACTCATTCTCAGAACACATCCGGGGTCACGGGTCACTTGAATACTCACTTCTGGTAGTCTCGGGAAGTGTGTTTTGATTTCGATCTGGTTCTCTGAGCATCCCTCACGGTGGGTAGGGCCCCTTCTCAGGCTTGGCAGGGGGTGAACCCCCCGCCCCCCCAGAGCCGGTGTACAGCCGGAGGAGATAAGCAAGGTGGTGGAGGAGTTAAGCCCGGGGCCTCTCGGGGGAAATGGAAAGGGGCTGGCACCCAGTCGTGGACAAGTTGCTTCTTGGCACCTCGGTTTGTGCATCTGTAAAAAGGGCCTCAGCAGTAGCTACCTCTGGAGGTTTGGGGAAGCTGGAAAGAGAATCCAACTTCCAGCCCAGAACCTGGCGCGTTGTAAGCCCTGGATTAGAGGGTCTTGTTATTTGTATTATCCTCAGGTGAGGCAGGCGGGGACATGTGGCGGACCCTGAAAAGCAGGGGAGGACGCTCCCGAATGGGCAGCTCAGAGCCGGCAGTGGCCCCTGACCTGGGGACCATGGCGAGGGGGGGGGGGGGCGGGCGGGCGGGGCAGTTGGAACAGGCCAGCTTGGCAGGTGATGGGTCGGGTGAGGGATGAATCTGAAGGCAGGGCCGGGCAGACAGTGGGGTCCCAGGCAGCTGCACTGAGCAGGACCAAGCAGGTGTTTTTTGCAAAAAAAAAAAATAGTATCAGGGTGAATTTCACATAATATAAAATTAACCATTTTAAAGTAACAATTCAGTGGCATTTGGTACATTCCTGGTGTTGTACAACCATCGTCACTGCGTACTTCGAGAACGTTTCCATCACTCTCGGTAAAACCTAGGACCCTGTAGCTGTCACTCTCCATCCCCCACCACCAGCCCCTGGTAACCACCAATCTGCTTTCTGTCTCTTGTGGATTTATCTCTTATAGTTCATACAAATGGAATCATACAAAATGTGGTCTTTTGTGTCCCGTTCCTTTCACAGTGGTTTTCTTTTTTCATAATTTTCTTTTTTCATAATTCATAATGTGTTTGAGGCTCATCCACAGTATAGCACGTTTCAGAGCTTCATTTCTTTTTGTGATTGAATGATATTCCGTGGTCTGGCTGTGCCACGTTTCTTTATCCATTCATCCACTGGTGGACCTTTGGGCTGTTTCCAAGGTGTCTTTGGAAAGGACCTGAGGGGTCTCACTAAGGTGCCTGCAGGGGCTGGGGAGGGTCCCACTGTGGCCCAGGGCCCCGGGCAAGGCTGGGCAGAGAGCCCAGTGGCTATGAGAAGAGGGGGGTGGAGAGAGAGGAGGAGGGGGAGGAGGGGGAGGAGGGGAGGGGGGAGGGGAGGGGAGGGGGAGGGAAGAGGAGGGGGAGGGGGAGGGGACAGGGGGACTAGAGAGCAGACGGTGAGCTGGGGAGAGACCAGTCAAGCCTTCTCTGCAGCTGGAGACTGGAGGCAGCTGCTTGCTGCTGATACCAGGGGCTCCTGACAGGGGCACGCAGTTGCTAGAGTGAGCCTGGGCCCCGGCACTGATGCAGGGGACCTACAGCTGAAGCGGGTCTATCTCTGAGAGCTTAACCTGCAGAGGGGCCTGCTGAAGAGGCAGCCGCTGGGTGCTTCCCCGCGGGAGTCTGTTTATTTAACAAGCACTTACATATAGCACTTACTGTGTGCCAGGCCCTGTTCCAAGCACTTCATAAATATCAGCTCTATGCCATCCATTCTATTATCATTCCTACTTTACAGATGAGGAAACCGAGACTCAGAGAGGTGCAGTCACTTGTCCGAGGTCACACAGCGGTAAGTATAGAGCTGGGACTCGAGCCCAGGCAGCCTGACTCCAGAGTCTGTACCGGAACTGATGTGCTCTAAGGTAGAAATCCAGTGTTTCCCAAACATCAGTCATCCAGAGTCCCACATTCTGGTTTGAGCCTGAGCAGTGATCCCCTGGGCTATGATTTGCTTCATAGTTTCCTTTAATCCAGCTCACTTTTTCAAACTTTTGGGGACTGTTTTTATTGTTTAATTGTGGTAAAACATACATAACATAAAATTGACCATTTTAGCCATTTTTAGGTGTACAGTTCTTTGGCATTCAGTACATTCATAATGTTGTGCAGCCGTCATCCATCCACAGAATCCTTTTCATCTTCCCCAACTAAATTCTGTCCCCATTAAACACTCACTCCCCATCCCCCTCCTGCAGTCCCTGGCGCCCACCGTCCTACTTTCTGTCTCTATGGATCTGACTCCTCTGGGGACCTCATATGAGTGGGATCATATAGTATCTGTCCCTTTGTGTCTGGCTTATTTCACTTAGCATGATGTCCTCAAGGTTCATCCATGTTGTAATGTGTATCAGAATGTCCTTCCTTTATAAGGCTTATCAAACTTTATTTTAAAAGTACCCAATATCACTATTGGAAATGGAAAATCAGAATCGCTGGCCATAAACAGAAGGTGATAGTTTAATAAAGGACAATAAAAATACAACAATGTTCAGGTCTACCTGGATGCTCCGCCCCGGGGACCCTGAACCTGAGATGGTGCCATCGCCCGGGAGACAACCTGGTAAAGAGTGCATGGACCTCCTGGCAGCAGGCTGAGACTTTCTCCTTGACATGCTGCAAATATCTGCAAGGGAAGTGAAAACCGCACTGCGTTCTCACTACGTCTGTGACCCCCCCATCGCCCTAGATTGGTTCCCTTTGCACCCGAGCAGGTCTGCAGAGCACTTGTGGCCCCGGAGGCTGCATTAGGGGAAATACCAAAAATAATAATGATCGCTTCGGTGCATTGCACACGTTTTGTGATCCGACACTGTGACCCTCCCACCACTGGCCATCTTCCCCCTTAGACGCAGGAGGGCAGCCTCAGCCTCAGAGATCTCGGGCAACACAAGGTCGCCGGAATTCAATATTTGCTTTGTTGTCTTTACCTGGGTGACCTCAACCAAGTGAGGTCTGAGTTATGCTTCCCACTTACAGCTGAGGAAACGGATGCCCAGAGGGGACCATGGCTTGCCCAAGTCCACACAGCTAGTAAGTGGCAGAACTGGAAGTCAAATCCAGGTCCAATTGATTCTAGAAATTGCTAGTTAACTCCAGAATTCTTTCCAATGCACTGTACAAAACTTCCATTTGTTTCTCTAGAATTTGGAATTCTCATGGATAGACCCAACACACTCATTGCAACACATTACTACAGAACAAGAAGGCTATGGAAACAATAGAAAAAACCCATAATTAGTCCCTTTTATTTTCTACGTCCAAAATCCAGGCTCGGGGCTCCTTGACCTCTCCTCAACCTTCCTCCGCTTGTTTGTTTGCAGGATGAAGTGGGCGAAGGGCCCAAGGGAAGACACTCAACTCACAGTCTTCCAGGTATGACTAACATCTTGTGGTCTGTTTACACTTAAAGGCTGCCCACATTGTTTGAGTTTGGGGAACTAAACAGACTCTAATTAATGGTGCAAATATTTACCCTCAATGCCCTGTCAAAGAAAACAGCCTGTTTTTTTTCCGAGTAAATAACATCAATGCCAAGATTCTTGGCTATAAACCAGAGGGGAGATGACAGTCTCCAGATGGTCTCTAAGTTATCTGAGGATGGTAGATGCATCTGTAATTCAACACACCTGGTGCTTTTTCATCCCTAAAGGCCCAGAGAATATTCAATGGGTCCTCAGTAGAGATAGCAAGCTTTTACTCAGGAGTTGATGGTAAAACGGTCTCTAGAGAAGGATCACTTCCCATGGAGTTTAGTTTAAAAATAAAACAATCAAGAAGGCGTCTGTCATCACCCAGGGAATCTGTTTCTTAAGGCTCAGCCTTTCTCAGGTGCTTGGCCTACAAAAGCTTAGACAGCACCATCTGATCGCAGGTACTTGCCAGGCAAGATGGCCCATCCAATGGCTGGAGGGCCAGCCCCAACTAGATCCGCAGGGCACGCCTCAGTGTCACGCGGGGTCTTTTGCACAAGGGGGCAGTTGTGCGTCATATGCCAACCCCTTCTTCAGGGTTGGTTGGGGGATGTTGATTCCCAAAGAAAACGTCAGCAGCAGTGCCCGTGGGGATACCGGCTGCCTCTTGCCTGAAGGCCCCGAGCAGGGCTCCTTGAGGCCCCCTGGGGGGTTTCCTTCCCCTTTTCAGCCACATATGAAAGAGTTCTGTCTCTTTCAGCCACTCAGAGACAGAACTGTTCACAGATCCTCGAGATAACGCTTTCCCAGACATTTGAAGGGCATCTGAGAAGGAAAAGTGAAACTCTGACCTCAGCTATCTCCAGAGGGCTCAGAGCCGTGACACGGTCCGCCCACGATGCACTGGCGACGATGGGTGCACAGGGCCAGTCATCTGGGGGACAGCCCGACGGACCGGGAGTCGGCTTCCTTTGTCCTTGAAAAGCAGAGGGTAAGTCATGTCCCCAGGCCACCCTTATGCTCTCCCTTACAAAACATTTGATTTAAAAACCTCACGCTCAGAGAATCAACCAACATCAGCCCTCAAGACTCGGGGCCACTCTGGCGGGCGGGCGGGCGGGCGGGCATCAGATGCTGGGCCAGCTTGCTGGTCGGGCCCGCTCTGCGGGCTGCCGGGCTGTGCTGTGTCCCCTTTTGGAAGGGCAACCCTGTTGCCCAGGCCACTGCCACTGCAGCTGTCAGCGTGCTCCTGCCCAAAGCACAGGCGGCCTTGCTGGCGAGCGGCAGGCCTGGCCCTCAGCGCCCTGCTCAGTGAGGGGGTCCTGGGCGCAGGACTTGCCCTTCCATGGCCACGTCGCAGGCTCTGGACCAATATCCGACTGTTTGCAGCACGTTGGCCGTTTCCGTGGTCTTTGATCACGGCGGCCGGATTTGTTTTGGGATTGAAGGACCTCCTCCGGCCGCTTCCATGCACACGGGCAGGACCCCCGTGTCATCACCTGGGCCAGGGCTGGTGTAACAGGTCAGGAAGCACCCAGACCTGTGTTCCGGCCCCTTCTTTTAATTTCAGTCTAAAGAATTTAGGACCATTTTGGGGGGGGGGGAGGGTGGTGGCGTTTTCACTCTGGACGACGAGTCCTCTCGCGGTCAGAGAAGCTGGGGGGAGTCGGGTGTGGATGAGGCCGCCCGGGGACGGGCCCTGGCTGTGCACCCTTGGACGCCTTCTCAAGCTCAGCCTCAGTTTCTGCTCCGTGGTCTGGGGTAACAGGGGCACCAGAGCGCCCATCTTCAAGGGTGGGGAAGAGTATGAAGTGAACCCATGCAGGGAGCACCTTCCAGCCCTCGATACGAAATTGCTGTGATATGTACCAGTCAGGGCCTGGCAGCAAACAAGACGGCTCCCTCCAGAGGGGTTTTGTATGAATCGGTTCAGGCCCCCATGACAAATATGACAGATGGGTGGCTTAAACTACAGGGTCCCCTGTCTCCAGTCCTGGAGGCTAGAATCCCAGATCCAGGTGTGGGCAGGGCTGGTTCCTCCTGAGTCCTCCCTCTTCGGCGTGTAGACGGCCGTCTTCTCCCTGTGTCCTCACGGGGTCGTCCCTCTGTGTGTGTCTGTGTCCTGACCTCCTCTTCCTATAAGGACACCAGTCCTATGGGATTAGGACCCACCGTAGTGACCGCATTTTACCTTATCCATCTCTTTAAAGGCCCCGGGTCTAAACGTAGTCACATTCTGAGGTGCCGGGGGTTAGGGCATCGGTATATGAATTTGCAGGGGGGAACATAATTCAGCCCATGACAAGTTTAATGAAAGAATAGTTTACAGAGTCGCGGTCAGGTGAGAGGAAATCAATAAGGGGTGAAGGGCACCCAGATGCTGGCAACAGTGGGGAGCTGATACCCAGAGACAAGGGAGGGGGCTGGGCTGGAGGAAAGGGCTGCCTGGTGCGGGTGTGGCAGCCCCTGCAGCAGAGGGGCCCAGCCTGGCAGGAGTGGCCAGAAGAATAGATGTCCAGTGTCTCTCTCCTGTCCTCTGGTCCCGATGGCCAACTGTGTCCAGAATCCAGAGGGTGGCAGGGACAAATGGACACAGTCCATAACGGCTGGCCCCTGTCCTCTTCTCGGGGCACAGAGCAGAGCAGGGCAGCGAGAGGGCGGGGCACACAGAGGCTCCGCAAAGCACAGCGTGTGAGTGCTTTGACCCCAACCACGTGGACAGCTTAATAAACCAAACAAAGCAGAAAAAACTAAAACAAACAAACCGGTCAGCTGTTCTGTCCCTGCCAGCCAGTAAGTTTGGAACACACTGCCTAAAATGCAAGTCACCCCACCTGGTAGACGGCCCCAGCTTCTCACTGGCTTATGGGGCTGACATTGGGTCTGGGACCAGAGACGCTGTTTGGGGCAGCTGGTCCTGGAGAGCGGGGGTGCCCAGAGCTGGTGCCCCAGAGCTGCCACGTTCACGATAAGGATGCTTTTGCAAGTTGCCGAGGACCAAAGGATCCCCAAGCACCCGTGAGTCTCTGTGTCAAAGGGGCCCAAATGGCCCCTGAGGGGGGATCATGGGCCTACCCTTGGGGTCTGCTCAGCTCTCTACACCACCCCGCTTCATTCGGGGGCCTCACTTACACAGAAAGGCACCAGCCCCTCACTCCCTGCTTTTCAGGCAGTTAGAGCTTGTGGTTCTCAGTGGACCCCATGGGAGGCTGTCCTGGGGGACTCCTCAGAGAGGATGTGGTGGGTTTTGGTCATTTGGGGGAGGGGGCTGCCCAGCACCTAACCCCCCCTTCCTATTGGCAGATCTTCTGTGTGTGATGTTGATGGATAAGAGCCCACTCCTGTGGAAGAGGATGGGAAGTCCTCCAGGTCTGTCTCCTTAGCAACTGGGCCATGGACATGTCACCCAGGCTTGGCTAATCAGATGTGCCCATGAGAGGCTCGGCTTCTGGACCAGAAAGGGCAGGGTTAGGATTCTCCTGGAATAGCGTGGCAATGTCCCGTTGCTATGGCAGCCGTGTGCAGTGGCAGGGTGTCCTGCGGCAGCGTTGGGGGCAGGACACTTGCCCAGCCCACTCGTGGCCTCCCAGGCTGTCTTTACTCCTGCCTCTTACAGGGCCTTCCATCATGTTCTTTTCCAGATGGAGAACCAGACTCAGCTTCTGTTGCTTGCCGCCGGGAATCCTGGCCCACGGAAAGTGAAACTTGCACTCATGCCCAGAAGCAGCTGGTCTTGGGCATCTTCCTTCTGAGCAACTGGTCTTATTTCGTGGACACTGACTTGTGTAATGGCTCTTGTTTCGCTCTCAGGGTTGGTTGCTGGGAGGCTCAGGGGAGGTGCCCTGAGCAGGCGTTTAGGACCCTGTGCCACCCGCAGATGGTCCCACATTCCTCGATACAGGCGTCAGGGCCAATAGCACTGGAGGGGGGGGGGTCCCATTTGCTAAGAGACTGCTGACTCACCCCACCTGCCTTTTGCCAGCTTGGTGATCTCGGGCAAGGGCCTTCTTCCTTCTGGGCCTCAGTTTCCTTATCTGTGAAATGGGATCCATCACAGTGCCTGCCCCCAGCCTCGTTGTGGAGAACAAGTGAGCCAGAGCCAGGAAAACACCCCATATCTTGCTCACAGCCGCCATTCAGTAAGTGCTGAATATTATTTTTAATCATCTCATTTCCAGAACCTTATTTTCCCTGTGCCTCACTTTCCTTGCAAACTTCTAAATTATTTTATTTCCTGAGGAATTTTAAAGATCTTGGTAAGCCACCTTAAAGTCCTTTAGCTGGGATCTAAAAAGCTTCTGCTCAAGTAGAACACGTGCTCTGACATCTTATACCACCTGAGAAGGATCACCCCCACCATCGCCAGACCGGGGAATTAAAAGTATTTCCATCTTAAAGATGCTCATCATCACTAATTATTAGAGAAATGCAAATCAAAACTACAATGAGGTACCACCTCACACTGGTCAGAATGGCCATAATTAAAAGTCTACAAATAACGAATCCTGGAGAGGGTGTGGAGAAAAGGGAACCCTCCTACACTGTTGGTGGGAATGTAAATTGGTGCAGCCACTGTGGAAAACGGTATGGAGGGTCCTTAAAAAACTAAAAATAGAGTTGCCATATGATCCAGCAATCCCACTTCTGGGGATATATCTGGAAAAAACTGTAATTCGAAAAGATACCTGCACCCCAATGTTCACAGCAGCCCTATTTACAATAGCCAAGTCATGGAAGCAACCTAAGTGTCCGTCAACAGGTGAATGGATAAAGAAGATGTGGTACATATATACAATGGAATACTATTCAGCCATGAAAAAGAATGAAATGCCATTTGCAGCAACATGGATGGACCTAGAGATGATCATACTAAGTGAAGTAAGTCAGACAGAGAAAGACAAATATCATATGATATCACTTATATGTGGAATCTAAAATACAAGACAAATGAACATATCTATGAAACAGAAACAGACTCACAGACATAGAGAACAGACTTGTGGTTGCCAAGCAGGAGAGGGGGAGAGGGATGGATTGGGAGTTTGGGGTTAGCAGAGGCAAACCATTATATACAGGATAGATAAACAACAAGGTCCTACTGTAGAGCACAGGGAACTATATTCACTATCCTGTGATACACCATCATGGAAAAGAATCTGAAAAAGAATGTCTATATAGGTATAACTGAATCACTTTGTTGTACAGCAGAAATTAACACAACATTGTAAATCAACTCTACTTCCATCAGACAAATTAAAAAAAAAATAGATACATGAAAAAAAAGTATTTTCATTTTTAATAGAGTCTCTAAGCACCAATAGAAAATATTTAGAAAAGTGGATGACTTCAGGCGATGAATATTCATTGAGCGCCTATATTGCTCTGGCACCAGTCTAGATGCTGGGGGTAGAGGGCTTTGAAAAGTCTTTGCTGCTATGGACCCACATCCTTGTGCAGGAGAAAGAGAATAAGCAAATGATGTTGTGCTGGAGAATGAGGGGGCTCTGAAGAAAAGTTAAGCAAAGGGAGGGGAGAGAGAATGAAAAGATGCCAGAGACAGGGGACAGGGAAAGGGTGTTTGCACAAGGCCCGAGTGAAGGGAGGTGGGGAGTTGTGCAGGCATTTGGGGAAGAACATTCTGGGCCCAGGGAACAGCCGTGCAAAGGCCCTGTGGGCAGCTGGCTTTAGTCTCACAACTGGCCCGGCTCTCTCAGGAATGCTGGCAAAGAGTAAGGACGTGGAATCTTCCTGGATTTATGAACCACGTCTTCAGGCATAATCACAGGTAAATGTTGATACAGCGTATGTACATGGAAATATCTTACCACAATACAGTGTGAACTCGAGAGGAAAATCCAAAGGGTCTCAGATTGTTTTACAGCTCCAGGAAGATGACACGTATGATGTTAATGACAGCATTTTACAGTTTCCGAAGTGGGGAGAAACACAATGTGTGCGTAAAACCTACCCAGGAAATGAGGTTCTTCAATTGTCTGTGAGGCTTGTCTCATAATTGATTCAGTGCCCGCTGCTCATGCATTTGGAATAACACTCATATTTTGCCAGGACTGGAAAATATGTATCCAAATGTCTATGTACTCACTTAAAAAAAAAAAAAAAAAGTCTAGACACCCACGCTCACTCTACTTTGGAGACTGAGATAAGCTAGCATTTCGAAACACAGCCTATTAGGCAAATACTCCAGCATTTCTCTGAATTCACCTTCACTTTTCTGTTAAATGGAGTCATTTACCTGAAGAAGAGACCCTGGGGGACCCACTGACCCGTTTTGCAGATGAGTGGCCAAGGCTCAGAGTGAGGAGAGGACACCCAGGTCCCTTGCCAGCTGACGGCCTGCCAGCACCAGGACTAGGGATTCATCCTGAACCTGTGCCACAGACCTCCAGTTGCCTCCCAATATTTATTCTTTGCCTTTTTCTTAGTAAAAGAACTCCTAGTTTTTCAGCTGACATGTGACTACCCAGAAAAACGATGACATGGCTAGGCTTCCCATGCAGCTTGGTATGGCCAGTGGGAATGAGTCAAAGTGTGTGAGCAACCTCCAGGGAGGGAGAGTACCCTTCTTTGCCATTTCTCTTTCCTGCACTGGAATGCAGATTTGATGGCTTGAGCTCAAGCAGCCATCTTGAGCCATGAGGAGGATGTCTTTGCTGAACATGGCAGAGCAGCCTGAGAGATGAACCCTGGGTCTCTGATGAGCTCATGAAGCCCCCTACCAGCCCTGGAATCACAAAATGCCCACCTCTGGACTTCTCTTATATGAGAGAGAATTACTTTTTAAAGATAGCTTTTTTGTCCCTTGCTGTTGAACCAACAGAGACCTTCCCTGGGTCTCTTCTCCCTGCCATGTGGCTGTTTCTGCAACTCTCTCATCATGATAGAGATAAAGAACAACCCCAGAGAGGGGGCGTGAACTGCCCGACGTCACAGAGCTTCTCTTATATAAACATCCACTTCAGACCTGCACAGAATAATTGCTAAAACAAATAAGGCCTGCCTCCAGAGTGCTGGGCAAGACCGTGGCCTAGAGAGCATTTCCCAACAGGATGTCCACATGACCACTAATCGATGAGGCTGGTGACATTTTGAAGGCCTTTGTCACTGCGGCTGCTGTCAGCCCAACTCTGCCCCGCCCTCCTCAGGGACACGCTGCAGGGCCTGGTGGGTGACCCCTGTGGCTCTGAGAAAACACTTCCCTGGAGGCCCAGCCTCTGGGACAGTTGGGGGCATTGATCCACCAGGCCCTGATCAGGCTTCCCTCCCTCCCTCCCTCCCCCCTTCCTATTTGTCTGCATTTCCTGTTGGCAAAGATTTTCTTTGAGACCCTAAGGATACTGCAGTGCACCCCCCCTCCCTGTAATTGCCTCTGACCTTCGGTGACTCCTCCCTCCTCACAGGGACCCCCTCCTCTGATTGATGAGGAGTGACATAATTCATCCCAGCCACGTTCCTGCCACTGGGGTCTCACAGAGCTCCCCAGCCACCTCTTTCTCCTTACCCTACGAGCCCACGGCGGCATTTCACGACTTCTCCGCTTAGTGAAAAGAGAGACACAATTTCTCAGTAGAGTCAGATACTTAGGGCCTCACTCTGAAGAGGAAATAGAGGCAATAGCCAGAGAGTGGTCCTTTCCCGGCTCCAATATCAGACAACAGGCGTCGGCAGGGAAAACGCTGCCATAGCCATCCTATCCTCCTTAGGAGTCCTCTGTGGTGGGACATGCCCAATTTACAGAAGAGCAAGCTGAGAGCTGAGAGTTTGATTTGCCCCAGGTCACACCAGCTAGGCAGTCCCGGCACCGGGATCCAGCCTCGCCTCAGACCAGATCCTGTGGTCTCCCTACTGCCCTTCCCAGCCTCCACCCTGGGAGGAAGTCACCACACATGGCCTTGAAAGGTAAATCTTGGATCTTTGGTGACAGCTGGAGAAGGAGAATTTCTTACTGCTAGCCATGCACCCCCATCCCTTGCCAGGGACCCTCCCCATTTCCCCTACACCCCTTGCTGTCCCTCAGCTGTCTAAGGTCCTGCAGTGGTGCCCATTTCCATTCAGTCAGCAGTCACTAAGAAAGGCTGGTACTAACCTTGTTCATACTAGGGTGTGACTGACTGGTATGTGTCTAACTGCTCCTCTTTGGAGATGCTGGCTTTATAATTGAGGGCTCTGAGGACCTAGAGCTTAGTGACAAAGGAATGGAGACGGAAGGATGCAGCTGCCGGCAGCACGACAAGGGGTCTTCTCAGGGGACCCCTTCAAGTTACAACCCTGTGCTGCCAGCAGGAAGGTACTTAAGGCCAGGTCACAAGTCCGTGGGCTGTGCAGTTAGCATAGGGGTATCACTCACTCATGGAGAGAAATCCTGCCCAAGAAGTACTCCTGGGAGAGGTGGAGGCACCCCCAGGGAAACTTGAGAGCTATATGCTCATCCCCTCTAGATGTAGATGGCGCAGATGTAGATCCCAGCCCTTCCCTGAAAGGACCCCAGTGGCAGCCCCTCGTTCCTGACTTCAGTTGCCCCCTCTCTTTCTGTATTTGCTCTGAGATTCAGCATTTCCCACAATTCCTGGAGTGGAAGCCCCGTCCTCCTCTGTGTGCATCAGGCTGGCCCCTCCCACCCTCCCTCCTCAGGAGGGCAGAGCGATGCCACTGCCTGGGGGTCACCAAGCAGGAGACGGGTCCCAGGACAACCTCAGTGCAGGGACGTCCAAGCTCTGGCGACACTTGGCAGGTATTTGAAGGCCCCTCTGAACATTCGATTGCTCAACTCACATTCTCCTTCCTCTGGCTTGACTCTCAGACACTTTGAGAACAAACCAAAAATAAAAATGAATCCTTTTCCAGCTGATTCGCTCACATTTTGCAAATCCTCACTCTGTCCCCTCCGCCCTTGGGACTTGTCTCCCAAAGGAGGCCAGAGGGTCATTCCTGGGCGGTGTTCTGGCTTTGGCCAAGGACGTCTCTGGGAGGGCAGCTGCCCTGTAGACTTGACCTCTGACCTCTGGGGGGAAGCACAGAATGGGGGCCACCGAGAACCACCTCCCACCCCCTCTGTCCTACAGGAGAGGACGCCCTGGCTCGGCTCCTGGGATTCCGTCTGGGGGCCAGGGGTGGTAAGTCCACCGCCTCATTCATTCCTCCATTCATTCACTCATAGGTGGAGTGATGTCATTCATTCATTCACTAATCCAAGGACGGAGGGTGGGGCTGGTCAGACGGATCCAAGTATTGGACTTAGTGACCGAATCCTTATGAGGCAAGAGGAGAACTCTATCTTCAGAAATACCTTCCGCTCGCCCCAAAGCGATCCGCCTGGTCCCTGATGCCGGGAAGGCCCTCAGAGCTGCTGCCCCCAGCAAGCAGGCCCCGTTCCTAAGGACCACAGGCAGGACGCCAACGGCCTGGGAGAGTGGTGTGAGCCGTCCTCGGTCCTTGCCCACCTGGCGGGGCCTTGCTAGGCAGACGGAGCCCCTCAGAGCACAAGAGGCCTTGTCCCAAGACAGGGGGAGCTGCCCGGCCACAGTGTGGAGGAGGGCAGGGCTGGGACCAGACCCCCATATCTGTCCCCTCTTCCTGCACACGGGGCAGCCTGGTGGCTACAAGAGGAGGCCCTGGAGAGGGTCACTCACAGCCCCGAGGCCACGAGCTGTGTGACCCACGGGCAAGTGACTTCACCTCTCTGGGCCCCAGCTTTACCCCCTCATGTAAAATGGGATCAAAACAGCACGTGGTGAGGACCAGGCCCTGTGATTAGCGCCCTTGAAATGTTTCAACTCAAGTGTTTCCCGCCCCAGGGTGCTGCAGGGTGGACGCTATTCTTAGCCCCAGTTAACTGATGAGAAAACAAAGGCATGGAGGGTCAGGCAACTTGCGTCGGGGCCAACCTCGTGAGGCCCCGTGAAGCTCAGCTGCATCGCGGCCTGAGGGCTTAGCTAGTGCTCCGTATAGGCGTCGCGGGAGCTCTCAGAGGGGACGCTGGGCGACATCTGGGGACACTTTTGGGTTGTCGCTACAGAGGACGGCACTGCTGGCCTCTAGTGGGTGGAGGCCAGGGGTGCTGCTAAACACCCTACAGGGCCCAGGGCGGCCCGCACAAGAGTGACTCAGCCCCGAATGTCAACAGTGCCCAGGCTGAGAAGCCCTGGGTTGTGATTACTGTTCTCAGGAAGGGGCTTCCCTCCTAGGAAGGGTCTTGCATGGACATACCCACTGTTGGACTGCCCACCCCGGAGGCGCCTCCCCAGCCAGGCTGGGCTGGACACCAAGAAAAATTGTGTCCCTGGGTCCTCCCTGGACCCGTCCAGGGTCCCAGAGGGCAGGTGGGATGTCCAGCCGGGGCTGGGCTGGGCTGGCAGCGAGCAGCGTGCCCCAGGCCGCCACCCCATGGATGCCCGCTCCTTACTCGCCAGCAGAGGGTTCAGCGCCATCTCCTCCATCTGAGTGTGCCCTGCACACTGGCCTCAGGTGGGCGCTGGCTCCCAGCGGCTGGTCAGGACACCTCTGCACCGGTATCTCAGGCAAGGGGGTAGAGGCCGCTCTGGTGGGCCAGCAGAGTTTGCAAAATGAGTCAGCTGGCGAGAGGGCTCAGAGCACGTGGGTTAATCATTTACGCACAGCTCAGACACTTCCCCGGGATCCCAAAGGACCCTGGCCTGCATGGCATCTGCCAGCCTTGACCGTGGTCCTGGGTGACCCACCCCATCAGGGCCAGCTTAGTCTGATTATGTGCTGAAGGGGAGCTTCAGGGCCCAGGGACCCTGTCTCCCTTTATCCCTACATTTTCAGCTCTGAAAAGTCAGAGTTGTTGAAGGAGAGTGGTCCCATCTCACAGCTCACACTAACCCCCTGGCCAGTAACGGCCCCTTCAGATCACCCTAAGTCTGCGCTTCCCTAAGTCTGCTCTGTTCCCCATGCTGTGCCAGGCACTCAACGTACACTCCTTCTTTGAATATTCTCACCAGCCCTGCAAATGAAGGGTTGTGTGTCTCTATTTCGTGGGTGAGGGGGTGAGGTCCAGACAAGTGGCTGTCCAGCGACAGGTCTGGTTGAGAGCAAGGGAGAAAAAGAGTAAATCATTTCCTCCCTTGGGGCCTCTGTTTCCTCACGCCGTCCCTGCAGGGCAGGGCAGGGCGTGGTGAGGGTTAAGTGGGGCAAAGCAGGAAAAATTCTGAGCACCGTCCCTGAGCACACAGTAAGCACTCAGTAAATATTGGCTGCCTCTCATGTCACCAGGCCGTGTCTCAGAGCCAAGGATCCTTGCCCGGTTTGCTCGCTGGTGTTGTCAGCACGCAGCAGGTGTTGAAGGAAAACTTATGTCAGGTGACTTGGCCAAAGCCACAGGGCAAGCCACAGGTCTCAGCCCAGGTGGGTCTGACTTTCAGTGCTGCGCTCTTTAAAAAGGTTGCATTCGGTCCCCGAGATATTACTTGGGAAAGTGAATTACACTTCGTTTAGGCGGGCGGGTTTGCAAGCAGCGGTACATGGGTGTGGCCGCGGAGCTCCCCCTCACGGGCCCCAGGCCAGCTGCCCCATGTTCCAGCTCACCGTCGGTGCAGACCCCGCGCAGAGCCCAAGCCTGGTGACAGTCACTCTCCTGACTGGAGGAGGGGCGTGAGGGGGTGGAGAGGTGGCGGACAGGTGGTGGAGGCGGGGAGGCGATGTGGGGAGACTTCTCCCTGGGGGAGGGAGAAACTGGGACCATAGGGGGACTCTTGGGGGCGTTAGGGCATGAAACCGAGGACTGATCGCTGTTGGTCTCCCCAGAAATCAACTCTGGGCTCGAGAATTTTATCCCAGAGCTCGCTTGGCCACTGCAAACCCCTCCTGCACGAGATTCAAGGGTGATACGTCAGAGGCTGCCATTGGCGAGAGATACAATAATAAACTTCATTCATTCATTCATTCATCATTCACTCACTCACTCATTCATTCACTCATTCATTCTCCCTTCCAGAAACCATTTCCTGAGCATCTGCTTTGTCCAGAAAGGCTGCTTTGGGGTAGAGCAGAGATGAAAGTAGCCTGCATTCCTGACAGCAAGCAGTGCATGGGGGCAGTGCACGGGGTCTCGTGGGGAGAAAGTCAGGTTCAAAAATTCCATTTTGAAAGTGAGGTTGATGCTCTCCTGTTGTCCCCGTTTTGCAAGAGCCGTGTGTCCATCCTGGGCTCTAAACGTGCTCCACGCAGACAGTACCGGGTTGCGTCGACGCTGCACAATCCCCCTGGGGTTCCATTATCTCAGCTGTAGGTTAGACTGGTCCACACACAGGGCGCAAATGCCAGCAAGTTGAAGCTTTGTTTAGCACTTAAAGCCTCCTAATGGGTTTAAAACATTTACACTTGTCTTATTATTAATACCAATTACTAAGGCTCGGCCCTGCCAATCACGCGTCTCGTTTTATAAATACTGTCGGGATGAGAAGGTCACCCACAGCTCTTTGCTGCGGCAATGGTCTTATTTGCAAAAGAAAGTTTGAAATAAATTCTCAGGGCAGAAAAAGGCACCTCACGAATGAATCTCTGAAGTTGGCTCTTTAAGAAGAGTCTCTGTTTTTGCTCAGGCCCTGGAATACAATTTTTAGAGGACCTTTAAATCATGCTTGTGGAAGTTCAAAGCCGGGTTCCACCACCCGGCTGCCTGGAGGCGAGACTGGGTCACCTCTGGGGTTTGTTAGTGTGTTTAAAAAGTGACAAATGGTTGTTTCTATAAGGAACTTATAACTGGCTTTGGACAGAGTTATTGGATGCTGGGGATGGAGAGAGCATGGACGGCATTTCTCCCTGTGCCCTTTGAGCCACCCGCTTCATGCCGCTGTAAACAGTGAAATGTAATATTGCCTTATTTGGTCACAGAGCCAAGTGATCACTTGCAGAGGCCTCTTTGCCTTTGACTGTGTGAGAAACAATTAGCTCCACATCCCAGCCTCGCCTGGGCTGCGGATGTAGGTGCCACCTCCATCGACCTGCTGGGGCTTCAGGGCCCCCTTTGGATGGGACCCCCCAGGGTCTGGCGCTGATGGGCTTCTGGTGCAGCTTTTACAGGCGCTGCCCAGGGTGCTGCCCGAGACAGGGGAGCGTGCCCCCCAAATCCAAATCTGGGCTCCGCGGGCTTGCAGTAGGCTAGGTGTCTAGGTGCAGGAGACCAGGCGTCAGAAGAACCTCCCATTTCTTTGAAGTTCGTATGGATACACAGATTTGAAACAACAAAATTCATTGTCGCAGAGCAGGATTCAAGAAGGCCGGGTGTCCCTGGATTTCTGGGGTGTCCAGGGAGTGCACCAAACCCGGGCAGGGAAACTAAGAGCAAGATATCGGCTGTGGCTGGTGTCACTGGGGTGCCAGGCTCGGGCTCAGCACTGCCACGCGTCCTGGACACTGAAGCTGAGGTGGCCCTTTTGCTCACAGAGAAGGGGCTGGACCACCGGCTGCTCTGTTGGAGGGGCAGCTAGCTGGGGTCCCAGGCCTTGAACCAGGAGCCCAGCAAGAGCCATGCAGCGGATACTCCTGCCCCCAGGAGCAGCCTGGAGGAAGTCCCCTTGCAGAGCCAGCTGCCTCAGCCCCTGGTCCAGGGACAGGAGAGGCCCTCATGCTCCCTCCGTGAAAGCCTAGCCTCCATGGAAAACGCAGCTGTCCCCAGAGGTCATCTGCCCAGTCACCGCTCTCTGCACCCAGGTGTTCCCTCCAAGGGGTGATTTGGGGTGGATCGGACAGTGTGAGTCACAAGGAAACGAAGAGGAAACACAAAGGGGCCGTGACCCACTGGGTGGCCCAGAGTGCGAAGGAAGCTCTGGTGCCTGAAGTGATGGGGTGGTGGAGCCGGGCCTGGCATCAGAGGGCCCTGGGCTCTGGCTCGAGACTTGCTGTGTCCTTCGGGTGGGGCTGCAGGCAAGTCAGTTCTCTCTGAGCCTCAGTTTCCCCATCTGTGAAATAGGCTTACTGGGACCTGCCTTAGAGGGCTGTTGCGAGAAATACATAGATGGATATATGTAGAGATGCCAGTGGTACATGGTAGGTGCTGAAATGATGTTGGTGGGATTAAATAAGTAATTGAATGAGAAAATGTCACTCAAGTTTTCCAAAATGTTATTATTTCACCTACCAGTTATTATGATGGCACACAAGAATGCAACTTCCGGGAAGTATCCTAAAGAGAGGATGCCCTTCCCCTTTCCTCTCCCTCTCTTACTGGCTGGGATAGACCTGTGATGGCTGGAGTAAGAGCAGCCATTTTAGACTATGAAGTGGCTTGGGGAGTGGAGGCTTCACAAAGCAGAGCAGCAAAAGGTAAGAAGCCTGGATCTCTGAAACCAGGGAGCATGTTTCCTTAACCACATACCCCGGGATTTTTACATGGAGAATAAACAACAAATTTCCATTTTGCTTAAGACAGTGCATGAAAGTATTTTGTGAACTGTGAAGATCCCTGCAACAGTAAGGTAACGACCCTATCTCCAATATCCAGGGTGAAGGACAAGTTAGTTAACTTCCTGCTGCCTTTGTTTTTCACCTTTAAAATGGGTCCAATTTTTATTATCATTTTGATTATTGGCCTTCGTTTTGCCCTTACCCTGCCATAACTCCTTTGAGTTGACTGTCATCATTCAATGTCCTCACTCTATACTTCTGGGTGCCCAGCCCTCCCCATCCCCTGCCCTGCACTGTGCCCTTTCCACCCAGGCTGATCGTCTTCTGCATGCAGAATGGGCCTCTTACAGAATCCTGGGACTCAGGGGATGTTAGACGGTGTTGATTGCAGCTCTCACCCAGTACAGGCTGGCCTCGCAGCGTCCCCCCAGCCTCTCTGCTTACATGCTTCCAGGGACGGGGTGCTCACCACCTCCCAGGCAGCCTGATCATTGCCGGCCACCTCTTCATGCCAAGAAGCATTTCCCAGAGCTGAGCACCAACTGTATGCCCTGGTGGGACTTCCCTACCTACCTGGGATCTGACTTCGCCTGGGACTGTCCTGGGTTTGGCGCTGCAAGTCTCACATCTCAGGGAACCCCTCCACTCTGGGCAAACTGGGCAGGCTTTCCAAGTGTATTAAATCCCTAGGGCTGCTGTAACAAATTACAACAAACTGGGTGCATTAAAGCAACAGAAATTGGGGACTTCCCTGGTGATCCAGTGGCTGGGACTCCGCACTCCCAATGCAGGGTGCACGGGTTTGATCCCTGGTCAGGGAACTAGATCCCACATGCCGCAACTAAGAATTCGCATGCTGCAACTAAGACCTGGCACAACCAAATAAATAAATAAAATATAAAAACAACAACAACAACAACAGAAATGGATTCTTTAACAGTCTGGAGGCCAGAAGTCTGAAGTCAAGGTGTCAGCAGGATTGGCTCTTTCTGGAGGCTCTGAGTGAGAAGCTCTTCCAGGCCTCTCTCCCAGTTTCTGGGGCCTGCCGGCAATCCTTGGTGCTCCGGGGCTTGTGGCTGCATCCATCCGGTCTCTCCTCCATCTTTGCGTTGCCTTCCTCTCTGTGTCTTCTCCCTTTCTGTCTCTTAAAAAGACACTTGTCATTGGATTTAGGACCTAATCCATCCTGAATCCAGAATGAGCTCATCTTCTGACCCTTAACCTGATTCCAACTGCAAAAACCCAATTGCCAAATAAGGTCACATTCGCAGGTACTGAGGTTAGGACTTGGACATATCTTGTGGGGGACACCATTCAACCCCTTACAGCAAGGAATGAAGTTGACTCTTGTACTGGAAGGTCAAACAGGCCTTCACTAGGTGAAGAGGTAATGACAGGAGGAATTCCGGCCAGCAGAAATAGCATGTGTAAAGGCCTTGTGGCCGGGAGGAGCTGACACATTAAGGAAATGTGTCTGAAAGAAGCCCAGTATGGCTGGAGTGGGAGGGAGAGGAAGCAGCACAGAGGCACTCAGGCAGGGCCGTGCAGGCCATGAGGAGGAGCCTGGCATTTTTTTTTGCAGGTGGGAAGGGAAGTCTCAGCGAATGGTAAACCTTGAATAGCCCTCCATGCGCTGCGACGGCTGCTTCAGTGCCCAAGCCTTGACGACTTTCCCAGGCTCCCGATCGCTGGGCCACAATGGACGAGTCCAGGTAAGCAGGCAAAACTGCCTGGACGACCTGCTTCTTGCCCAGGCTTCTGCTGTCTCGGACAGGTGGGCCCTGTGCCCTGAACATTCATCAGAGAGCAGCCTTGCTGCTGGGGCCCCGCATAGCCCAAGGGGGCTGTCCCTCGGGCAAGGTTTACCTCCCTGGGCACTAGTTTCCTCGTCTGTCAAACGAAGTGATGTAATGGTCCTTACTCCTAGGGACTCGGTCATGACAAAATGAGTGAAAAGCCACAGGACACGGCTGGGTGCAGGCCCGGGGCCAGGTGAAGAGTGGAAGAGGGCAGAGAGGCCTGGAGACAGCCGTCCGAGGGGTCCAGGCTGGCTGTGTGAGCTTAACATGGAACATCTACTCCCTTGGCCTCTACATGTGTAAAAGCAGCAAGGTGGCCTGGGGGATGGCAAAGATGTGGACGACGGTTTTCTGTGAGCTTTCCAACGTACCCGGCGCTTTTAGGAACCTTGTTTTCTCATTCAGTGTTGAAGCCCACTTGCACCAGTTTGGCTGGTGAGGAAGCTGACACCTGAAGAGATTAAGCGATTTGGCAGAAGTCACCCTACAAGGTAAGAGGTGGGGCTGAGACCTAGAGCCAGGTCATCCGGGCCTGTCCCAGCGCTGAGATGTAGTGGGGAGTCAGAGCTGGGAAAGCCGAGGCCACCCGTCCCGGCACTGCTGGGCTCCTTCCAGGGGGAGGTAAGGATGTTGGGTCTCCAGAAACATCTCTTTGGAAACTTTAAAAAATCCCTGTTATTAAAAGATTAAGTGGAGAGGCAGGCACGATGCAAACATCAGATCTGAGAGCAGTTCCTTCTCCAAAAACCCTTCCAATAACTAAGAGTAGTGGGTTTCCTTCTGCCCATTAAACTTGAACCCCGCTTATCATTTTCCGACACGTTATGCAGTTAATTTGAATTGTCGGCAACAGGGCCCGGAGCTGCAGGGGTTTGGCGGGCATCCCACTAAGCGCTTTTGTTTGGGCCTCGAGATACGATCTCAGCTGTCTTATAAAGAGAGACCCAAGAAAAGGGGAAGAGCGGCGTTTTTTTCCCTTCTAAGATATGTTTCAAGTTCTGCCTTCTGGGCTGGGTTCCTGGAGAAATGCATAGGAGACCTTATTTGGGATTATTGAGTTCCTTGGATTTTATGGGCGTTAGACACTTGCTCTCAGCACTGTGTCTGAGCTTCAGTTTCTGTGGTGGGTGATGGTGGGAGGCTGGCACCACGTGGGGGGCTGCGTGTGATGGGGAGAAGCTGGCAGACCAGGCCACCGTCGGGGGCTGCTGTGTGGCTGGGCGAGCTCCTTGACCTCTCTGGGCCGTCTCCCCTCCTGCTGAGGTGAGACGTGTGTGCTGAGAACAGACAGCAGAGGTTTGTCGAGCACTCGCTGTGTGCCCAGAGCAGACCCAGATGCTGCAATATCCGTTTAGCCCTCACAGCAGCCCCATTGGATGGATGAGGAAAGTGAAGCTCAGAGACATCTAGTAACTCCCTCAAGGGCACACAGCCAGCAAGTGGTCACACCAGAATTTGAATCTAGATCATTGTCTGCATAGGTTGTACTTCCGACCACCTCCCTTTCACCCTCCACTGTCCAGCGGATGCTTACAAGTGCCAGGGACTTGCAATTTGGCAGGCCAGCTTTTCAAAAACCCCTTTCCGGACTATAAAATGATGCAGCCACTACAGAAAACAGTTTGCTTCCTCAGTAAGTTAAACACAGAATTACCACATGACCCAGCAATTCCACTTTTAGAGTATAAAGAAGTGGAAACGTGTTCAAACAAAAGATCTTACATTAATGTTCACAGTGGCCTTCCTTACAATAGCCAAAAGGTGGAAATAACGCAAATGTCCACCAACAGAGGAATGGATGAACAAACTGTGGTCCCTCCCTGCCGCGGAGGATTATTCATCCATAAAAAGGAATGGCATTCTGACATGTGCTACACCACGGATGAACGTTGAGGACATGACACACAGTGAAAGAAGCTGATCACCAAACGCTGCACATTGTATCATTTCATTTCTACGACCTTCCAGTATAGTCAGAGCTATAGAGACAGAAGGCAGATGGGTGACAGCCAGGGCCTGGGAGGAGGGGGATGGGGGTGACTGCCATGGGTACAGGGTTTCCTTTTGGGGTGATGAAGACATTCCGGAGCGAGATGGTGACGATAGTTGAACAACGTCGTGAATTCATTAAATGCCACTGAACTATGCAAATTGAAATGCTGCATTTTATGTTACGTGGATTTTACCACAATTTGGAAAATCTCTTTTAGGTCTGAGGAAGCTGAGGCTCGGTCCCACACTAGCAGCGGTTTTGCGGGGCAGCGGGGAAGGTTGGCGAGGAGGGCCCCGTGGTGGGCCGCGGGCAGGGAGACTGGGATACAGACACGCACCTTCTCGGGGTTTGGCAGGAAACACTCCTGGCTGTGAGATGTAAACACCCGCTCTGTATCACCCAAGAAATCTACAGCAAAAGGTTTTCTTCGCAGATTCTCTGATGTGAGTGGTCTTCGTGGTGAGGGGTAAGACGCCGGGATCTCGAGGTCAAGGCTGGCACGGAGGGAAAGCAGGTGAAGTCTCCAGGAGCTGCTCGGGGGCCTCATGCGTTCTGGATCTGCGTCTAGTGAGAGCATCAGTTAACAGCCTGCAGGGAATGGCCGCGTGCCTCCACGGGCACAGGTCATTCATGGTCCCTCCACATCCTCCCATGCCCACAGCGGGCGGAGACCGCGTCCGGGGTTTCTGGGTTGTGTGGCTTCTGCTTCCTGGGCCCCCGGGGGCCACCCTCCCCACTCCAGTCATGAGGCCCAGGTGGAGCTTCCTCCCCTCTCCAGCTTTGGGGTGACTGGTGCCCCAGGGGGACCTGGAGCCCCGGCAGTCTTGGGCTACAGTGTCAGGTCCGGGGATGGCCCCGTGGCCCGAGCTGGCCCAGTGGCTGGGAGCCTGGGTGAGACACAGTCTGGAGATGCAGGTGTATCTTTGCCACCCCTTGGGGACAGTGCAGGGGATGGCCGAGCTGAAGGAGGCAGCTGTGTATGGGGGTTAGTGGACACCTTGACCTCCCCAGCAACGTGACCTGCTCGTTCTCGTCTCTAAGATTTCGTTAGGTTTCTGTCACTTGCAGCCGGAAGCACAGAGGACCGCAGGAGCTGTGGACGTTCTAGCTTCCTCAAGGGCTGGGGTGAGAGCTGCTTGAGTTAGCAGCAGCTGACTGGCCAGGAGACCGCCAGACACAGGAAGGAAGGGGGCTCGGGGCCTGCCCGCTAAGAGAAAGCAGAGCAAGTAGGGGGCCCTGAGAGGGGAGCACGGGGTCGCTCTTCTCCTCACTGTGGCCATGGGGTCCACGCCTCCTCGGAGGGCCAACCTTCCGCGCCGTCCAGTTGAAAGGAAAGAGTCCTGCCTGGGCTCAGCCAGACGTGGGTGTGGCTCCAGCTGTGTGACCTTGGGCCTCCTTGAGGCCTCAGTGGCCTCACCTGCAAGTCAGGGGCCATGATGTGCAACACCACGCACGTGGTCCTGAGTGCCACCTGGGTCCTGGGCAGCCTGGCTCAGATTCTGGCTCCATCACTTACTGGCCGCTTAAGCCCCACCTGCCTCAGTTTCCCCGTCTATAAACTGGGGTAATAAGGGTACCTCCTCCCTAGGGCGACTGTGCAGCAGATGAGTTTGTGAGTGTAAGTGCTCAAAACGGTGGCCAGGCGAACATCAGCTGTCACTGGTCCCTGGCAGGGCTGTGGTGAGGACAAAGTCTGGCAAGGACACAGAGGTGTCTTCCAATGGGGTCCCCTTCTGCACCCCCCCCTCCCAAGCCATTCCAGGAGTCAGAGGTGGCTGAGGCTGGCCTCCCTCTAGAATAGACCCATTTGTCACCTAGTGACAGCCGTGCCTGAAGCCCTTGCCTGGTCCTTAGCGGAGACGCCAGCATGCAGGAATGCCCGGACCCTCAGTCTCTTCTCCGGGAGCTCATGCATTACGGCTGAAAAGATAAACAAATGCCGCAAGCCTCGCTCCCCGACGATACAGACGTCTACAAACACAAGGGGCCCCCAGCACATGCTTCTCCTTAAAAATGGGGTGTGAAGGAGGCCCAGCAGGGGGTCTTGCAGCTCCCTCATCTGTCCTGCTGGGAGCGGGCACTGGCCTGACCTGGCCTGACCCAGCCTGGGTGAGTGTGGGGCTCCTGCAGACCCTCAATCAGATTGTCGCTCTGCCCTGTGCCTCCCCCTCGACCCCCTTCCTAGCCCCTCTCCTGACTCTCCGCCTCTCCCTCCCCTCTCCTCCCACCCTCAGTTACACCAAAGCTTCCTGCAGATACAGCCCCTCATCTTTGGCTTATGGAGGGAGCACAGAAAACTCAAGGAAGCTGAAAACTCTCCTTCTGGTGGTCTTTGGGGATTTGGATCAAGGCAGATTTGAATTAAAATAAGACCTGGCTAGGTCGAGAAATCTTGATGTTAAAAAGGAAAAAAAAAAAAAACAACAACAGAAGATGTTAAATTAAATCTGTGCCCCTAATTTTACCCCATTGGGAAGGAACTGTACTCATTAACCAAGGAATGTATCATTTATAGGATTTTTGACCTAGATAGAATCCAGAGACCTCCTATTTCGAGCACTGAGCACAGGCCAAGGGTTCCAAGAGACAGTGGGGAGAGGGCCTGATGGCAGAGCCAGCTTCGGGGCGTGGGACCCCACCGTCACCCAGAGCCCCGAGCTCAGAGGGCCCCAGCTTGGTTTAATGCTTTGCTGTCTCTATCTTCAAATTCGTATTCTTTTACTGAATTTGGGTTTCTAGGTGGAGTCTGATGCAGTGTGTGCTCTGGCACAGGTGCCAGGCGCCAGATGCAGGCTCACCCTCTCCTGCAAGCTGTGAGGCATCACGACGGGGAGTCCAGTGAAATCCCAGGGAGCACAGGGTCACCACGTTCCGAGAAGGTGGGACCCTCACAGCCCCGGGAGGGCAACTTCCATTCAATCACGGGAAGGCGGTACTGGTGGTCCAAGAACCACACACAGCCAAGGCGCCCATCACCCCCTTCTCACCCCGTCACCTCTCTGTATCAAAGCTCTTGCTCCAATACTCACGATGCAGGAGGAAGGGGAGAGACGGGGAATGAAACAGTGGAGACAGTGTGTGCAGTGTCTCCACTGCTCTGGTGAGAACAAAAATGCACACGTGTGTATGAGCTACAAAATGCAAGCTGAGTAATTTCCGTGATTCCACGCACACGTTAACATGCTCTTTTTCCCTCCCAGTATATATTTTTATTGAAGGACAGTTGATTTACAATATTTTAGGGGTACAGCAAAGTGATTCAGTTTTATATATATATATATATATATATATATATATATATATATATATGTATCTCTTTTTAAGATTCTTTTCCATTATAAGTTATTACAAGATATTGACTATAGTTCCCTGTGCTATACAGTCAGTAGTTCTCGGTTGTTCCAATATATACATATTTAAAAATTTTTTATTTTATTTTGGAGTATAGTTGATTTACAATGTTGTGTTAGTTTCAGGTGTACAGCAAAGTGATTCAGTTATGCATATACATACATCTATTCTTTTTTAAATTCTTTTCCCATTTAGGTTGTTACAGAATATCGAGTAGAGTTCCCTGTGCTCTACAGGAGGACCTTGTTTAACATGCTCTTATATTTGAATTCAAAGCTGGCACCATACAAGATCAAGATGAACAATAAAATTCACGCTCATAATTTAAAATTCTAACTCTTTTCTACTTTACAACAATATTAAACAGCAAATAAAAAACATGACAAGCCGAGAAAGACATTGCAGAGGAAAGACAAAGGCTTTGTGGTTTGGCACCTCCGTGGGCATTTTTCCCCTGCTTTTTGGACCAGGACCCCACAGACCACACAGCCGCCCTGCTGGCTTCATTTCCGTTTCTCCAGTAGCTCTGCAGTGAATGCGTGAAATCACTTCCGCCACGTTGCTGAGACCACTTTGCTGCTGGGTGCCCCTTGTGCAGGCAGGAACTCTGAGACCTCTGCCTCCCCCGCCTCTCCCGCCCCCTGGAGAACGGTGGGCTCCTGGTTTTTCCCTCCAGGACTCGGCCCTCCTCCTCCCACTGCAGCCGATTCCTGCCGCATCTCTGGCCCCAACGGTCACTGTGGTCTGTAGGACCTGTTTGGCTGCAGGACCACTGCTCCCAGCTGTGGCCTGGTCCATCCAAAAGTCTCCCCTGGCTCACAGCTTCAGGGGCTTCCCACTGTCCACAGGACTGAACCTGCCCTCCTGGACAGGCTCCAGGCCCCTCGGCCCCTCAACCCCCCAGCTCCAGCCTCATCTGTGTCTTCCCTTCCTCGGCGCTAACCACTTCTCTCTCCTTCCGGGAGCCCCTTGCCATTGGAACACACTCTCTGGGCTTTGTGCATGCTGTTCCCTTGGCCCAGAAGACCTTCCTGCTTCCTGCACAGGCCTGGTTCCTTTGCAGCCCGGAATTCTCAGGGAGGATGGCACCTTCCCTCCCCGACCCCCATCTAGGAAGATGCTCTGTGCTTCCACAGCCCACCAGCTCTCTCTGTCTCTCTCTTGCCGTCTCTCTGCCTCTGTCTCTATCTCTCTCCTCTCACCTCTCCTCGTGTTGTCACAACTGTCTGTGAGCAGCTGCTTCACTGTGAGAACAGGGATGAAGCCAGGACCAAGCTCACGCTCTCGGACGATCACGGTGTCTAATGAGCATCCCCTCTGACTGGCTCCCATCGGCTCATTTCTCTCGGACTCTGCCCTGCAGGGAGACACCCTTGCCACCCAAGTCTTCAGGTGCAGAAATCGAGGCTCAGAGCCCTGAAGTACCTTGTTTCCGGCCCCCACCCTGTGCCCGACCATGGAGGGCCGGACACGGGGACCCGCACACAATAGGTGTTTTGTAATGTTGTCCAGCCTGCACACCTGGACTGACCCCAAGTTAGGGGAGCCTGGGACTCGGGGCTGAGCTGGCGTCAGAGAACCCGCCCTTCATCCCAGCTGACCGGGGACCACGGGTAGGGGCTGGTGACCACATCCTCCCTGATGCCAGGAGGTGTGGTTCTGCCAGGAGGTGCCCCTGCCTGTCAGGGAGCCCTTCACAGGGGCTGCCGCAGAGGAGTCGTGGGGCGTTCACAAATGGGGCTGATCCCGTGCCATTTGAGTGTCCCCCAGGCTCCGAGGTCTGTGTGCGCCCCAGGGAGGGCAGGAAGGGACATTCTGGCTTCCTGGCCTCTGTGAGGTGGAGCCCCGGGGGCTTTCCTCCGTGGGAAAAGGCAAGCTCTGTCCATGAACGTAAATAGATCGACAGATGCTGGTCCTTGGCAGCTCGACTCGGGCCAAGGTCACTTCAGTGAAGCCAGAAGATCCTCTGGGGGTGGCGAGGGCCTCAGGATGGCACTGGGGGAGAGTTCAGGGTCCACAGAGGGCAGTCCTGTTAGGGTCTCTGCTATGGGGCTGGCGTCCCCCTCGACTTACCCAGAGCTAAGTCCCACGGGCCATCTTCCCTGCTGCTCCCACCTGGGTTCCCCATCCCCGTCAGGGCCAGGACAGAAACATTTGGTCCAGAGAGCCAGAGGAGGTGGAGGAGAAGCAGCATTGAGTATGTGGCTCTAGGGGGGCCCTGTTCTCAGCCCCTATCCTCAGGGATCCCCAACACACCCCCGCATTGCCTTTGATTTGGCACAGGTGTGAAGCCCACTACTTAGGGAGTAATTAGGCTCAGGAACTACCTTTTTAGAAAACACTAATAGCTCTTAGATGGTCCGCTATCTATCGGTCATTGTCACTATAGTATAAATTAGTTTGTTTAGTAGGCTTTCCTTCTAACACCCAAAAGCAGATGAGCAGCACAGGTGTGAAGCCCACTAGTTAGGGAGTAATTAGGCTCAGGAACTACCTTTTCAGAAAACACTAATAGCTCTTAGATGGTCCGCTATCTATCGGTCATTGTCACTATAGTATAAATTAGTTTGTTTAGTAGGCTTTCCTTCTAACACCCAAAAGCAGATGAGCAGCACCGAGAGGATAGGACCTCTTGGGGATCCCACCCAGAGCACCTCAGGAGGCGTGCTGCCTGGAGAGGGGCTGCCCGGGGGAGGGTGGAACAAGAGGGCACTGGGACACATGAGGTACCCAAGGAAGGCGGGAGGAGGACAAAGTCCCATTTCTCCCGTTTCAAATGTTCCTAATGGGCCAGTGCTGAGTTGAAGACAGCTGAGGAAGAACTTGCCTTCCACCTCTTCCTCTTCCCTTTCCCCCTGTTCGTCTCCCCCCTTCCCCTGCCCCACTTACCCCACTCCTCCCCTACCCCCCCCCCCCCCGCCGCAAGACCCGGGATTCAAGCAATTACGGTCCGCACCAGAGTTCAGGGTGTCAGATGGGGTGAAATGCCACTTTTTATTGCTGTTGAATGCCACTTGTTCTTCCGACCATGTGGATAAAGAGGGCACCGGTGTAGACAAGGGTTCTGTGAGTGGGGTCTGGAGGGGATGGAGTGATTTGGCCTTTTCCCTCCAGCGCCCCTGAGGAATGGTGCTGAGGAAGAGGTGGGCAGACATGTCCAGGGCGCAGGAGTCTCTTGGGGGACGGAATGGAAGCCCTGGCCCCTTGGCGATGCTCTCAGATGGATGGGAATGGTTCTAGCTGAGGTCACAGACAGGAGAGGGACCAAGGACCCACAGGTGTCAAAGGGATCCCACACCCGCAGGCCCCCAGCTGAGCCAAAGTTTGAGGGGTCTGGTCCTGCCAAAGTGGGGCTCCAGCTGGGGAGAAGTGACAAGCCCTTGACCCCATAGGCTCTTTGTAGCCTGAGCGTGGGATGCCACAAGGACCTGAGCAGGGGGACCCCCAGGCCAGCAGCAAGGATGCTCTGGACCAGTGTTTAACAGCGACACCGTGTGGCAACAGCAGAAACAACGTGGGTCCAACGTGGGCCCTGGAGGCTGATTCAATCCTTTGGGCTCCCGAGGTTCTTGGACCGTTCACATTGGTGGAGGAGGATTCAAAAGGAAGATCCTAGACTTCTGGCTAAGATGGGGGATGATGGAACAAAGAATGGGAAACTACAAAGGAAGTGAGTTTCTGTATCTAGGTGGGTGCTGGTCATATCGTCACGGGGGACACGTGTATGGGGCCAGCCTGGCAGTTTGCTAACAGTTTAGCACAGAAACAGGGATGGGATTTCCTGCTGGAAGCAAACAGCCCTCTCCCAGTGGAGCTCAGCCAGCCCCCTCCAGGGCTCATGACCTTCCAAAGTATCCTACGAGGCCCCTCAGTCTCTCACCTGCCTCACTGAGCTGAACTGTGGGCTGATGCCATGCCTCCCCCAGCCCTCCTGGGGACCACAGTGGGTGCCCCCCGACCCCCCGCTCTGCAGCAGCCAGATTGGAGTCCATCGATGGTGGAGGCAAGGACTTGACTCGCCTCGCGCTTGGAGGGGAAAATCCATCCATTCTCAAAAATGCCAGCCCCCAGTTTCTGGTTGCTCCTACCCTGGTTTGTCCCCCACAGACCTGCTGTCCCAATCCAGGAGAGGGTTGGTCTGTCTGAGTCGCCGGTGGGGTGCCTGATGTTCGGCCGTAGGGGTGACTCTCACGTGACAAGTCTGACCCGACCCGCAAGCAAATTCGCCGATGGCAACAATGTGTATTCACCCCCAGGAGCGGGACTCAGCTTGTCCCCAGTTCCTCCACCAGCGGATACGGCAGGTCACCGAGACCAACACCCTCCTGAGGGGCAGGGATCTTGGTCCTGTATCCCGGGTCAGGGCGGGTCAGACCCCCCCGGGGTCCCTCATGCCTCCTTGCACCCTTCTCAGCCCTGTGTCCGAGGGACTGGCCTGCACGGGCGGCGTGTGGACAGCTGTCCTTGCCCTCTGACTTCCGGTCGGGTTGGCCGCTGGGAGAGCCTGGCAGAAACAGGTGAAGGAGAGGCTGAGGAATTAGTCCCGGCTCCTTCCTGGCGGCGGTCGAGTTCCTCTACCCAAGTGGGCTGTCCTACAGCTGCAGCTCTATCCTGTTCTGGCAACCCCTCCCCGGCCACTTTGGTCTGGGGACGCAGGGCTCCCCACCCACTGCTGCCAGCCTTGGGGGCCCTGGGCAGGCCCCCCCCAACCCCATCTCTGGTTTCTCTTTTCTCTGTTCACACCTGTAACAATAGTTCCCTTCAATAAATGTGCTCAGGTCCCCCCTTCTGCGTGGACTGTGTCCTCTCTCGTCATAGGGACACTTCTAGGAGGGGTCTCAGTCCTTGGAGAGGTGGCTGGGCAGCTCAGGTATGAAACGGCCCTTTCTCTGTTTAAAATCTGTCCCTTATCATGGCCACTCATTATCCTGGGGAAAGACCAGCCTCCCCCTGTTCTCTGCTGTGAGTCAGCCCTGAAGATGTCCGGAGATAGCTGTGCAGCTCCCTGTGTCTCCTTCCCTCCAGCCTAAGACTCCTGGAGGTTCCGGCCCCTCCCTGTCCCGGTCTTTGTTCTCCGAGCACACCCAGTGACTCAGGGTCCCCTTGACGAGCAGGCCCAGGCGTGAACTTGTGTCCACTCTCCGATGCTCTGACTGTGGGGCTCAGATCTGCAGGGAGAGCCCAGGGCTGGGGCCAGGCCAGGCCAGGGCAGGGCTGTGGACGGGCCCTCCCCTTCATTTGTTCGCAGGCGGGGATGGGAGCAAGTCCGGAAGCCTTTCCACCCCGACTCTCCAAAGGGCGGTGGGGAGGGTGGCTTGCTGAGGTTGTGTTTGTCGACTCGGAATTCCCTGCTCAGCCGTGACACACAGCCCACCATGTGGGGGAAGAGGCTGGCCTGGCAGCCAGGAGTAACCGCAGCCCCACCGGGGGAGCCAGCCTGGCTGTGAATCGGAATCATCTGGAGAGATTTTAAAAGTACAGGTGCCCAGGGTCAGCTCAGGGAGGATGGTTGGATGGGGTGAGGCAGGGCTGCCTCTCTGTGCCAAGAACACCTGGGTCAGCTGGGATCATCGTTACTCAGAAGCACAAGCTGAAGCCTGGGGATATTTCCATGTACTGTAATGCTGGGAGCAGCAGGAACTGGGGTTTCTGGAACATTCTGGAATGTTCCAGAATGTTCGACGTGCCTGGCGGGGACCACGAACCACGTTGGGTTTTCATCTCTTTTTGTAATCGTAGAATGTGGAAATGCTGGAGTCTGGGTTTGTGGGTGTCCCCTTGACCAGTGCAGGGCGCTCTCGTGGGGGGCCTCCAGGCCACATGGCAACGTTATGCAAATCAGGTTAAGGTGCCCCTTCCACCCGACAGAGCTGAGCAAGATGCAGACCTTACAAGGTCTGAGCCGTGAGTGATGCCCTGAGCCGGGCCCTCGTGCAGCACGCAGAGCGCGTACGACACGGGCGTGTGGTTTTCGGGGGAGTCCAGGAGATCTCTAAACTTGGCGGTTTTATTTCTAGGCTGTTTGGGCAATTTCACAAGGGAACAGAGGAGAGACGCTGTTGTGTCCTCCCAGATTCACAGTTTGGAGCCTAACGCCCTGTGGGGTGGTGCTGGGGCCTCTGGGATGTGATCAGCATTAGAGGAGGTCGTGAGGGAGGGGCCTCACTCACCCACGGCAAACAGCCCCCAACCTCCCTTTAGACACTTCTTGCCTCTGTCAGACCCTCTTGTCCAGCGGCCCACCTTGGGGCCATCAGCCGAGCTCCTCTTTGTCTGCCCGGGGCCCCTTCTCTCCCCCTCAGTAAAGACGAAAGTCCTCCTGCCTGGCAGGGCGGTGAGAGGCTGTGCTGATACTCCGTCATGCTCCCGGGGTCCCATCCTGTTACACGCAGAAGAACACAAAGAGGAAAGTCAAAACCACACGCAATCTTGCCACCTGGAGGCAAATTTTACTGGTCTTGTGTCCAGCATTATTGTGAAACGTCTTTCTACAGTATTGGGGTTTTCCTCTCTGGAGCCTCTCTGAAGCATGGAACCTGATTACTCACCTACCCACCCACTCACTTATCCTTCCACCCACATATCCATCCATCCATCCATCCATCCATCCATCCATCCATCCATCCATCCATCCATCTATCCATTCATCAATTCATCCAGCCACATATTCATCCATCCATCCATCCATCCCTCCCTCCATCCATCTGGCTATCCATCTACAATCCAACTTCCCTCCCCTCCTACCCCCTTCCTTCCGTCCTCCTCTCTTTCCTCCCTTCTCTCCTTCTTTCCTCTCATCCAGTAAATAGTCACTGAGCACATGCCATCTCTACTATCCCTGATTAGGTTCCTCTAGGAAATGAGTGCTTCCTGATTGAGGTCCCTTGAGGCTAAAGGCCCACATCCCAGGGACCAGCCTCAGAGAAATGGCAAACAACCGGGGCATGCCCCAATCCTATGACTCCCGTGGATTCTGATTTGGAATTGCTTTCCTGTGACTTTCTTTTGCTGATTTGCCTCACACTGTCAGGTTCTGGGGGGCAAGAGCCCCGCATCACTGGGACCCTTAGCTGTCGAAGCGGTGGTTAGTTGAGGTTTGATTTGCTTCTTGGTTTCCACCAAGTGAGACCTGTAAGCAGGTGAGTGGAGCCAGCCTGATCCCGGGCAGGAGGTGACGCCTGAAGCAGGTGGGAGGAGGTGGCCCAGGAGAAGGTGCCAGTGGGCACCAAGGAAGACCCCTACATTATGCCTTGTGGCTCAGGAGCAGGAGAGCCCCAGAGAGAGCAGGCAGGGGTCCTGAGACCGGATTTGTCCACGGTCTGGGGGACACGATCCTCTCCCAGCCCCAGGACCCTCTGACCAGAGGACGCCAGACCTAGAGCCCTGGCCGCAGAGGGTGGTGGTGTATTCCGTGCTGCCTCGAATTAGCACAATGAGAACCTCGGCCGCTCCAGCCCCGGAGAACGGCAGCCTTTCCCGAACTCCCCCTGGGTGGCCCATTCTGCCTCAGTTTCCTCCTGCGTTCCAGCCCCTCCTCCCACCTGGGCTGGGGGCCTTTCCTTGAACGCTGACCAGCTGAGCAGGGACCTGGGGTCCTCTTGCCAGTGCTTTGCATCCCAGGCACCGCCCCGTCCACCTGGCCCCTGAGGCAAATTAAAAAGAGGCACTGTTGTTTCCTCAGAAGGTGTGACGGCTTTGTCAACAAGGAGTCAGCGTTTCCCAGGAAAAGGCTTGCTTGTCAGGGGGTGGAAGCATTCCAAGTGATCTTTACCAAGAATCTGCCTAACAGGGCAAGATTAGATTCCTTTCTACCAGGATGGATTTTAATCTGCCCCCCCCCCCCCCCCCCGCCGCCCATGCGAGAAGAACAGCACATTTCTACATAGTCACTGACGCCTTTGCTGATGCTGGAAGAATCCAGAAGGCCTCGCACCTGGATCCTACCTTCAAACAATGAAGCCCGGGGTGGTGGGGAAAGAACCCCTGAAGTCTTTTAGTGACAAGCCCAAAGGTATGAAATCAGGAAGGGCTGTCCAGGGTCCATGATCCGCGTGGGCCCACCCAGGGCGGGGTCTCCCCCCCCCACTCCCTGCCAGTCTGGGGTGCACGGCAGCCTCGGTAGGCTGGCTCAAGCCTCTCAGCGGGGGGCTTCTGCTGTTCCTCTCTCAGGGCCGGTCCTGGAGAGACTCCCAGCACTGGCTTCCGGGTTTGGCCTGGGTCAGTCCCTGGAATAGCCTCCCCCTGGGACCCAGTCTCTCTACTGCACGAGGCAGCGTGGGAAACGGCCGAGGCTCTGATACAGACCCCCACCTCCCTGCAGTCTGGTCCCCAGGGGAGGTGGGAGGGGCGCAGACGCAGAGAAAGCGTTCTGTCCTCCATATCCATCACTTGCCCAGTGGGACCGTCCACTGCCTGTGGCCATGTCCCTGGGCCACTCAGCCTCCTCTGGACCCCGCGTTCAGTAGGAATTCCACACGCAAAGTTCTCCTCTTTCGGGATCCCTTTAAGGACCTGCGCCCAGCCTACAAGACCAGCGTCAGCCGCCTTCCACCTTCCAGTCTGAGCAGTGCCTGGACTCATGCAGTGTCCTGGTGGCCAGCAGCGGCCGGCCCTCCTCTGGGGTGGGTCCTGTGTGTCCTCAGCACCTCCCTAAGGCCTCTAGATCCTGCCGGCCTACCTATCTGTCCCCGTCCGCCAGCACCAGCCTTTGGAGGCCACCATGTGTCACTGGCAAATCTGTCTTCACCATCTAGAATAGAAGCTGCTTGGGGGGGGTCAATGTCTGGGCTGGGCAGTGCCTCGATAGTCACCGCGGTCTGGAATCTGGCCCTCTGCCCCTAGAAGAGAGACAGCCCTCGTCAGTGTCAATTTCATTCATTCATCTCTCCAGTAGGCGCTACAAATGTGCGCGGGGACCAAAGCACCACATTCCTGGCCTCCTGGGGATTCAGGTCTGATGGGGGAGATGGAACTTGATCCGAAAAGGCACACAGACCAGTGAAAATTGTCATCTGGGACTTGTGGTGACGGCGAGGACCCTGGAGCCAGGAGGGTATGCCACAAGGGCACCGGTCCTTGCCAGGGAGGCCAAGGAACTCCTCCCAGAGGTGATCACACAAGTTGGGAAGCAAGCCACCAAAGGCTTCAGCCCCAGGTCGTGGCTGGTTTGCTCTCTGGGTGGAGCAGATTGGAGGGGGTCCCAGCAGAGGCGGGTAGGAAGCCAGGGCAGCTGTCCAAACAAGAAGTGATGGTCCCCGGGGCGGTGTGGGTGTAGAGGGGAGGAAAGGACGCATCTGCGATGTTTGGAGAACACTGCCCTTCTAAGATAAACCAGGTCATAGCAGGTCACCGTCGAGTCCTGGTCTCCAGCATAAGAGCAGCCTGGGCCTGGCCCCTAGCTTTCCAATCCTAATTGCCCTGACCTTTGCTCTGCTGGTTTCTCCAGGGTCCCTGCCTGTGTTGATTTGGGCCTGGGAGAAAATCGCTGTTTTTCTGCCGCAAGCCCACTGGCACTGCCCCCTTGGTGGGTCCGGGCAGCCTGGCACCTGCTGTGGCTTTATTTGGTGAGCCAGTCCTCCTGCATCTGGGTTTCGTGAGCCTCTTTGCAGTAAAGCTCCTCTATTTCCTGAATGATGTTGTCTGAGTTATCCCTTCACAGGCCCACGGAGGGAGGCCCGAGGTCACTGGTGGGTGGGGTCAAGGGCCGGGATTCACACCTGCTCCCAGCACAGCATACCTGGCCCCACCCTGCCCCACCCACCTCTGGGAGTTCCCTTCCTTGTTGAGAGGAGTGGAGAGGAAACCGATCTTGACATCAGGATGGACCCTCAGTCTCTGCCTTCCTCTTTCCTGTGGGCCTCCCTGGGGCGGTGGTTCTCAATGGGGCTGCGGCTGGGGTGGGGAGCCCGGCGATTTTGTCCCCCCCGGGTACACGTGGGGATGTCTGGAGGCAGTTTTGGCTGTCAGAACCTGGAGCCGGGGTGAGACTGGCGTCTAGTGGGTCAAGGCCATGAATGCTGCTTATCTTCCTTCCGGGCACAGGACAGGCCCCACAACAAAGAATGTTCCAGCCCCAGATGTCGACAGTGCTGATGGTGAGGACCCTGCCCTGGGGGAGGCCCAGCCCAGCCTCACTGGTTCGTGGATCTGAGGCTCCGGTGGTCCCAGCGCTGACTTTGGCCCCTCTGGGGCTGAGAGCACTAACCCACTATTTTTACATCTTTAATAAAAATTTGCTGTGGGCACCGAGCTGCGGTTTTGGAAAGAAGGGAGAGTAAGAATTGAAACACAGTCAGGGGACTTCCCTGGCGGTCCAGTGGTGGAGACTCTGCGCTTTCGCTGCAGGGGGTGTGGATTCGAGCCCTGGCTGGGGAACTAAGATCCCTCATGCCACGGCCAAAAAAGAAAAAGAAAAGAAAAGAAAAAAAAAGGAACGCAGGCAGGAACGGCCCATGTCACTGGGGACAGAGCCAAGCACAGGGCAGTTACAGCCTAATGTGGTCCCTGCTGTCACGGGGGTAAGACAGGGCAGCCTCCTGACCTGGATCTGCTCTGGGGACACGGCTTTGACTTCGGTCCAGGACAGCCAGGCCAAAGGGCGTAGCATGTGCAAAGGCCCTGAGGAGTCACCGCTGGATGGATTAACGCCCATCTGTCTGAGTTGAGAAGATGGAAGAGGGAAAACTCCCCACAGAGGCTCAGGGTCAGGCCTTCCTGGGCACCCTGGGCACCCTCCCTGGGCACCCTGACTCCTCAGCACACAGCTGCCTTTTCACTCCATTGTCTCTGGGGGACAGATGCTGATGGCAGCCAGGCCATCAACCCAGACTTTGCGAAATGGCAAATCCTGGGACCACTACCCCAAAACACGGGAGAGGACAACCCCCATTCTCACACTGTGGCTGGAAACACAGCCTGGGATGGCTGTGCTCACGAGTCTTGCAATCTGCCCAGTGCCCTGGCCTCGGCCATACTGCGGTCTCTCCCAGGACTGAGTGACCCATTCTCACTGCACGGCACAGGATGGAGAGGGCAGCGCAAGGGGACAGCTTGGGGGCGTTTGCCCGGGAATCCACATCCAAGCCCACCCTGGTGTTCAGGAAAGCTGTGCCCTGCCATGTCCTCCTGTGGATACCCAGAAGGGCTGGAGACCGCGGGAGGGCTGGCTGGGAGGATGGGACTTTTGTTCTGTGCAGATCCGTCCACTTTCTCTGCTATGAAACCACGCCGTTGGTCTTCAAACTTGGCGGATAGACTTCCCGGCCAAGATAATATCCTAGCAACCTCTCAGGGTGACCGGGACACCCGTGGTTAGAGTTGCAAAGTTGTTTACATTGAGTTTTATGGCATTTGAGGGAACTTGGCGCTTTCAGGCTGGGAGGATGGTTGTTCAGAACTTCCAAAAGTCAATCCTGGGGCGGCGGGGCCTGAAAACAGATGGGCTGACTTTTCAGGAACCTGAATCTCTACACTTTCCACTCACCCCTGGGAGTTTGGAGGCTGCTGGGCGGGGGCGGTCTGTGTCTTCTCTGTAGAGCTGCGTCTCCTGAGAGAGGCCGTGGACACGTACCTCACCGGTCCTGCCTCCCCGAGCTGTAGGTGCTGGGCTCGTGGCTTCTGGGGCCTCGCTGGGAAATGTGTATGTGTGCGTGTGAGTGTGTGTGTGTGTGTGTGTGGTGGGGAGGGGGGGATGCCTGGGGTTGGATCAGACAAAGAAGCCAAAAGTTCTGAAAACCTTGTGTTATTGTCTGTTTTTTAAAATCGAGGTATAGTTAATGTACAATGTTATATATGTTTCAGATATACAACATAGTGATTCATAATTTTTATTTTTTTATTTTTTTAAATTTTATTTTATTTATTTTTTATACAGCAGGTTCTTGTTAGTTATCTATTTTATACATATTAGTGTATATATGTCAATCCCAATCTCCCAATTCATCCCACCACCACCCTGCCCCTGCGTTCCCCCCTTGGTGTCCATACATTTGTTCTCTACATCTGTGTCTCTATTTCTGCCTTGCAAACAGGTTCATCTGTACCATTTTCTAGGTTCCACATATATGCATTAATATACGATATTTGTTTTTCTCTTTCTGACTTACTTCACTCTGTATGACAGTCTCTAGATGCATCCACGTCTCTACAAATTACCCAATTTCGTTCCTTTTTATGTCTGAGTAATATTCCATTGTATATATGTACCACATCTTTTTTATCCATTCATCTGTCGATGGGCATTTAGGTTGCTTCCATGACCTGGCTATTGTAAATAGTGCTGAAATGAACATCGGGTGCATGTGTCTTTTTGAATTATGGTTTTCTCTGGGTATATGCCCATTAGTGGGATTGCTGTGTCATATGATAATTCTATTTTTAGTTTTTTAAGGAACCTCCATTTTGTTCTCCATAGTGGCTGTATCAATTTACATTCCCACCAACAGTGCAAGAGGGTTCCCTTTTCTCCACACCCTCTCCAGCATTTGTTGTTTGTAGATTTTCTGATGATGCCCATTCTGACCGGTGTGAGGTGATACCTCATTGTAGTTTTGATTTGCATTTCTCTAATAATTAGTGATGTTGAGCAGCTTTTCATATGCCTCTTGGCCATCTGTATGTCTTCTTTGGAGAAATGTCTATTTAGGTCTTCTGCCCATTTTTTGATTGGGTTGTTTGTGTTTTTAATATTAAGCTGAATGAGCTGTTTATATATGTTAGAGATTAATCCTTTGTCTGTTGATTCATTTGCAAATATTTTCTCCCCTTCTGAGGGTTGTCTTTTCGTCTTGTTTATGGTTCACTTTGCTGTGCAAAATGTTTTAAGTTTCATTAGGTCCCATTTGTTTATTTTTGTTTTTATTTCCATTACTCTAGGAGGTGGGTCAAAAAAGATCTTGCCATGACTTATGTCAAAGAGTGTTCTTCCTATGTTTTCCTCTAAGAGTTTTATAGTGTCTGGTCTTACATTTAGGTCTTTAATCCATTTTGAGTTTATTTTTGTGTATGGTGTTAGGAAGTGTTCTAATTTCATTATTTTACATGTAGTTGTCCAGTTTTCCCAGCACCACCCACTGAAGAGACTGTCTTTTCTCCATTGTATATCCTTGCCTCCTTTGTCATAGATTAGTTGACCATAGGTGTGTGGGTTTATCTCTGGGCTTTCTATCCTGTTCCATTGATTTATATTTCTGTTTTTGTGCCAGCACCATATTGTCCTGATAACTGTATCTTTGTAGTATAGTCTGAAGTCCGGGAGTCTGATTCCTCCAGCTCCGTTTTTTTTCCTTCAAGATTGCTTTGGCAATGATTCATAGTTTTTAAAGGTTATATTCAATTTATAGTTATTAAAAAATATTGGCTATATTCCCTGTGCTGTACAATATATCCTTGTAGCTTATTTATTTTATACAAAGTAGTTTGTATCTCTTAATCCCCTACCTGTCTCTTTCCCCTCCCCCTTTCCCTCTCCCCACTGGTAACCACTAGTTTGTCCTCTATATCTATGAGTCTGTTTCTTTTTTTCTTATATTCACTTGTTTGTGGTATGCTTTAGATTCCATATATAAGTAATATCATACAGTATTTGTTTTTCTCTGTCTGACTTATTTCACTTAGCATAACACCCTCCAAGTCCAAGCATAACACCCTCCAAGTCCATCCATGTTGTTGCAAATGGTAAGATTTCATTCTTTTTTATGGTTGAGTAGTATTCCATTATATATATATATATATATATATATATATATAAAATTATCTTTATCTTTTTTTTTTTAATTTGAGCCATCCTTGTGAGTGAGAAGTTGTTTATCATTGTGATTTTGATCAGCATTTCTCTAATGACTCATGATATTAAGCATCTTTTCCTGTGCTTATCGACCATTTATATGTCTTCTTCGGAGAAATGTCTATTCAAATACCTGTCTTTCTAAATTGGATTGTCTTGTTATTGTTGAGTTATACGAGTTTTTTATGTGTTCTAGAAACAAGTTCCGTATCAGATATATGATTTACAAATCTTTTTCTCCTGTTCTGTATGTTGTGTTTCCATTTTCTTGATGATATTGCTTGCAACACAAAAGTTTTTGATTTTGATGAAGTCCAATTTATCTATTTTTTCTTTTGTGGCTTGTGTTTCTGGTGTTGTATCCAAGGAGACTTTGCCTAACCCAAGGTCATGAAGATCTAGTCCTATATTTTCTTCTAGGAGTTTTATAATTTTAGCTTTTACATTTAGGTCTATGATCCATGTTTAGTTAATTTTTGTGTATGGTGTGAGGAAGGGGTTCAACTGAATTCTTTTGCACATGGATATCCAGTTGTTCCAGCGCCATTTGTTGAAAATATTATTCTTTCCCCATCAGATGGTCTTGGTACCCTTGTCAAAAATCAAGTGGCTATAAATGTGAGGGTTCCTTCTGGACTCTC
This sequence comes from Eschrichtius robustus, assembly GCF_028021215.1. Lineage (NCBI taxonomy): Eukaryota > Metazoa > Chordata > Mammalia > Artiodactyla > Eschrichtiidae > Eschrichtius > Eschrichtius robustus. The sequence goes on along the minus strand of NC_090834.1, from coordinate 110,861,918 downwards.
TATTCTGTCCCACCAGCCTATCCTCATGCTAGTGCCACACTATGTTATTACTGTAGCTTTGTAGCAAGTTTGAAATCAGGAAGTGTGAGTCTTCCAACTTTGTTCTTCTTTCTCAAGATTGCTTTGGTTATCCTGGGTCCATATGAATATTAGGATCAGCTTGTCAATTTCTGAAAAAATACAAAAACAAAACCCAGGTTTGATTTTGAGAGGGATTGCATTGAGTTTGTAGATTAATTGGGGGAATATTGCCATCTTAATGCTAAATCTTCTGATGTATGAACATGAAATGTCTTTCCATTTATTTAGAGCTTCAACTTTTTACATTTCAACACTTTTTTTAGCTTTCAGTGTACAAGTCTTGCACTTCTTTTGTTAAATTTCTTCCTAAGTATTTTAATCTTCTTGCTGCTATTACAAATAGGGTTGTTTTCCTAATCTTATTTTCATATTGTTCATTTCTAGTATGTAAAAATATAATTGACTTTTTGTATATTGACCTTGTCTCCTGCCACATTGATGAACTTTATTATTAGTTCAAATAGTTTTTTTAGTGGATTCCTTCCTAATTTCTATACACAAGATCATATCCACTGTGAGTAGAGAGAGTTTCACTTCTTTTATAATCTGGATGGCTTTTATTTCTTTTTCTTGCCTAATTGCTCTGGCTAGAACCTCTAATACAATGTTGCATCAAAGTCTTCATTTTTTTCCTGATCTTAAGAGAAGAGCATCCAGTCTTTCATGATTAAGTTGATGTCAGATGTGAGTTTTTCACAGATGCCCTTATTGTGTTGAGGAAATTCCATTCTATTCATAGTTTGTTGAGTGTTTTCATCATGAAAGAGTGTTTTGTTAAATGCTTTTCCCACATCTATGAAGATGAACTTGTGGTTTTATCTTTTATTCTAACAATGTGGTGTATTACTTTGATTGATTTTCATATGTCAAACCAACCCGGAATTCCTGGGATAAATGTCAAGCGGTCATACTGTATAATTGCTTTATATGTTTCTGGATTTGATTTGCCAGTGTTTCATTGAGGGTTTTTGCATCTATATTCATTAGGATTTGTAGTGTTCAGTAATATTCTATTTCAGATTCTTGCATGGTCTATGATTTTCAAAATTTTGTCCTATCTTTATTGAATTTAGTATCAGTGTTACACTAGCTTTTTCTAAACATTTTTGAAACTTTTCTGCTTTTTCCATGCCTTGGAGCAATTTAAACGGTATTGGAATGATCCGTTCCCTAAAATTGTGTTAGAATTCCCATCTGAAATAACACAGCCTGGTGCTGTCTTGGCACGAGCTAGAGCTATCTATTTAAGAATGTCATTTTTTTACGGTAGTTGGGCCATCGTCTCTTTTCTGTCTCATCTGGGGTTAAGTCTTATAATTTATATTTTCTTAGAAAGGATCTGTTTCATCCAAGTCTACAAATTTATTTGCATAGAGCTGATCAAAGCATTCTTTCGTAGTGCTTTCCAGTTTCTCTGTCAGTGTTTCTCTATTTGTATTGTCTTATTCTGTATGTGTATATGTTCTCCCTTTTTCTTGATTAATTTCGCTGGTTTAACTACCTTTTTCCCTCCAAAGAGTCAGCTTGGCAGGAACTCTCTTGGGATGATGCTGCAGTTGGGGACCCACCCTGCATGGTCCCCTGGTCCTCCCTCTCTCCTTCTGGAGGTGTCAGCCCTGCCTAGTGGTCTGAAGCCTCTTTGCTCCTTCGCCCGCTGCCTCCCTCAGTAAACCTCTTCTAGGTCAAGTCTTAGCTTTGCGTCTGGCTCTTGGCAGACCCAAACAAGCCCCTATCGTTTCCGGGCTGCTGTGTGGAGAATGGACTAGAAAGGGTGGGAAGGGAGGTCAGGCCGTCTGCTTGGCTGTTGCAGTGGTCTGGGAGCAGAGGGACCCTGGCCTGATCCTAGAAAGTGGGGAGCAGGAGGGGGTATATGGTAAGGGGTGGGTCTCAGAGCTGTTTAGGATCAACAGGACTTGGGCATATAACTGCATAGCTTACATTTTACCATTTATTGCTTTCGACATTCCTTCTCAGGGCCATAGGAACAGGGCAAAACTACGCATCTGAAGGCGGAGTTGGAATGCTTATTCACAATCTCTCGACTTTCCCTTCGTTCCCTTCTCTGCGGGAGGGTCTGACTAGCTCTGTTGAGGTCTGGACAAAACGCCCGACCCAGGATGCCAGCTGGGTGGCCAGCAGCTCACCTTCCCCCCAAGATGCTAAAAGAAGGAAAAATCAAGCAAAACCTGACACTTTTCAGGTGGGTTTTGTGCTGTTTGTCTTGGGTTGTGTTTTTTTTTTTTTTTTTTGGCCATCCTGTACATTTTCTCTTTTAGGAAATAAAATGTTCTGGTGAGAGGGAACCTCAGAGATCATCTTAGCAGAGAAGGGAAAGGGGGAGGCCTGGTGAAGAGTGACCCTGCTGCCCAGGACCCTCTGTCTGGCAACTCCAGGTTAATCTATGTTCTACATTAGACCCTCTCCGCAAATCGTGCTTGAACCAAGAGCTCCGGGTCTACACACCGTTTTCACACCCTGTGGCATGCAGATAAGGAAACCGAGGGGCTATCTGAGATCTGGAAGCAAGTGCAAGGCTGAGCTGGGAACCCTGGCGTCCCGCCTCCCCTCTTCACCTTCCCCCAGCCAAGGTGAGCAGGCTCAGGTGTGCAGACTCAGGTGTGCAGGCTCAGGTGTGCGGGCTCAAGAGTGGTTCCTGCGCGGGGTGCATATGCACTGAAAGCAGATGCAACACGTCAAGCAGGTGTACACCTGTCCAAGGTGTTAAGGTTCACCAGGTGTGCCCTGCTCCCGGCATTAAGGTTCACCAGCTGAAGCTGGGCCACAGAAGTTGAGCTCACTGCAGGCAAATGCCGTGTGCGTGACTCTGAGCCCCTCTCAGGGCTGAGGAAGGAGCAGGTAGGTGGGTCCTAACCCAGAGGACCAGAGGCCTTACAGGACGCCTGACCTGAGGGCCCATCCCTTGCGGTTTCTGACCAGCCCCTCCTCTCCCTCCCGCCCCTCCCTTTTTTCATTGTCCTGCATTCACTCTACAGGTAGCACAGTCAGGCCTGAGCTGGCTGCTGGGTGTCTGGGTGAACGTGCTCACAGAATAGGGCCAGCCAGACCCGAAAACTGAGTACACATCAGAGCAGTGCGTCCCCCCAAATGCCAGGGCGCTCTGGGGGTGCACTCACACACACAGTAGACACCTCCTGGGCTCTTTCCACAGGCCGGGTCCTGGGGACCACCAGGGAGACAGTCACAGGAACCAGCTTATCAAACAGACTGGCCTCCTGAGGTCCTAGGAAAGGATTTTGCTTTACCCAACTCTTCAAACAGTCCTGTCAGAAGTCCCCTCCCTGATCCGCGGTCAGGCGTGGATTTTTCGTGAAGCTAATGCAACTTCAATCTCAGGTCATCTTACTTGCCAGGGGCTTCCAAGGGCCCAGGAGGGACTTCGGCGTTGTGTTTACAAGGTCATGTGTTTTTGTAAAGTTTGCAAAAATAAGTGATTTCTATGTGGTGGACACACTCTAGGGTGACGGGGGTGGTCCCAATGTGTCACACCCTTGCATAATTCCCTTCCTTCAAGCATAGGCAGATCCTGTGACTTATTTCTGCCGGATAGAATACGGCAAAGTTGATGGACTACCGTGTCCGTGAGTACGGTAAGTTATAGGGCCAAGGCGAAGGGATTTTGCAAAAGTAATTAAAATTCCAGACCACTTAACTTGGAGTTCTTCAAAAGATGGGCTTGGGTGGGCATGACCTAGTCAGGCAAGCCTTTGAGAGGGCCCAGGCCTCTGGTGAAGTCGGAGGCTGTCTCTTGCTGGCTTTGAGAAAACCAGCTGCCCTGAATCCTAGAGCAGTGAGGAAGTGAAGCTGATGAAAACCTGAGTGGGCTTGGGAGCTGCTCTCCCCTGAGCCAGCCTCCAGATGAGAACGCAGCCTGGCCAACACCTTGATTCCAGCCTAAGACCCAGGCAGGGGACCTGGCTAAGCTGCTCCTGGATTCCTGACCCAGGGAAATTGTGAGATTACACATGGGCTTTTTTCTAAGCTGCTAAACTTGCGGCAGTATGTTAGGTAGCAATAGACAACAAATTCTTTAAATATTCTTTTTTTAAAAAAATTATTTATTTACTTATTTGGCTGTGATGGGTCTTAGTCGTGGCACTCGGGATCTTCGTTGCAGCATGTGGGATCTAGATCCCTGACCAGGGATCGAACCCAGGCCCCTGCATTGGGAGCGTGGAGTCTTAACCACTGGACCACCAGGGAAGTCCCAACAAATTCCTTATAGTGATATATTCTTTTTCTTCAAGTGTTCCTCCATCAACTGTATAAGCTTCGGGTCCCATAAAATCCTTGATGCTGTAGCTTTCTGGTGCCTTTCGGCCATAGGAATAGTCTTACTTCACCCATGACGACTGCCTTTCAGAGATGAAAATGTCCTGTCTGGTCCACAGAAAAAGTCCAGTCTCTCAACCAGGTCAAGTCTTCTCTCCCCAGACTCAGGCCCGCCCTGGCTCAGGCCCCTGCAGGGAGGAAGGGCTGCGGCCAAAATGTTGAAAGAGCAGGTGAAGCTCTCTGTGAGTGTCCTGGGGCTGCTGCAACAAACAACCACAGTCTGGGAGCGCTTATAAAAGCAGAAGTGATTCCCGGTTCTGGAGCCAGAAGTCTGTGATCAAGGCGTCGGCAGGGCTGCATCCCCACAGGAGGCTCTACGGGAGGGTCCTTCCTGCCTCTTCCAGCTTCTGAGGGCCCCAGGTGATGGCTGGTTTGTGGCCGGATCCCTCCAATCTCTGCCTTATTGACACCTGCCCTTTTCCCCTTGTGTGTCTGTGTCTCAAACCTCCCTCTCCTTTCTCTTATAAGGACCCCAGTCCTTGGATTTGGGGCCACCCTAAATCCACCATGATCTCAAGATCCTTAACTTAATGATATCTGCAAAGACCCTTTTTCCAAATAAAGTCACCTTCACAGGTTTCTGGGGGTTAGGCTGTGAATGGATCTTTTTGGGGGCCACTGTTCAGCCCCCTACTGTCGCTTTCAGCGTCCTTTCTGCAAGTGAACGAGGAATCAAGTGTGGGGCAAGGTGGGATGTGAAGTGAAAGGCAGAGATGGAGGAGGGCAGGGAGGTGCCGGGTGGAGAGGGTGTCGGGAAGGCACCTGCAAGGGTGACATTTAAGCCCGACTGGACGGCTGAGAAGGGACCACCCCGTGAAGAAGAGGCAGGGAGACCATGGGCAGAGGGGCCCCCGCCGATGCAGGCCTGGGGTGTGAGGGCTGAGGGCCCAGTGTGTCCGGAGGGTGGCAGGTGGAGAGGATGGCGGGGAAAACTGTGGCCCGGCCAGTTCGGACTGTCCTGCAGAGGAAGCAACCGTTCACCAGGAACTGGGAGGCGCGGAGGGGCGTTTCCGGGGACGAGGTCCTGTGCTGGGGTGGTCTGGCAGCCTCCTTGTGACCCTGGATACGCCACCTCACCTGTGTTTCACCACCGGGACTTGTTCCTGCTGGATGGGGGGACCAGCGTTGCAGGAGTCCTGTGAGCGTCAGGCTGGGCCCCCCTTCATCCGCCTGGAAACCTGATGAGAGCTGCATAAAGCAAAGTATGAAGCCAGGCAGCTTTATGGGGTGTTTGATGAAGACTTTAGGGCATGAGAAATCATTATTGGAGGCGTGGCCGCCTGCTCTGTGTGGCTCAAGACACTGCCTTGTGCGGGCCTCTGCTGGACAGCAGGCCACACCCAGGGAGCCTGGAGCCTGGCCAGAGTGTTCCCTTTTCCTGTGGCCCCTAACCGTTGGGCCATCCTACCAGGCGTGGCCCGGAGCCCTCCGTGTACGGGGTGTGTCCAGAGCCTTGCTCCCCAGGCCTGGCACCACAGAGTGACACAGTAACAGGGTATCAAATATCATGGCGATTTTAATGGTTTTTTCTTTTAGACGGTGGATGCTGGGCTTCTGCTCCTTTGTGCCAGGGTCTTGACCGGGTCTTGTGGTCACATCAAAGCGACAGGTGCATGAAGTTCTGGCATTGAAGGGCTCACCTAAGGGGAGATGGGGGACAGTAGACAAACAGATAGATAATCCGCTGGGAGAGGGAGAGCATGGCGGGGGGCAGACCTGGGTGTATCCCTGGGCGGGGGGGTCCGGAGGCCTTTTGCAGGCGACAGAGCAGGGCTCTGTGGCATCTGGGGCACTGGGAAGAACATTCCAGGCAGGGGTGCTGTGAGGTTGGTTGGGGTGTCCACTTGGAGGGAGGTAAGGTGGGGCTGCACGCAGGAGAAGCAGAGAGACCCGCCGGGGGTCCTGGGCCTGGGCCCTTGAGAGGGGGTCCCGAGGATGCTGGGCTTCCATCCAACAAATGTCCCTTTCACTTAAGGTGGCCCCAGCTGCTGTCTGAGATGATGAGCCCAACTGGGGCAGTGGGGGGCAGGGGCGGCGGTGCCCCCCAGGAATTTGCAACCCAGATTGACCGGCGTGAGTCCCACTTCACCTGGCCGTGCCGTGGGCTCGGGAGGGAGCTGGCTGAGCCCTTAGCGTGTGGCTCTGTGGGGAGAGGGAGGGGGCAGGACCCCAGGCCTGGAGGGCGGGACCCTGAACCCAGGCTGCCGGTGGAGCCGGGGCTGCCGTGGGAAGGGGCCTGGCTCTCTGGGACCCGGGCCCCCACTGGAAGTGGGATCATCCCCAGAGAGACCCTTGGCTGGCCATGGCAGGGTGGAGGCTGGCTCCCCGACTCTGAGACCCCTCCCCAGGTTGCACAGCAGTGGGGATGGGGCTCATGGCCGCCTCAGGACACAGCTCCCACCTCCCTCAGCAGAACCGCAAGCTGTCAGGGCCGTGGGCTCTGGAGCCAATGACGGCGGTTCAAATCCCTGCTCCCCGAGAATGACCAGCTGGCAGCCTGGGGTGAGCGCCTTCTATCCTGCTGAATCTCGCTTTTCTCCTCTAACAGGGGAGCTGAGGGGTCAGAGGTAGGGCTCACAGGCTAGCCCCCCCAGGTCCTGGCTGTGTGACCTTGGGCCATTTACACCCCCCCCATCTCTCCCCCATCCCCCAGGGCTTTATTTTCTTGAGTGAGTATTAAATGTGTCAATATCCCAATAGAACTGACCCCTGTGTTCACAGCTGCACTATTACAATAGCCAAGACATGGAAGCAACCTAAATGTCCACTGATAGATGAATGGATGGAGAAGATGTGGTACATATATACAATAGAATACTACTCAGCCATAAAAAAGAAAGAAAGAATACCATTTGCAGCAACATGGATGGACCTAGAGATTATCGTACTAAGTGAAGTAAGTCAGAAAGAGAAAGGCAAATACCATATGATATAGCTTATATGTGGAATCTAAAATATGACACAAGTGAACTTATCTACGAAAGAGAAGCAGACTCAGACATAGAGAACAGACTTGTGGTTCTTGTATATATATATATATATATATATATACACCAAAAGTGCTTAGAACCCTGTTTGGCGGCAAGAGCTTGACTACTTGTAGCTATGAGTATCAGTGCACGAGCCAGCCACTGCCCTTAACAACCCAAATGTGGAGCGCTTAACACAATGAAGGTTATTTCTCTCTCATATCACAATCCAGCGCCGGAAGGTGAAGGAGAGAGGGTCTGCTCCACGAAGTCATTTGGGGATCCAGGCTCCTTCCAGCTTGTGGCCCTCTTAGGGCTTCAGAGTCTTCCTCTTGGGTCCTCTGCAGATGGGGGATTCCAGGGAGGTTCCTCTGGGCCGGAATCTCCACCCACAGGCTGAGGCCACGTTAAGGGCAGGGAGGCTGGGACACGTGGGCCGTCTCTGTGTCCAGGAGGAAAGAGGCCGGTCTGTCTTAGCCATTATTGCTCTTACATCCTGCAGCAGCTGCATCGCCAAGCAAGGTGAGCGTCTGGAAGGGCCTGCGAGGGCCTGGCAGGCGAGCGTGTTGATATCCTTCTGGTTACGTCCGAATCGGCTTTGCCATCCCCGAGTGAGGCTACAAAGGAAAGCTCAGCCCTCACAGGGCTCCCCGGCAGCTCCTCCCATGAAGCGTATGTACAATATATGTCACCAGCCACCTCTTTCAAATTCCTTAATCTTATTATTCCTTGGTGGGAAGGCTTGAACATTCTCTTCGTATTAAAATAATAATAATAATAAAGCCTGACAAGTTTCTTAAATAACATTCTTTTTTTTACCCTTGGTCTCCAGGAGGATCATTTCCTGCTGGGGCCAAGGATGGGGTCCTGCCGGGTGTCAAGGGAGTGAAAGCATTTCTCAAACAGGGTCTCCTGGCGGCCTCTTCTGGCCCACCTGCTGCCAGCCCGGGTGACAGAGCACAGGCTGTCTGCACAACTGAAGACCCTGGAAACGCCTTGCCCCCTCCAATTCCCTTTCCCACCTACTGTAGAAGGTTCCTGGCTGTGCAGAGGCACTTGCTAAAATGCAGATCTCCAGGCCCCACCCCAGTTGCCCTGATGCAGATAGTCAAGCAGGAGAGGAATCTGAATTTTTAGCAGGTGCCCGGGAGATGCCAACGCGATCTGTCCGTGGCCTGGAATCTGGGAAGCCAGGCTGTGGAGGACAGCGAGATGAGTCAGACACAGCCCTGCTTCTGGGACCATGACTGTCTGGCAGGAAAGGTAAGACGGGACCCCTATCGACTGAAAAAAAAAAAAAAAAAAGCACAACCTAAAAGTTGTTTATGTTTTATTCGGCAGACTTGCTGAGAACTCAAGCCCCAGAGACAGCCTCTCAGACAGCCCTGAGGAACTGCCCCGGAGAGGCAGGGGAGAAGCCAGGATGTACAGGGGGTTTTGAAACAAAAACCAGGTAGTTGGTACATCAAGAGATTACTGTTAATTAAAGAAAAACCAGACATCTCAAGTTAATGCATTTAGCACTTTTTTATGTCTGGGAAGATTGAAATCATCCCTTTGATAAGCACCACAACTATCTAGGGCCAGCATCCTGCTTTCCTCCATCCTGAATCCTTTCAGGGTGCGCAGTGGGGGTTTTGGCTGCAATGGTTGCTGGCTTGACGGCTGCAACATCCTTTGTTTCCCGATATGGTGGGGGACATTCTTCGTCCACACCCCAATCAGAAGCACCACGAGGGAGCCAGGCTAAGGGCAATGGCCCGTGAGCAGAGCCCGGCGTCAAGCTGGATCCGGGGCCCTGTGCTTTCTGGTGTTGTGTCTTTGTGGATTCCATTTGATAGATGTGAAGACAGGATTCTTGAAGGCCAGTCATCTGGTCCAGTCACCCATAAGCAGTGGAGTGGGGTCTGAGTCCCCAAATACTGCCATCTCTTGGGCCTAGAGCTCAGACTGTCTGATGTGTTAGCAGCTGCCATTGAAGGTGGTTATCTGTGTGCCTCTCTCCTCTGGGGACTGCACACGTGGCTACCTGTCTGAGCCAAGGAGCCAGGTGGCGCCATGCAGGTCCCTCCAGAGGCCACACTGATCCCCTCCTGCATTTTAAAAAAATTTTGAGGTCAAATTCACATAACATAAAATTAATCATTTTCAGGTCAACAATGCAGTGGCATTTTGTGCATTCCCAGCGTGGTATGACCACCACCTCTATCAAGTTCAAAACATTTTCATTACCCCCAAAGGAAACCCCACACCTGTTAAGTAATCACTCCCCGTTTTCTCTAACCCCAAGCTCTGGCAGCACCCCTCAATCTGCATTCTGTCTCTATGGATTTGCCGATTCTGGATGTTTCATATACATGGGACCGTGCGATGTGTGGCCTTTTGAGTCCGGCTACTTTCACTGAGCAGAATGGTTTCCAGGGTCATCCCTGCCGTAACGGTGTCAATGTTTCATTCCTTCCCATGCGAACTCTTGCTTCCTACCCCTGGAGAGCAAGGAGCTGCCCTGGGGAAGACAGCTCGGCGGCATGCTGCCCCCTGGGGGGCGGGGAGGGAGTTTTCTTTAGACCCAGGCCTCCGTCCTGGCTTCTGCCCACCCCCAGGTGAGCCCAGGGAACAGGAAAGCACAGCTGCAGCTCTGGTGTAGAGGAGGATGGGGCAGCAAACGGATCACTGCAAGCCTCGAGCTGGGCTCTGACTCCTTCCTTTCCTCCAGCCCCGGGAGGTGGTGCATCTGCCAGCAATTTGGCCTTTTATAAATAACCTCATTGGATTTTGTTTGAAAGCACCATTTGGGGGTGTGGTGGGGGGGGGGCGGCGGCGGGTTGCTCCAAGCTCTGCTTATCCTTCAAACCAATTTCCTCCTGAAGCAGTCTCAGCCCGGGCAGCGATGTGTGCCTGCTGTAGGGTGACTGCCTTCCCACCAGGCCTGGCACTCAGACTCCAACCAAAGCTGGTCCCTGGTCCTGGGGAGACAGAGGTGGATCCTCACTTCGCCAACGAGGGCCCACGGCATCGTCCTGCCCCATGGAGCAGGGAAGTTGCCTCCCTGCCCCTGCTCCTTTCCTCCTAGAATCTCGTCCAGGGAGGACCTTCAATCCCACAGTCCTGGCCCCGGGCAGGATGTCAGAGCTGCACCCTCCCCGCCGCACCCAACCCCTCTGCATCTTCCTGTGTTTTGAGAATTGTGATGTGTCTGGAGTGAGATAAGCAGCACCTCGGTGCCTGAAGACAGGCCGGGCTTGTGGGAATTCTTATGCAGGAGTACCTTCCTGTCGCTGCCCTTTCCGGGGCCCCTGATGGACCACAGGTTCTGGCCAGTCGGGAGGCGTGACCCCCCGCACTGATGACAGGAGGAAACCATTTATCATCACAGAAGGATCTGGTTGCTGGTGTGTTTATCCAGAGGAAGGAAATAAGCTCTTTTCATCTCCTCTGAGCGGTGTCTGGCCCACTTGGCCGTCCGATCTGTCAGCGGGGGGAATTTTAAATAACGCGTCCTGTGTTTGTCGGTACCTGTTTTGTGTCTGCCTTGGAGCTCTCAGCTCATCACTTCCTGGGTGTTGCACTTTATTGCCGCTTCCTCCTTTAAATAAACTCCGTCATAAATTTAATGCTTGTCAGAGCCGAGTTTAGAAATCTGGCCCAGCAACATGCGCCGGCGAGGCCGGGCTCTCTCCTCAGGCCGGCGTCCAGTGCGGCCGACGCGGGACACCTGGGGGAGCGTGGGATGCCGGCTGCGATGCCTGCTGTGGTCGGAGAGGCTTGCAGGCTTGGGGATGATGTGGTTTGTTTTTCCACATTTCGAAGCCAGGGAAGTAGTGAAAAATCTCACCTGGCAACTGGCATGGAAATTGCTGGAGGGCCGTCGCACAAACCCAACAGCCTGTGCCAGTCTGCATACTCATGGCCAACAAGACTGTTGCACTAAGAGTGCCTCCCGTGGTGTTCATACCCCAGGCAAAGTGACACAGGAGTGAGGCCATAAGACTAGCAGCTTCCCATCCAAACATCCATCCATCCAACATCCATCCATCCATCCGTCTAGCAAACATCCATCCATCCATCCATCTAACATCCATCCACCAAACATCCATCCATCCATCCATTCATCCGTCTACCCATCCATCAAACATCCATCCATCCATCCATCAAACATCCATCCATCCATCTAGCAAACATCCATCCATCCATCCATCCATCCATCCATCAAACATCCATCCATCCATCTAGCAAACATCCATCCATCCATCCATCCAACCATCCATCCATCCACCAAACACCCATCCATTAAACATCCATCCATCCATCCATCTAGCAAACATCCATCCATCCATCCATCAAACATCCATCCAACCATCCATCCATCCATCCACCAAACACCCATTCGTTAAACATCCATCCATCCATCTACCAAACATCTATCCATTCATCCATCCACCCATCTATCTACCAAACATCCAGCTACCTATCCGTCCATCCACTGAGGCACTGTCATCTCACATGTCCCTATGGACTGGACACCTTGCAGCCCCAAGAGAACAATGGCTCAGGGAACCCCTTGGCTGTGGGTAGAGGGGACTTTGGTCTTGGGGGTGATGGGGGTCTTGGGGAGTTGGGGGGCAGCTTCCAGGAGGAAAGAGATGCCACATGCTACTGCAGCTCTTAGAAGAGGGTGGGGTTCAAATAATAAATCCCTTTCTGCCCCCACCCACCACCTGCTATCTCACAGGTCCGGGGTAACCGGAGTTAATGGCGGGTTCTCCATATCTGCTGCATTAGTGTCCTGGGACTCTCGAAACAAAGTATCACAAATGGAGTGGCTTAAACAACAGAAATTTCTTCTTTCATGGTTCTGGAGGCTGGCAGTCCGAGGTCAAGGTGTGGGCAGGGCTGGCGCTTTCCCCTAAGCTGCTCAGGATGGTCCATCCAGGCCTCTCTCCTGCATCCTGCTGGTTCCTTTCCTTGTGGCTGTGTCACGCCAGTCTTCACCTGGGTTCTCCCTGTGTGAGTGTCTGTCTCCGTTTCCCCTCGTTATAAGGACACCACTCATATTGGCTTAGGGGCCACCATGCCCCAGTACAACCTCATCTTAGCTAATTACATCTGCAACGACCCTATTTCCAAATAAGGTCATATTCTGAGGTAATGGGGGTTAGGACTTCAACATATGAATCTGGGTTGTGGGGAACACAATTCAAGCATAACATCTGCAGAGGCTAAAATCCCTCTTAGCGTGGAAAGGGGCCGCTGAGAACCCCGACCCTCTGTTGCCCTCCGACGCCCCCTCACATGGGCCCCTAGAGGAGCAGGTTCCGGCCACCAGGATCCACACGACCCCGCTCAGGGTCAGGGTCAGGGTCAGGGTCAGGGTCAAGGTCAGGGTCAGGGCGTTCAGATGCCTGTGGGACCTCAGTCCAGGTGCCCTGCTAAGTCCAGAGGCCTCTTGCAGGGAAGGTGCCAGGACATGACCAGGGCACCCAGCTCCACCTTCCACCTCCCCCAGGCCACTCCCAGCAGCCTCAGGTCCCCTGGGCCTTCCGGAGTGGCAAGTTCCCAGAACCAACCCGAGAATGCTGTTCCTAGAGCGGGTTTTTTGGGACACGTTCTGTCTGTTCTCAGGTCCCAGGCCTCCACCTGCTTCTACCTGGAGGCCGTGAGGCTCTGGGCGCCCTGAGAGGCCAGGAGCTGTGCCCAGAGCCAGCAGCTGGCTTGAGACCACCTCGGCCTCTTAGAGAAGCAGGATGGGGGATGGTGACAGCTGATGAGGCCACGCGGAGGAGACACCGGGGCAGGGGACAGTTAGAGATGCTGCTGGAGTATTACCGTCAGTCTACCAGGTGGGCACCGTGCCCAAACCGAGCCTGCGGAAATAAGGAGCCGGCTTTCCACACACCCATTATCTGGAAAGGATTGCTCAACCCCTAGTCCGGCTCTCAGGCGGGCACAGCGATGCAGATACCTGCTTCTGGTCCTGTCCCCTGTTCCTTAATCCCTGGGCACACCGGGGACTTTCCAGCCTCTGGGCCTGCACTCCCCGGGCGTGTGCCGTGCCACCCCTTCCGGCAGCGGCATCCACCCATCCACCCATCAGGAAGACACGCCCACCCCTTTGTTCAGTCACATCTCTCAGCCGGACTGTGGAGCCACTGCGGGCCAGGGGCCTGGCTCTCCCACCCCCGCCTCCCCCAGGGTCCCTGGCTGGGGCCACACAGCCGAGAGAGCTGGTCAAGGGCTCAGCGCTCCTGTGGTCTTGGAGGCCTGCAGTGGGTGGGCAGCAAGACCGAGGCCACAGACGGGGCCCCGCAGGCCGAGAGTCCCCAGCCTGCAGCCCCCTCTCAGGGTGCCCACTGCCCACCTGGCCGCTCCCCCTCCCAGTCTGAGCCTGGCCTCCTTCCCCTTCCTTTCGGGGTCACCGGCCTTATTTCTTGAAGGGAAATGCATTTATCTTCTGACAAAGGGGGGTGGTGAGCCTGGGGTCCTGAGAAGCCAGGAAGCTGTGAGTGACCCAGGAACCCAGTGCCCCTTCCCCACCTGTCAGAAGTGGGGAGGCGGTCAACGTCTCAGTAGCGGATCCCACAGGACAAGCATCTCATGACTGGAGGTGAGCTGTGAGCTAGAACCTCAGAGGCTGCCCCGGACTCCTCGGGCCCCTGGGGAGGCAGCTCTGCCCCGTCTCCTGGGGAGGAGGATGGAGCTCAGATATGCCTGGGGCTGCAGGACCTACCCTTGGCCCGGGACCCAGCACGGGGCCTGGACCGAGCCTTTCCTTACCTCTCCCCAGCCATGCGCTGCAGGTGCAACGTAGAGACGGTCCATCCCAGAGAGCGTGGGGACGCTCCCCACCACCTCCCACTGATGGCACAGGGCTTGGGAGGCTCACGGGCTGCAAGCTCTTTGCAGACACACTTTGTGGGGCAGGATGCGTGCACCAAGTTTCCGGGAGGTGGGGAGGGCACCACCCCTACCCGCGCCCCTGTTGCACCCCTGCTGCGGGGCAGCTGAGGAAACAGACGAAAAGAAAGAAAAGGGCCCGAGCTGGTCCTCCTGGGGGGCCCGGCACACGCCGGCTTGCTGGGAGCTCTGGAGAGGCTCCAAGGCTGGAGGGGGGAGGGGGACCCCGAGGGAGGACTCACCCCAAGAGGAGCTCAGGACACAGGGAGCCTCCGGGGGTCGCTGGGGAGGAAGAACCCCGGGGGTGACAACACAGAGAGGACCCTAGAACTCTGGGGTGCCGTGTGTGTGTGTGTGAGTGGGTGTGTGCACATGTGTTAGTGTGCCGTGTGCCTGGGTATGTGTGCACGTGTGAGTGCCGGTATGTGCACGTGTGTGCACACGTGTGTGTGTGTGCACGTGTGTGGGAGCACCAGGGAGCCGGGCCAGCTGGAGTGAAAGGGCTGTGAGCGGAACACAGCTCAGGAGGACCATCACCCTTGGGGGCTCCATCATCCGGGCGCCAGGGCCCCCCAGTCCTCTCTGGGCGAGGCCTGGTGTGAACCAGGGGGACAGCAGCTTGGGGGAGGGGGGAGACCAGGATGGGGTCAAGGAAGGGGGGCTCAGGAAGGGGGTCGGGGAGCATAAGAGCCGAGGAGCATCCGTGAGATTTCACAGCAGGGACCCAGGCCGGGAGGATGGCCCACCAGGGCCTTTCAAGGTTCTAGTCAACCTTGGGAGCCACTCCTTAGGTGGGAACAGGGACGTAGTGTCTGGGAAGGGCCAGGCAGGCTTTCAGGGTCCACACCCCGCGAACCCAGAGGCCTCTGCCCTTGGCGGGTGGGGTGGGTGCCGCTGGGCCCCCACGAGGAAGGCTCAGCAGTGAGGGCCAATGCTGCCCCCTGGTGGTGGAGAGAACCTCTGTCAATCGGCCTGTAATACTAACTTTTCCATTGCACAACTTTGCCTCAAGGCCCTCGGAGGCTGAGAAAGAAAGTGTGTTCACACGAGACCTCCCGAGTGAGGCTGCATGATCCAATGGCCTTGTGTTCGGGGGTTGGGGGACATTATTACATGTCATTCTCCAACGCCCTCTAAGGCAGGGCTGCTGGCCTGTTTACAGACGCCTGGCCTGGGCACTCTGCCTGCAGCTAACAGAATCCAGACTTGACCCCAATCTCCCATGTGACCCCCCCAGCCCCACCCTTCCCATTTACAAACGGGGAAACTGAGGCTCATGGGGTGGAGTGACCGTCCCAGACACCTGCATCGGAGGGTCACCCTTACTTGAAGATTTCACCCCAATGGTCCAGGGCCCTGAGCAGATGCCTCGTGGGGAACGTCTTGTGGGGTGAGGGGCATGCTGCAGCGGGCCCCCAGGAAAGCCTGGAGAAAGTCCTGGCTAGCTGAGTGTTTGTGTTCTGGTGGCCGGTGCCCTGGGATCTGGAATAATACTACCTGCCTCAAAAAACTGGTGTCAGAATAGAAATCCTCAGGAGGGCAATACCCCCGGCATGCAATTGGTGCCTATTGTTATAATAAGTCCCTTGGGCACCAACAGTGTACAGGGTCTGTGGTAGGCTGAAAAAAGGACCCCCCCAAAGATATCCACATCCTAATGCCCAGAACCCAGGTCACATATGTGACCTTATGTGGCAAAAGGGACTTTTTGGATGTGATGAACTTGAGCGGAGAGGGGAGCTTTTCTTGGATCCTCCAGGTGGGCCCCACAAGGGACCTTACAAGAGGGAGGCGGGAGGGTCAGAGTCAGAGAAAAGATGTGGTGCTGAAGCAGAGGCTGGAGAGAGGGAGAGAGATTTGAAGACGCTGCACTGCTGCCTTTGAAGAGGGAGGAGGGGGCCACACACCAAGGAACGTGGGCGGCTCCAGAAACTGGAAAAGGCGAGGAATGGGTTCTCCCTGGAGCTTCCCGAGGGAACCAGCCTTGCTGATGCCTTGATTTTAGCCCAGTGAGACACCTGATCTCTAGAAGCGCGAGAGAATAAATCTGTGTCGTTTCAAGTCGGTAAATCTGGGGTCATTTGTGACAGCAGCGTAGGACACGAATGCAGGTCCCGTTCTAGGAAGTGGGTTACTGCCCTCTAAATGAAGGGGGTCACGAGCCCACCTCTGCCCAGACCCCAAAGCCAGCCCGAGGCAGCCTCGTGGGGACACTGAAGCAGCCTCAGTTTTCCCTGGCTGTCCAAGGAGGGGGCAAAGGCTGGGGGCCAGGGGCTTAGGATTCAGAGCCCCCGAAGAGCTCTTGATAGCGAGATGGCCTTGCCATGGCCTGTCCCTGCTTCTCCCAGCCAGAGCCTGCCAAGAGAGACCCAGTGGGAAATAATACAACGTTCTTTTGGACATGTGTCCTCCTATTTTTAAACTGTTGCTTTTTTCCCCTGTAACTTTTCGAATGTTGAAAATGGCCTGGGAGCCATGGTCCCCGGTCTGTCTGAAATTATCTCGGGTGGCACAGGGCCCTGGCCTTTCACGCCCTGTCTCCACGGCCAGCAAGCGCATCTGCCTGGCACGGAAGAGTCCTAGCCCCACTTTGTGGAGGGAATCTCTGAAGCTTGGGAACAGAAGTGACTGGGCCAGTGTCACCAGGCTCATGAAGGGGCAAGGGCTGCATCCAGACTCAGGTCCCCTGAAGCTTCCCGCTTTTTCCCACGACACCATGCTGCCCCCCAGCGGTAGGTCTAGTTTTTCGGAGAGTGCTAAGCTAGCCACAGCCCCCAGGGTCAGATCCAGACCTGGAGACACGGATCAATCAGGGAATATGGTTTGTGTTGCTCGGAGCACAATGTGGGCCAGCTGGGAGCTGGCACCCCCCAGGTCAGGGAAGCGGGGCTGGAGCAGGAGAAAGTCCAGGAGTCTAGGAACTGGGTTGCAATTGATTTCCATTTGCGGCCTTAAAAGTAAAACAACGAGTGTTTTGTGTCTTTGTTCAATGCAATACTCAAGTAGGTATTGAGTCCTATTATGTGCTGGGGTCTGGACACAGAGCAGAGAATGGTCTTGCCGTTGAGGAAAGGCACTCCAGAGGCAGCGTTATGGAGGTTGAGAGGCAGGAGGGTGACTTTCTGGGAGAAAGGCATTCCGGGCAGACAGAACAGCAAGTGCAAAGGTCCTGAGGCCAGAACTAGCCTGCCATGCTTGAGGAACAGCAAGAAAGCCAGAGTGGCTGGTGCAGGGTGGGGGGCACATCAAGGGGGTATGAGGTAATGGAGAGGTGGGCAGGGACTAGTCAGGGGGCTTGGAGGCCATAGTGAGGAGTTGGGAGCAAGTAGTGGGGGGGTGGTTTTAAAGGGTATGTCCTTGCAGTCTGGAAGGTCGATGGAGTCCCAGGCTATTTAGATTTGGGTAGGGCAGCTCTGGTGAACGCAGTCCTTTCCTCTGGCCTTGCAAAAGTAGGTTTACTGCTGCAAAACCCACCTGCAATATTGAAATTCCCACAGAAGGATGCAATTTGCTTTTCAAATCTGACCTTCTCCCGTTGCTTGCCTCCTTTTCCCCATTGAAACCATGTTTTCGCATGACGCGTCGTTGGATAACACGGGACTCCGTGAAAATGCAGTTTTGCTCTCACAGAACTGGTGCTGGTAATTCTTGACAGTTCCTGATGTCGCCCCTCCCCCGCCCCAGCCATGGAGCGTGGCCGGAGCCCCTCCACCTGAAGGATGTCTCCTAGGCGCGCCCCCCCCACCCCCACCCCGGGCATGGAGCAAAGCCCTGTTACTCACAAGACAGCCCCGCCCCACACAGCTCCCTTTTCATCCCCCAAACCATCCTGACCCAGGGCTGTGAGCCTGCGTTGGGCCGGAAGTTTCAGGGAGAACAGAGCAGGAGAAACTTTACCTTCAGTGTCACCGTCCCCAGAAACAGCCTCAGCTCCTGCTTTTGTGCACGCGGCACGTCCCAGACCCCAAACTCAGCACCTTGTCGGTATTAACTACAGAATCCCCACACCAGCTCTTCTTACAGATGAGGAAACTGAGGCATAGAGCGATTGAAGGCTGGGCAGGGGCCCTGCAGCTGGCGGTGCCCGCAGTCTGCAGGAAGAGCAGTGCGTGCCATCCCCTCTGCCTCTTGGATGCGGGCACAGCACGCTGCTGCCCTGGCCACACCTCCCCTGGGCCCCAGCCCCTCGCCCTCTCCCTCCCTCCCTGCAGCCCTGGTCTCCAGGTGCTTACACTCCCAGCTCTGTTGCAGGCCCAACGGCTTAGTCCTTCTTCACTGTGTCCTCTTGTTCAGATGTGCCGGGACCTCGGCTCCTCCAGGTCCAAGGAGGAGGCATCAAATGCTTGATGACATGGAATTGTTTTCCTTTGCGTTATTCGTTTACTGTCATCTTCCTCTGAGCTGATGAGGTCCTGAGGGTAGGGACCCCCTCCCCAAGGGTAGAGACCACGCCTGTCTTGCTGACCACCATCTCCCCGGCACCTAGCACAGGCCTGGACATAGTAGGTGCCCAGTGAGTGTTTACTGCAGGAAAGGACATGTGAACGGACACGCAGGAGTGTGCACGCATGCCCTGTCATGGAACGTGACGTTTGCACTGTCTCGTCCTTTTCAAAGAAGGTTCATGTCAGGGAAGGCTGAGGGCAGAAAGGATTAGTGAAACAACGTCTAGGGAATGGTCTAGGCTCTGTGCATGAGACCAGTCTCCTATTCTGACTCCACCTTCCTTCAACTTCTTTCCCTTTTACCCTGGCTGCTAGGAAGCTCAGAGCCAGTTTGTATAACCCAGGGCTGAAATAGCTCCCTGGGGCCCTGGAAAGCCTACCCCTCCTCTTCCCTCCCCTCTCCTCTCCTCTCTGCTCAACTCCTGCTTGTTCTGACTTCCTTTCTATCTCCCTTTTATTGCCTGACACCTCCAGTGCTGTGGAGAGTGGGCAGGCGAGCAAGAGGGAAAGACCTCGTAGGGAAGCGGTGCTGGGGGGAGGGGACAGAGGCGGGGCCCAGAGGCGGGAGGCCCCACCCCTCTGGGCCAATCCTTGGTACCCTGGATTGCCCGCCTGGGCCTCCTGTACCTCCAGGAGCCAGCTCCAGAATCCAGCGAGGACATGCAGATAAGATCTCGCCAGATAAGGGATCCCTTGACCCTGGGCATGGAAGGAAACAGCAGGGCCTTAACCACGTTCTCCTGGCATCAGACTTACACGGGAATAAAAATACCAGGTGTGCTGGGTGTGGAGCCTCCAGAGAGACTTCCCAGCCTGGCACCGCCTGGCTGCCGACACCACTCAAAGGTGAGGAGCAACAGGAAATTCCAAACCTGACCCCACCCCACGCACAGGAGAGGCGGCCTCGGAGGCCCGCTGGCCGCCTGCACGTGCCCCCCCATCTCCCCCCCACCCCAGCCCCCGCCTTAAACAGCTGCCTGGTCACCCTGCGCCTCAGTTTCCACATCTGAAAAATGGAGCCACAACAAGAGCCC
The DNA here is from genome assembly GCF_028021215.1 of Eschrichtius robustus. Lineage (NCBI taxonomy): Eukaryota > Metazoa > Chordata > Mammalia > Artiodactyla > Eschrichtiidae > Eschrichtius > Eschrichtius robustus. Next base: position 110,842,145 of record NC_090834.1, on the reverse strand, counting down.
CCGCCCCAGGTGGGTGCGAGGCTCGGACGACAGAACCTTGTAATGGACTCGGGCCAGCCGCGGGAGGGGATGTGCTGACTCAGGGTGACTCCTGGGCTCCGCTGATGCGCCGGCTACTCTCAGCGTGAGACCGCTCTGCTCCCCATGAGGGGACGCGTCGGGCCCGGCTGCGCCTCAGGCTCCACCCCCGGATGCACTTCTGGCGCCGAGCTGGAGGCTGGGGCTGGTGGCCACAGTGCTGTGGGCTCAGGCTGCTGTCGGCTGCCTCCCTCTCGGAGGGTGGGTGGCTCCTCGTCCCTTCTGTCCTCACAACAGGTGCTCAGAAGGGCTTTCTCCATCGACTGGACTCTCCCAGTGCCCAGGCCCAGGTGGGAGAAGGGCAGACTGGGAGACCTCGGCCTGGGTCTGAACCACACCTGCGCCACCTGTTCACACGGAGTCTAGCCCACATTCCCACATCTGAGCGGGGCCCCGGGAGCAGCCCCGCAGAGTCGAATTCAGGGCTGTAGGGAGAGGGGCTTCAGGAAGGGGGCTGCTCCTGCCCATCCCCAGCCGGGCCCAGCGCTGGGTACCTGGGGCAGGTGAGCAGACCCTGTTTGCCTGTGAACGCAGGATGCTGTCGGTGCCCCCGTGACCCTGCCCCAGAGAGGCGGTTCCTGGAATCCTTCGAGGCCCCCTGGCAGGTGCCCACCTGGGAGTCTCTTGGGCAGGAGTTGACACCCTCCACCCCCAGGAGACAGAGATACCAGCAGGGGCCCTGCTTGGACAGGAGCCCTCGGGGGATGTTCTGTCGGAATGAGGGACTCCTGGCCTGAGCCAAACTGGAGATGCCCACAACGCGGTTGCAGGGATTGCCCACCAGGGGGCAGCACCTGCCTGGGGACTGGAGTCCCGAGAGGGCAGCGCTCCTCCCGCCCCCTCACTCATAGATGCTGCTGGAATCTCATGTGCGGCTGACCCCCAGGAAGCTGGCCTCAGCCGCCAGCACGGCAGGGAGGGGGGATTGTCCCCTCCCCCTCATCCCCCAGTGCAGAGCCAAAGGGATCTGGGGCTCAGAGGGTGGTGCCCCCCTCCCGGCTCCCAGGATTGGGGGCAGCTCTGAGGGCGAGGGGCTTCCTTCCTGCTAAGCCTCCCACAGCCCTGGACTGCCACCCAGCCCCTGACCCCTCCGGGTTCGGGAGAAGAGCGGGAGGCCTGCCCCATACTAGGCTGGGCCACAGGTGGACCTCGGAATGCCAGGAGCCGCTCTGGAGCAGAGATCAAGGCAGGTGGACGGCAGAAATGGCCTCTGGGGACCTGCTGGCAGCCTTGCCCTGGGGGGCAGGGTTGGCATGATGAGGGGCACTGGGAAGGGCCCTGGAATGGGGCTCGGAGACCTGGATTCGAGCCCAGCCTCCTCCGGGTTCCGCCCAGGTCTGGAACCCCTCTGACCCTCAGGCTCCTCGTGTATACGATGGGGCCAGAACAGCCTGCTCCGTGTGCCCCCTGGCAGGACACAAGAGGTGGGGCGGGGTCCCAGAGGCGCTGGGGGCACCCTGGATCAGTTAGAGGTGTCCCTTCCTAGCTGGACCTGGTTCTCACTCCAAAGGGTTGTTTGGAGAGTTGCAACTTGGGGCCTGAGTGATGGCAGAAGCAGGGCCCAGCCGGGAGCAAGATGGTCGACATTGTGCTGGGTCCACCAGCTCCCGACAGCTCCTCGGGCCCACCAGTGGGAGGCGCCACCCAGCAGAGCCCCTTCTCAGCTCCCTGGCAGCTGTCGTCACTAACAGAGGCCAGATTCTCCTAAGGGCGGCGGTCACCTCCTCCCTGGGGCCAAATTCAAAGAGCTGGTCAACCCAGGAGCTGCTGCAGATGTGTGCTGCGTGTGGGAGTGAGCTCCCCGTCCGAGAGGGCAGCTGGCCCCTGCTCACGGACGTTCCTCACCCCCGTCTCACTCACTCCTCACCCAGCCCTGCCAGGGCTCGGGGAGAGGCATGGGGGTTTCTCACCCCAGATGTCTGTAATGCTGCCGCCGCCCGTCCTGGGATGCGTGAGCTGCCCTCCAGCAAGTCCTCCCTCTCCAGGACGGTACTACCGTGCCCCAGAGTCCACACAGGCTCCCATGCCCCTCGGAGCCCCACCGTGAGTCCCTCAAACACACCGCATGTAGATGTGACACCCGGCTCTCCTCCTGCCCCTGGACGAGCTCGTACCTCCGTCCTGGGTCCAGCACGGAGACGGTGACCCCACCCCTTTCCCCTGCCCCAGCCTCACAGCACCTGGCAAATAGGAGGTGCTCCTTGAAGGGAGCCAGGCTGGATTTTAGGGTCTTGGGGGCGGTGACCCTGGAAAAAGGAATAGCAGTTGTTTTGGGCTCTGGGTTAGGCCAGAGGAGTGAGGGAAAGGACACCAGGCCAGTCCGTACTGGCCAGAAGGCTGCCCGGGAGCTTGCTGCGTCCACTGGATCTCTGTGGCGAGACTCTCCTTCATTAGACGTGTATTGAGTGCCAACTGTATGCCCAGCATCCCTGAGAGCAGCCAAGGTGCAGGCTCTGTGATCAGCCCCACACGAGGTCCCAGCGGGGCTGCTGGCACGGGGCTGGGAGGACAGGGTCAAAGCGCCTGGGAAGAGCAGTCAGAGGTGGAGACCTAGCAGAAGGGAGGGCAGACACACAGGCCTCCCCTGGCTCTGGGCCCACTTACCTAACTTCCCACTGGCAGCTCCACAGGGGTGTCTGCCCCAAAGCCAGCTGGGCATGATCAAACTGGATCCCAGTATCCTACCTCCAAACCTGCTTCTTCCGAGTCCCCTCCCAGCAGAAGACGCCCCACCCACCTCTTCTCTCCAGCCAGGAAGCTGTGCCCCCTACGCCACCCACCTCACCCATGTTCACGGATCCCATGTCCCCGGCGCTCCACCTCCTCTCACGGTGCTCACCGCCAGCCCCAGGCCAGGCACCAGCATCTCCCTGTTTTCACAGTGGCCTTCCCACCCCCTCGTGGGCTCTAAGGCGTCCTCCTGGCACAGGGCGGCAGGAGGGAGTGCCATGGGGTGGGGTGGGGGGAAGGGAGAGAAAGAGGAGTGCAGGGACCCCAGCAGAGGGGGCTGTCTGCAGTGGGCACTGCACCCCCAGGCCGGTGGCCCCTGGGACCGAGGAGAATCACTCTCTTTGGTCTGCCCTCCAGCCGGGGGTGGGGTGCGGACATGCTGGGCTGCATGACCTTCTGTGCTCGCGGGTGGGAGGCTGGACCGCTTGGACAGGGAGGGACAGAGGGTCGCCCCAGCAGCGGCCCGGGGCCAGCCGGTCAGGGTACTGACTCTCCCTAAACGCTGCCTGGGTCCACCCAGGCTCGCAGATGGCCCTGGCGTGACCCAGGAGAAGCCCAGATGTGGGACCCTGACCCCGGGTCACAGCTGGCCCCGGATGTTCCTCCAAGGGTTTGCTCCATCCCGGCCACGGCAGGCAGGCCAGGCCCGTCTGGGCTGGAGGGGGAGCAAAGCTGGGCATCTGACTCCCTCCCCGAAACTCCGGAGCTAGTTGTATTTTATTCATGAAGAAGAGGTGGCAGCTCAGAGAGCTTAAGGGACTGTGTGGGTCGCACAGCATGTTGGGGGCAGACCCGGGAGCTGCCCAAGCTGGGATTCTGAAGTCCAGGCCACCTGCTGCCCACCCGGTCTGCTGAGCGATGGAGCCCAGTGGCCCTTCCGGTTACCCTGCAAGGTCGATTCTGTAGGCCTCTCTCCCCCTCACCTGCACGCACCTGGCCCCGCACCCAAAGTGAAGATTATGGTGCATGACCCTTGTGTGAGTGTCCTGGGGCTGCCGTAACAAGTGACCACATACCAGGAGATTAAAAGCCTCAGAAATGTATCCTCTCCCGGTTCTGGAGGCCAGAAGTCTGAAACTGAGGTGTGGGCAGGGCCCCGCTCCCTCTGAAGGCTCTCGGAGAAGCTCCTGACTCTTCTGGATTCTGGGGGTTCCAGGCGTTCCTGGCCTTGGGGCCGCATCATCCCAGCCTCTGCTTCCATCTTCACGGGGCCTCCTCATCTGTGTCTGCGTGTATTTTCTCCTTTCCTGTCTCCCATAAGGACACTTGTTGCTGGATTTCAGCCCCTCCCTAAGCCAGCAAGATCTCACCTGGAGATCCTTCCCTTCGTTACATCTGCGAAGACCCTTTTGCCAAATAAAGTCACATTCATTCTGGGGATTAAGGCACGGGCATATCTTGGTGGTGAGGGTAGGAGCGGTGTCGAGGATATAAATCAACCCACGACACCCCCTGATATGAAGTCCAAGATAAAGCTAAAGTTACACGATGAAATCTGTTCCAGGAAGGTTTGTGCTTGCGCGTGTTGTTGCGTGTGTTTTTTAAAAACACTTTTTCAAAACCTTCTCTTCGCATTTTTCTTTCTCACTTGGTCCCCTCCCTTGTGGACACAGCCTGTTGAACACGCGTGCTGCACGTGGGCCGGTCACAGAGGGGGGGTGAGGACGAAATGAGGAAGGGCCGTCGGGACACAGCACACGGTACCCGCCACGTGGTACCCGGTGCGTGCGTGGTAAGGGATCAATGATGTTTTACAAGAAACTGACGACCCCAGGAGGTCATTGTCAGGTTTGGGAGCAATGAGGGGCCGAGGGCGTCTGGGAGAAGGAGGGCAGAGGGGGCAGGGACTGGACCTGACCTCAGGTCCTTTGGTACATCCGGCTGGAGGCTGGCCCCTGCCCACCAACCTCCGCGCCCCTGACCCCGCTCCCCGCATGCCTGACCCGCGCCGCCTGCAGCTGTGCTGTCCCACCGACATTGCTAGTTAACACCAGCCTCCTTCCTCTCCCGCAGTGTCGCAGTTTGGGTGACAGCCTCCAAGAGGGGCTGCAAACTCTTGCAGCAGGTGAAATCCTCCTCCACCTTTTTCGTAGAGCCCGTGAGCTAAGAATGACTTTACATTTTTTTAAGGGGTGAAAAAAAAAAAATCAAAAGAGGAAAACAGTTTCACGGCCCACGAAAACGACACAGCCTTCCAAGTCAGTGTCCGTCGGTGAGTGTTCTTGGTGCCCGGCTTCCCATTCATTGACTCTTGTCAAGGCTGCCTTCCAGCTACAAGGTGGGGGATTGAGAGATGTGAGAGGATTGTGTGGCCGAAAATCTTCCCTCTCTGGGCCTTTACAGAAGGTCTGCTGGGCCCTGACCTACACGCTCGCCCTAGCGAGCGCCGGGGCAGGACCTGGCCTTCCACGTGGGTAAATGGGGAGTTCCGTCTGGACTGAGGCAGGATCCCCAGAATCTTAATACGAGACGTGGACAGACATACCGTCACTAGGGAACGTTTGCCGAGCCCGGGAAGAGCTACGCTAACATTGCACACAGCCGGTGGCCTTGCGGTTTAGGGTCCAGGCTCTGGAATGTACTGCAGCTGTGTGGCCTCTCGGTGCCTCAGTTTCTCCATCCTGAAAGTGGGGATGATTGCATTTCCCTGGGAAAAAGGTTCCCGGGAGTCAAGGGCACGTGATGTGCTTGGGACGGTGCTGGTCCCCAGTGCGGGCTCGGGGCTGTGCGTCTCTCCCCGTCTCACCCCGCCAGGCACATCCACCTGCAAACCCCACTCCACCTTCCACGAAGACCCAGCCTGCACCCTCTCCCACCAACCTCTATGGTCCTGCTGCATTTCACTAGCACTGGTCCCAGGGCCACCCACTCTTACCCAGATGATGCAAGAGCCTCCTACTTGGTCTCCCTGCTTCTGCCCTGCCTCTTCTGTCTACTGCTCGCTCAGCAGCCAGTGAGTCTTTCAGAAAGCAAGTAGACCATTATCTCTTCTGGGCTCAAAATCCACCAGGCCCCATCTCACTCAGGGTCAAAGCCAAGTCCATATGCTGGCCCTTTACCTCTCTGATCTCCTCTTCGGAACTTCTCACTGACCCCCTTACCTCCAGCCCTCTGGCCATTCTCTGAACACACCGGGCCCCTGCCCCAGGGCCTTTGCACATGCCATGACTGCTGTCTGGACCACTCTTCCCAGGATCTCCACGTCTCACTTCCTCATCTCCTTCGGTCTTGACTCAGATGTTACCGGCTTGGTGAGGCCTTCCCTGGCTACCCGATAAAAAAAACGGATGCTTCATCCCCCGAGATGTGCCCGTCTTCTGGAAGTTTCCTGTTTAGCTCTTATCACCACACAACGGACCATACAGTCTATGTACTTGTCATGTTTAGCGTCTGTTCAGTCCTACTGGAGTGTAGAGGTTGTGTCTGTTTTGGTCTCTGCTGGGTCCCCAGCATCTATGTGTGCCCCATAATAGATGCTCAATGCATATTTGCTAAATGAATGAATCCAGGGTCCTGGGGTTAGAAACCTCTCACCTGGCAGAACACGCACCCCTGGGGCTCAGCCTGGCCCCTGCCAGCTGCCTCAGAGTGCAAACATCCCGCAGGGAGGGACCACGGATCAGCCTCCTAGAACTTTCTATGAAGGATGCCACGTGGGTCAGAGACACACCGGCTGGTTTACAGAACCCTGGATGCTGCTACCTTCTGCGGCTCCCCACAGCCATCCTGGAAGTTGGGGGCTCAGCATCTTATGCTCACTTTACGAGGGACGGTGGAGGCACCAAGGAAGGGTCCAACCTTGGCCTCCAGGCCCAGGGCTTTGCCCACCTCCACAGTCAGGGTAGTGGAGGGTGAGCTGGTGGGATGCAGGTGTGCCGAGAGGGGCAGGGTACCGAAAGGGGGAACAAGAAGAGACGTGGGGGCCTGCAGCGGGCCTGGTGACCTGGGTCATCCCAGCCCTTCCCCCCTGCCCCTCCCCCCCAGGGTTCCCACAGGGCCCACACAGCTGCTGAGCCAGGGCTGGCACAGGGCCATCGCTTTACAGGGAAGGAACCCCGGCCACTGCTCCCACTCCCAGGCACCTCTGGAGATTGCACCTCCTTCCCCAGGAGAAACAAACTGCCCTTGTAAAAGCATAAACCAGTGACTGGCAGTGAGAGGCGGCTGGAGATAAGACAGACCTTTACAACCAGATAAGCTGACAATAATGTCCGGCTCCTTAAATTTGGTCCAGCACCAGGCCCGGTGGAGCGGATGCCCAGCTGGGCTTGCAAAAGATAAGAGGACACAGTCGTCAGCTTCCTGAGCTGGCCCTTCCCCAGGGATGGAGGGGGACGGTGTGGTGGGCGCCCGCAGCAGGCCTCTGGTCGGGGGCTGGGCTGGGGAGGGGGCCACTTGAAACCTGGTGACATTTGCGGTGACTTCTCCAGTTGGAGGGGCTCTGGATAGGGGGCTTTGTGTTTTGTTTTTGTTTTTCCCCTTGATGGCAAGTGAAGCAACCCCCTCAAAGGGGCATTAAGGACGTCTGGTCCCTGCAGCTCCAACAGGCGACTCTGGTCCCTGTCATTCTCCATGTCTGGTCTCTGTGTCACTCTGGATGGCGACAGGCACCCTCCACTCCCGCCCCCTATGATGCCCCTGCAGCTCCAGGCTGGTGTCTCCCACCTGAGTCCCGGGAAGGAGAGCAGGTCCCCACCAGGTCTCCGCAGAAGCCCTAGGAGAAAGGGCACCCCTCTGGCCTCAAGGTCAGGAATGCACCTGATCCCACGGCACGCCCCAGGGCCCGGCGGCGCGTATGCTTAATGGGCCTGGAACAAGACAGGTAGGGCCAGCCTAGGCGTCCCCAGGGACCTGGAGCGGGGTGGGTGGTCCCCTGAAGAACATTCTGGGCAGGGGGAGGGGGCGTCCCCCCGGATGCTGAGCATGCCGACCTCAAGCTGAAGCTACTGAGACAAAGACGCCCCACGGAAGTCAGAGGCTGCGGGGATAGCTGAGGGGGGAGGGGTCCTGGCGTCACTGCTCTCCCAGAACCCCGGCCCTGTGTTCGGGATGCTTGTGCGTCACTGCTTGCCAGGCAGCTCCGGGTTAGGGTGGTGGCCTTGTGTGACCTGGATTCATCACCCACGTCATGTCCCGTCTGACAGCCTGGGATGGTTCTCAAAGTGATGTGCCTCGGAACCCCCAGCCTCTCCTTAAGCCGCAGAGTTCTGGGTTCCATCCCTAGAGGTTCGCATTAAGTGGGGTGAGGTGAGGTCTCTGAGCTGTCAGCACCCAGGGGATGCCTTTGAACCACGTGTGAGGGTTTCTGCTCGGGGCATTTCTTTCTCTTGGTACTTTTTTTCCAAAGGGGAGGTGGAGAAGACAAGAGAGAGTGAGGTCGTCAGTGAGGTAGCCCCCCCTGCCCCCGCCTGTGGGACACAGACACAGGACCTCAGCAACATGATGGGGCGATGGGGGCGGGGGGTGGCTCCGGCAGCCACCGCCCGGCCCCTGCGTCACACACGAGAGACGGCGAGTCCTCTGTCCTCCTTCCAACATCCTGCGAGGGAGACTCACTGCCTCTGTTTTTCAGAGGAGGAAACTGAGGCCACGGAGAAAACAGGACTTGCGCAAGGCTCCCCACTGGTACAGGGCACACCTGGGATTGCTCCCCAGGCCCACGGCATTTGGGAACCTGCTTGGGCATTGACTGTGCAAATCCCGACCGTCTGCCCACCCTGTCTATCGGCTCCACCAAGAAAGCCCCTCACAGGGCTGCCCCCTGGCCCCCCTTACCTGGTTCACAGTCCCTGGGCGACACACCTGGGCACAGTGCTCAGGGGCTCCCCCTAGAAGAGGTTGAGGGAACAGCACCTCTGGAGGCCAGGCTCTCCACAGGGGACCCCCATTCCCACAGCAGCATTGCGGGGGCCGAGCCCCGTGGCGGTGAAGGGGGTGCCCACGGAGCCTCTGGGTGAAGCCTAGCTGCTGTTTTCAGACGTGTGTTTCGTTGTCCTTAAATACAAGTAGGTCATGCCTGTGTAGTTAGAAAAAAAATAATCAAATGATCAGAAAACGTAAAGTGAAAATTCTCTCTTCCCCTCACCCCCAGACCCGAGACCTGTCTTCCGGAGTTAAGGTCTGTTCACTTCTTACGATCCATCAGAAGTGTTCAACACCCGGTGCCCTGACGCTGCTTGGGCCCACCCGACTCACTGAGAGCTCTCTGCATCTGCTCAGATAGAGTTTGCTCATTCTTTTTGATGGTTGCATAGTATTCTATCCCATGACTTGTCATAATTTACCAAAATATCGTTTTCTGTCAACCATGCAGTGGCAGCAGCCTGGAACCTCGGCTTGGAAGGAAGATGAATTCCTAGACCCATGGGAAGGGTGTGTTCATGCCCAGCTGGGTAGACTCAACTACACTGCCTCATTGGGCTGGGAAGAGGCTGGCTTCTCCCCCACCCAAGCAGGGAGGTGCACCAGGGCCTGTTGCTGCAGGAGGGACCGCACACATCGTGTGATGCCTTTGGGAAAATGAGGAGAAAAACCCACCCCAAACAATGTTGTAGGTGGCAATAGATATTTTTCAAGGAATGGAGAGATTCCCAGAATACGTAATGGAGATCTCCCTGGGAAGAGAGGAAATTAGGATGGGGGTCAAGGAGGAAGGGAAGGTGCTTTAGTTTGATTTGTAATATAGTCTTTTGTTCTTTCTTTCTTTTGAAAAAGAAATGTGTATATTCATTTTATGATTTATGGAAAGTAAATACATTTTTTAAAAGACTAGACGTAAATAAGCTTCAGAGGTTAAAAGTGGTTAATTCTGGGTGGTAAATACAAATGATTGCTACATTTTACTTGGTTCCTTTCTGAAGAAGTCAGATTTTAAAATATAACGTAAAAACTCCCTCCCCACCTTCTCTGGCACTGGAGGTAACCTGGGCACGTGTGGCAGCCCCCAAGTCTGGGTTCCCCAGGGATGGGACCAGCAGGTGACTTATTACTCAGACTGTCAAAAGAGGGAGCTGCAGAGAAGGAGTTTCCTTGTAGCCTGGCCTGTGACTGTCTCACTCCTATGACTCAGCAGCAGGTTCTAGGCACCTCGGTCATGGCCAGGGAACATGCCCAGCTGGTTACTGACCTTGGCTGGCTACCGGGAGCTCACGCTACTCTTCCAGCCACCCCGGAGCCAGTTCTGAGTTGGATCCAGCTCCCCACAGCCACCCTGACATTCTCATGGTTATTGCTGTCTGGCCAGGGGGTGGCAGGGGGTGTGGTAGTGGCCTGGAACCAAGCAGGATGGCTGAGGTTGGCTGGTATCCAGACCGGGGTGGGAGGGCGTTTCTATTTTTCCATCCTCCACTTTCCTAGGACTTGTCTGAATAGTTGGTTTGCTGTCCAATAGAAATAAAGTGGGAGTCACATAGGCAATATTAAATTCTCTACTAGTTACATTTTTAAAAAAAGTAAAACAAAACGGGTGGAATTAATTTTAATAATATATTCTATTTAATCCAATATATCCAACATGTTACCACTCGACACGTAAGCTACACTACAACGTTATCAGCAAGATATTTTACATTCTTATTTTCACAGTAAGCCTTTGGGATCTGGTGTGTATCTTACATTATGGCACATCTCAGGTGGACTTGCCACAGTTCAGTAACTCCATAGCCACAGGTGGATGAGTGGCCGCCATGGTGGACTGCACAGGTAGAGCCATCCTGACCTGAGGGGGTCATTAGCACCTTTCAGAAAAGAGCGGTGGAACATGTTTATAGCAGAAGGAGAGATCTAGGTCTCCTCCCCCAGCTCTCTCCTTGGCTAGAAGGCAAATGCACATCTGATTTGTTAGGTGTGAAACCAGTGTGTGTATGTACGATACACATGTATGATATACATGTAATTGGAGTCTCCAGAAGTGAGGAAAGAGGGGGAGTAAAGGAGAAATATTTGAAGAAATGATGAGCGAAAATTTTCCAAAATTGGTAAAAAGTATAAACCCACAGATCCAAGAAGCTCAATGAACCCCAAGCATGAGAAACATGGAGGAAATGATACCAAAGCACATTAGAATCAAATAGGTCAAAACTAGTGAGACAGAGAACATCTTAAAGCAGACAGAGAAAAAAAGATGTATACAGAGGAGCAAAGATAAGGGTGAAGCGGATTTCTTTTCAGAAAAAATGTGAGCAAGAAGGCAGTGCAGCAACATCTTGAAAGCACTGAAGGAAAAATCTGTCAACCTAGAAGTCTTTACCTAGTGAAATATTTTTCAGAAACAAAGGTGAAATATAGGCTTTTTCAGATACAGAAATGCTGAAAGAACTCATCACCTGCAGATCCACCTTCCAATTAATATTAAAGGAAGTTCTTGAGGCAGGAAGGAAGTGACACCTGATAGAATTCAGGATCTAGATAAAGGAATGATAAGCCCCAGAAAAGATAACTACGTGAGAAAATGTATGACTTGTTTCTTACTGTTTAAATACCTTTAAAAGATAACTAATTATATTGCAAAAGTAATAACAATGCAGTGTGGTGTTTATAGTATATGTAGAAATAAAATGTATCAGGAGCATAAAGGGGAGAAGTAGAATAGAAATATACCATTGTCAGAGTTTTATACTAGACATGAAGTAATACGATACCAATTGAAAGTAGATTGTGATAAGTTTAAGATATATACAATAAACTGTAAAGCAACCACGAAAATAACAAAACAAAGAGTTATTGCTAATAAGGCAACAAATGAGATAAAACCAAATCATAAAAAGTACTCAATTAATCAAAAAGAAAGCACTAAAAAGGGGGAAAAGGGAACAAAGAGCAGATGGGACAAACAGAAAACAATAGCAGGATAATAGGCATAAACCCATTGATCACATTAAATGTAAATGACCTAAAATACTCCAATTAAATGGAAGAAATTATCAGTCTAATAAAAACCCCAAACCCAACTATGGGGTATATAAGAAACTCACTTTAAATATGAAGACATAAATAGATTAAAAGTAAAAGGGTGGGAAAAGATATTTCATGCTTACACTAATCATAAGAAAGCTGAAGTGGCTATATTAATATCAGAACGGACACATATAGAAGATTTGTACAACACCATCAACCAACTTGACATAATTTATATTTACACAATGCTCCACCCCCCCAAAATGGAATATAAGTCATTTTCTAGTGCACATAGAACATTTGCTAAGTAGACCATATCCTGACTCATGAAGCATACCTCAATACATTTTAAAAGGATTCAAGTCACACAAAGTATGTCTTCTGACTACATTAAATTAAATTAGAAATCAGGAACAGAAAGATATCTGGAAAATCCCCACGTGTTTGTAAATTAGATAACACAGTTTTAAGTAATGCATGGGTCAACAAAGAAATCATAAAAGAAAATAGAAGGTATTTTGAACTGAATGAGAATGAAAACACCACATACCAAATTTTATGGAATGCCACTTAAGCAGTGTGTAGAGGGAAATCTATAGCACTAATGTCTATATTTAAAAAAAAGAATGGTCTCAAATCAATGATCCAAGATGCTAAGAAACTAGAAAAAGGAAAGCAAGTTAAACCCAAAATAAAAGTGCCATATGGGCATAAAGACAGACAAATACATCAGTGGGGCAGAATAGAAAGTCTGTAACAAGACCTAAGCATATTGACAACTTGTTTTAAACCATGGAGCAAAGGCAGTTCAATGGGAAAAGGAGTGGGATGCAGGGATAAAGTGAAATAAATCAAGCAAGCGAGACACAGGCAGAGAACAGAGGCATGTGACCCACTCAGAGATATCCACATGCCTGCCTGACCCCCACCCCACTCCCTTCAAAATATCAGTATCAGGGAGGCAGGGGAGCTGGACCATTCAAGTCCCTCAACTCCCTCAGGGCCTCTGGACCCTCCATCCTCTGCCTCAAGGCATGAAGTCACCACCAGGCAGGTGCTTCAGATAACCAGAGAAACAAATGGTTATTCATAGTGTGTATTCCTTAAACGTCAGGGTACCTTATGCTAATGCATCAGCTGATGAACTAAGTCCTGAGGAGGATGCAGCTAATATTGGGGCCTGAGAGGAAGTGTGGGGAGAAGTGGGTGGCCCCCAGACCTGGGCTGGGTGGGTGGGGGGGTACTGATGGCCGGAAGTCTACTAGACCAACCCACGGGTGGGTTCCATGGGACACCACCCCAGAGAGAGAGAGAGGTTGACTTTAAGGAAGTGGCCTGTGCAGTTGTGGCCAACTGTGAGACCGGTGGGGCAGGCCAGCTGCTGCAACCCCAGGCACGGTCTCTATGTTATAGCCCTGAGGCAGAATTCCTTCTCCTCTGGGAAACCCCAGTTTTTTGCTCCGAAGACGTCCAACTGACTGCATGAGGCTTACCCACAAAGTCAAGGATAACCTCCTTTACTTAAAGTCAGCTGATGGAAGACATGAACCCCGTCTACAAAAGCCCTTCACAGCCACACCTAGACTGGCGTTTGACCAAACCACAGCCATCACGGCCCAGCCAGGGTGACACGTGAAATGAACCAACACAGTGAGTGAGCCTTGTTGGGTGGTGGGGGTGAAGGCTGAGGACGGCATCCTGGGGGTCTCACTCCCACAGACAGAGCCTGTGAGACCCTGTCGTCAGCCCCCTAGACCCCCACCCAGGGCACAGACTTGGAAACTAGAGTCTGGAACCCTGGAAATTATGTACAAAAATACTGTGTCTACGAACAAGCCTATTGGACTTCCCTGGTGGTCCAGTGGTTTAGACTCCATGCTTCCATTACAGGGGGCACGGGTTCCATTCCTGGTTGGGGAAGATCCCACATGCCTTGCAGTGCGGCCAAAAACAAAAACAAAACAAACAAAAAATTACGGACAAGCCTATTGCTCTATTCTGAGTAGAGGTGTTTTAGCTTTAATCAGATTCTCAAAGGGATCCATGACCCTAAAAGGGTAAGGACCACAGTCCCTTGGAGGGGGGGGTTACCTGAACCAGGTCAAAAGCAATTTCCTATCCCTGGTTGGGATGATTGTCACAATCTCCAGCTGTAAGACGGATCCGTGCATCTCTGCAATGACTGTGACCATCTCGGGAAAATTATTCTGCAATTTTCAAAAATTCAACTCGCACCCAGCTTTGATGGCCCCTGATCATTAGCATGAAAGGCCGGAACAAAAATCTCCATCCTGCAAAAGTGGTTCGGTGAGCGACACGTCCAACAGGAGGGTGACGGCGGGACCAGTTTGGAATCTGATTTCTAACTGCCATTCGGCACCAAAGAGGAACGTCGGGCTGAGAGGTGGTCACCGCGGTGGCCCTGGGAGATGGGGTGCACCCTCCTGCCTGAGCCATCTTCCTTGGGGACTGTCCCACAGACTGTCTGGCTGTCTCGGCCAGACTGCAGTTCCTGCTACTTGCTGACTGTCACATTCTTGCTCGGGAGGTAGTGACTCAGAGCGCAAAGCCTTGCTTCAAAAGGTCAACTTCCACTGGAGTCCCTCCCAAGGCTGATGACCCAGCCTGCTCACACGTGCCCTGGGCAGGGAGCGGCCCTGCCTGGGGAAGGAGAGGTCAGGCCCGGTCCCTTCGGCCCACAGGGCTCCAGCTTCCCCAGACCCAGGCCCAGAGTCCTCCTGGGCTGCAGAACCGGGGGTTGCCAGATGGGTGGCCCCCAGGCACACGAGGATCCCTGCAGCTATGCTGACCATTGTCTACCTGCCCCCCCAGGTCCAGCCACCCTCGTTCCCCACCCTGTTTCTCTGCCCCAGGGAGCTGATGCTTGCTGGCTTCCTGGCCTCTGGGTTCCAGCTGGGCTCAGCAAGCGGGAGATGCCAGTGACAGATCAGGGTGAGGAAGGAGAGAGGGGCTGGCTTCCTTCCGGCTGGGTCCCTGGGGGTGGCAGGGCCCCACCTCGACCCAAGGCCACAGCTCCTGTCTGGCATCCCCTTCCCCAGCCCCCTCTTTCTCTGGGTTCTGTAACTGCTCCCTCCTGGCCCCAGGGCACTAGCCAGGTGTTTCACCATCCTTTACCTTCCATCCCCCCTCAGAGGGAGAGGGTTCCTGCTTCCACCTGGGTACGTACAGCTGTAACTAACAATAACAAAGGCAACATCAACAGTAATAATAATTGTCATCCCTTGCAAGGTGCTTACCATGTGCCTGGGCACTTCATTTAATCCTTTGAACAATTTATGGAGTAGGTACTCTTGTTAACCCCCATTTTACAGGTGTGGAAACCGAGGCACTGGGGTGCAGAGCAGAGTAGCAGGGTCATTATTCAAGTCAAGGACTCAAGGACCAGGAGGAAGCCGGGAGCCTTCTCTGAAGTGGGGGCATGGGATCATACCCCACCTTGCCTGAAATGTCATCCCTGGAACTCACACAGGGGTCCCGTTGGGGTCCAAGGCTCCAGGTCCAGCACCACTTGGAGAGATGATAGTGCTGACCGCTTCCCCCTCCTGGATCTGGACCCGTGGTGGGTCCCTGGTCGGATGCCTTGACCCTTGCCTCTGGCGGGGCCCCGCTCAGCTCACACACCTGTGCCTTCAAGGGCTGAGCCCCATCTTCCAGCTCTGACGGGGTTGTTGTTGGCGGAAGCTTGACCTCGGTGGCCTAGTGAGCATTGCCCGAAAGTTACCTCGGCCTTCAAGTGACGTGAGTGACTCTCCGTTTCCTTTCTACTCAAACAGAGGATTGAAAAGGAAAGTCGGTGAGTGCAAGCTAAAAATACTCCCGATAAACAAACAAACCGGCGCAGGAATCAGCAGCCCTTGAGAAAGCAATTCCGCGTGCACAAAGGCCAACTGTTTATAGCCTCAGATTTCGGTTTGTTGCTCAAAGAACGCTGTGGCCAAGATAAAGGCGGGCAGTGTTCTGTTGTGCAAGGGCGCCAGGACCCACGGCAAGTCATTAACCTCGGCCGCCTTTACCTTCCCTGGGGCCCAATGCCTCCTGCGTGCTTTCCTGGAAAGGGCATCGGGGCCGTGACCCGAGAGTTGGGCACCGAGCCAAGATGGCGACACATCCCACTGGGTGGTTTATATTCCGTACCAGACAGAACAGCTCCGGAGCCGCTGTTAGGTTATCAGCTTGAACTCCTGGGAGTGGGGCTCAGGGCCGCGAAGGCGGGGCTGGAGGACAGAGGGCGGGGCAGGCGTCTCAGTCTTAGGTATCAGGATTTTAACCCCAAGTAAACTCACCGGTTATTATTTCAGCTGGTGGGTCTTACATAACCTTGAGAAGGCTGTCGACCCTTTCAGAGCCTCAGTTGGTATACAACAGGGGTAATAACAGAGCCTGAGTCTGGGCTATTGAGAAGATTCCAGAAGATTCTGGAGGATGATGTGCCTAGCACAGAACCTGGCACACAGTAGGTGTTTACAATCGACATGGGTCTGTAATTGGCATGGCTGTCGTTTTGCTGATCTCTATAGTCTTGAGGTTACGGGAGAGGAAATCAGGACGGAACACAAAGATCCCTGCCCGGCGGGGTCCCCAGTGGAAGCTAAGACACGTCCGTTCTCTCTTTGTTTCTCCGGCTTTCCCTCTCATTAGTCTGTATAATGAGCTGGAAGTGCAATTAGGCACGCTGCCTCCCCGGGGACCCCGGCTCTCTGGAGCCGGAGCTCAGGGGCTGCCAGGGCAGAGGGGGGATGATGCAGGTGCCAGGAGGGGCCCGGCGCTCTCGGGAAGGGCCCCAGGCTCCCCTTGGAGCAGGACACTGGCCTGTGAAGTCGGGGGTGAAGGCAAGGCTGCACGGACAGAGGGGGGGTCCCAGACTAAGCCCCATCTCGGCGCACCCCCAGATCTGCAGGTAACAGGTGCTGTCGTGGGTCTAGCTCACATCAGGGGACTTTCTATTTGGGGGGACGGCTTAGGGGCAGCAGTCTGGGTGGAAGGGCACTGGGTCAGGCAAAGGGTTTACTCAGCTTGTGTTCGGGGCTGCTGGTGAGGACTGGCGGGGCTAAGGCCACCATCGTGGTCACCAGAGAGCCCTGCCTGGCTGCCGGCCCATCCTGAGTGTGTGCACACACACCTGCAACAGAAGTGTGAGCGCCGGGGTGCGCTGCTCTATCTGGTCTGCACTTAATAGCTTGGTGACATCATCACCGCGGTTCTTACTGGAAGTTGCTGGGAGCATCTGAAGCTAAACGGAGTGTAGGGTCGGCAGGCGTGGGCTGCACTCGGCGAGCCCTGGCCTCCCAAACAGCTACCGCTGGAAGGATGCAGAGGCTGGGGCTGCTCCAGCTTTTCTACCCCGAACACTTAACACATCCAGCGCTTTTATTTTTTTTTTATTTTTTATTTTTTTAAAAAATTTATTTATTCATTTTTAGCTGTGTTGGGTCTTCGTTTCTGTGCGAGGGCTTTCTCTAGTTGTGGCGAGCGGGGGCCACTCTTCATCGCGGTGCGCGGGCCTCTCACTATCGCGGCCTCTCTTGCTGCGGAGCACAGGCTCCAGACGCGCAGGCTCAGTAGTTGTGGCTCACGGGCCCAGTTGCTCCGCGGCATGTGGGATCTTCCCAGACCAGGGCTCGAACTCGTGTCCCCTTCATTGGCAGGCAGATTCTCAACCACTGCGCCACCAGGGAAGCCCCTCCAGCGTTTTTAAAAGCCAAGTTTGCACATGACCTCAGAGCTTTGGTTTGAAAGCTCTGTCCTGGCTCTGGGTCCACCAGACCCACGGTAGGCAGACCACGGGGCAGGGCTAATGGCAGGCAGGCCCCCTTTGGGGATCAGGTTCGGATGTAGGTCTCTGAGGCCCATAAAATTGGCTTTGCATATCCTCTGACAAGGGAGAGGCTTCAGCTGAAAGCCAGGGTTTGGGGTCTGGGGTCCGGGTTCTGGGAGTGGTGGTCCGGGAATGCCATGGCCCTCACCTCACAGATGCTCGGGGAAGAGAAGGGTCCTGCCCTCGCTCACCCAGCTGGATTTCAGCAGAGATACTCTGGAACCAAGCCTCCCAGGGTTCTCCTGTTTTCCAAAAGGAAATTTCCCTGTTATTTCTCTTAGATTCTAGAAGGATACTTACCAATGGCAAAGCATGGTGCGCCCATGGTCCAGCCAGGCAACCAGCTCAGGCTTGGGGGATGGAAACTTTTTTCCAAGCCTCTCAGCGCTCACATTAGAGCTCGATTGGCAATTAGCAAATGTCACAACCCCTCCTCTTGTCGCCACGGCTGTTTCAGATGTCAGATTCCTGCCAAGCTTCACGTCTTGTTCTAAAACCTCTTTCCAGGGGACTCGGGGGAAATTAACATCATGCCAAATGAAAGAAAACCCCTCGGAGCCTGAGCAGGGCCCGTCCTCCCGGGGAGGGAATTGAGCCGCCGCAGGACTCACGCTTACATCGACAGTGAAAGATTAATTGGTGTGCAGCGAATTATGGAAATGCGAGAAGCCGTTCCCACCTCCGATGCCTTTGAAACCAGGGTTCCTGGATGCTGCACTGTCCATCACGTGCCAGGTCCACGGTGGGGCTGCAGGAGTCCCAGCCTCCTCCTTCTGTCTTCCAGAGGCCTCTCCCCAAGCTCCGGAGGTGAAGCTCAAAGTTAAATGTACTTAGAACTGGGGAGGGGGTGTCAAACGATGGGGCAAAGCCACCCCCGTCCCTACTCACTGACATTTATTGAGCTCTTCTGTAGATCAGGCGCCGGGGCTGAGCACTTTGCCTG
Organism: Eschrichtius robustus; assembly: GCF_028021215.1. Lineage (NCBI taxonomy): Eukaryota > Metazoa > Chordata > Mammalia > Artiodactyla > Eschrichtiidae > Eschrichtius > Eschrichtius robustus. The sequence goes on along the minus strand of NC_090834.1, from coordinate 110,823,663 downwards.
GAGTAGATTTCCTTTAATCCTTCCGGCGACTCTACTGGACAGGCTCTGATCTTGGTTCCATTTTACAGTTGAGGGCACAGAGGCACAGACGTGGTTACCCAGATGGGCACCCAGAGGGGGTGAGGGCTACTGAAGGGTATTCCGAGGGCGCTGCCCAAGTCCCCTGGGCTTGGAAGTTCTCGGTGGGGCCCGAGATCCCGCGTTTCTTACAGGCTCTCAGGTGATGCTGAAGTCGGTGGTCTGCAGAGGAGCAAGGGACCCCCTGGGGCTGATTCCCAGCTGATCTCTAAATGGCCAAGTGGAGACCCTGGGTAGCCTCTGCTTCCGGCCTTGTGTCGGGGTGGCCCCATCCATTCTGGGGACGTCCCAGGGCAGGAGGAGCAGCCCTAGACAGAGGCGAGCATCAGTGTGATGGCCCCATTTTCCGAATGAGGCATGTGAACCCCAGGGAGAAAAGGAGGCTTCCCCAAATCCCCTGCAGGGCCTGACTCAGTGCCCAGGTGACCCCAGGCCCGGCAGGAGCCGGGGAGGGGGGCTTTAGAGCAGACTAGAGCACCCGTCCTCTTCCAAATAAAAGGGTGGCTAAGCGCCTGCCCTAGGGTTCCGGCTCCACCCAGGGTTTCAGCTGGGGCCAGCCCACCTTGAAAGTGGCTCTAGGAAAAACTCTGCCCCAAGGAAAGGAGGCCACCGGTCACTGCCTGGTCCCGCTGCCACCACAAGATGGCACTGTTTTGTGGGGTTTGGGAGGTTTTGCTCTGTTTATCTGCAACCTAAGAAGACCCAGGGATCTTCTCCACGTTTGAAGATGTTCTTAAGCTTATGGGGCTGAAGGTAATTCTGTGGTCCTGGTGCAGAGGGCAAGAGACGCCTTCCTGTTGGGTGTGTGCGCTTGTATGCGTATGTGGGCACGTGCATACCTGCGCATACCTGCGTGTGTGGGGGTCTCTGCGTGATGGCGTGTGCTCTTGTGTGTTTGTGCATGTTTGTTCACCTGTGTGTGGATATGTGAGTGTGTGTGCAAACATACATATGTGTGGTCCGGCCCGTGCCTGCGTATGTGTGCATATTTGCACGCTTGGTGTATGCTCATCTGCGTACCTGTGCACGTGTGTGTATGGTGCCTTGTGTGAGTGTAGATGTGTGTGCACGTGCATACAAACGTGTGTTTGTGTGCATGGTGCATGTTCTGGTCCCGTGCATACATGTGTGCATTTCTGCCTTGTGCTTATGTGTGCATATTTATATGCGTGGTGCGTGCTCATTTGTGTATACCTGTGCACACGTGTGCATGCTTGTGTGTGTGGTGTGCACTCGTGTCTACGCGTGTGTGTCTGCATGTGTGTGTTGGGAGCAGGGAGTCCTGTCTCCTTTCCATAGCTGTCCTTCCCCTCCTCTCCTCCTCCAGCTGGTGCCTTTATTCTTCAGGACTTTGCTCAGAGACAAGTCCCCAGGAGAGAGCCGCCCTGAGGCGAGGGCTGGGTGGGGCATCCTATGGGCTCCCGTGGTGCAGGCATCCCATGTTGACGTCTCCCTGACGACACTCTGAGCTCCCTCGGGTCAGGTCCTGGTGGTATTCAACGGGGTCCCGGATTTGGGCCCGGGGCCTAGACTCTACTAGGCATTTTGACCTTGTGACCAATAGACGCTGAATTCTGAGTGGTTCTCCCTATCTGCCAGGTCCTGTCCTAGCAATCTCTGAGGGTCATTTAATTCTTTGGACAGTCTTCTGGGCAGGTTCTATGATAACCTGTCTTATGACGGGCAAACTGAGTCTCAGAGAGGTTAAGTGACTTACCCTGAACCTTCCACCAAGAAGTGAAGGGCTGGCACCCAACCCAGGATCTGAGTCAGTTTATGGGGTGGAATGAACAAACGATTCCTTTGGTTGGATTCTATTTTCGATCAGGAGATGCTTCATCTGCCTCTCGGTTGCTGCAGGGGTGGGCCTTCTCTAAAGCCCCCTCCTCTGGGAAGCCTCCCTGACCCCGTCAGCGTGGACCCTGGCTCTCCCTCTGCTCCTGAAGCCTGTGGGCTTGTACCTGGTGGTCCCAGGGAGCAGGGCTGGTTTACAAGCCTGTGAGTGGGAAGCCAGGGGCTTGGGGAGTGATCCACCCCTTTGAGGCTCTGAAGAAACCTATTGGAATCTCTAGGTGCTGGGGTAACACAGGCACCCACAAAATCCCCCCCAGCTCTAGGGTTTCACTGGCTATGAAGCTCAGTGCCGTAGCTCAGGGTAGAGCCCCACCTAAGGGCCAGACGGCATCGTGTCCATACCTGCCCGATACCGAACATGGCTGGTAGTGGTGGTCGACTGTGTGTTTCCAAGAGAGGAGGAGACCTTTCATTCCTTCAATCCACGAACCTTTCTGCATGCCCATCGCAAGCCAGGTTTGTGCATCAGGGAACAAATGTGGTGGAAATCTTTGCCCTGGTGTTCGCCTGGGTCCCGGCAGTGGGTTGCTTGGTCCCCGGAAGTCCCCCTCTCCCTGGGAGGGAGCAGACACCCCCCCCCCGTCTGTCTCGGTTCATGCTGAGCCCTCGGGCATCTGGAGTGATCAGAAAGGACGGTCACACCCCAGCTTTGCCCGGCGTCGGCTTCCCTGCTCTCCCCCTTGCTGGGTTTATCCATGGGCTCCTTGTGGGCGTAAGGAATTCATTGGACCAAGTAGTCTTCTTACTGGAAAAACTATCCGTGGCCGAACTCCACGTCGGGTCCCCAGGCAGGGCCCTCCCTTCTGGGGGCCCATCAGGTTGGCCCACCCGGCCCCGTGCTTGAGGGAGGGGCTGCGGGTTCTGTCCCCTTACCCCTCTTTTCCGATCAGCATTGAATGCAGTTTGGTCCCACTGTGACATCAGCCTGCCACACCATCCCAGAGCCACCCGTACCATCCAGGGTCTGCCCTGAATCCAGCGCTCTTCCTCCATCTATAAAACAGAAGCCGTGATGGTGTAAACCCCACTCTGTGAACCCCTGGGCGCTCAGATACTGGATCCCCGGCCCTGTGAGCTGACTGTACACGAGATGATGAGAAGTGAAATTCATAGTAAGACGAGGACAAGGCAGACTTGCCAGCAGACTCAAGGTCGAATCAAGGAGGTAGTTCCATCCTGTGCTTTAAAACAAAAGAGAGAGAGAGAAAGAAAAAAATAATCTTTTTTTCCCCTAGGAACTTGCGTATGAAAAGCCCTCCAGAATCTCTCCCTGAAACTCGGTCCTGGGCACTGCAGCCTTGCCTCCCCTCCTTGCACTGGCCTTCTCACCTCTGCCCTCACGTGGGTGTCACCCTCTCCTCTCCTGAGCTCGCCATGTCCCCGCCTGTGGGTCAACTTCACCTGAGCCGGCCCTGCCCTGAGATCCTCTCCTGCCCCAGGGCTCAGACTCTGCTCATGCCTATGGATTTGTAGGTCTACGTGTTTCTCCTTCGGGACCAGGGTTGCCCCCTACAGAGTCTACCTAGTATTTGGCAGGCAGTTGGCACTTAATACATATTTGTTGATGGAATGAAGTCTGGGTTTGAAAAGAATGTCTCACAACCCAGAACATTCCATATCCAGACCCTCTCCAGACACCACCTGGGAAAGAGGACCGGGCTTGTGAGCAGATTTTGTGCCAGAGTGGGAGGGGCTGGCGGCGAAGTCCCCGGGGACGGTGCACAGGATAATGGGATTTAATCGTCGATGGTGGGGAACTCTGCAAAGTCCTATTTGGTAACTGCGTCCGGGCCCTTGGAATGTCCCAATTGGTATAAATGAATGGTTTGGAGGCACCAAGCGCTGTGAGGTCTGTCTTTTGGATGTAAAGAAGGAGACGGGCTAAACTGAGATGCATTCTGACCCCAGACTCAGAGGCATTAATTACTTAAATGAATAAGTATTAAATCAAAGGCCTGGCTTCAGAAATTAAACTCAGATTAGCCCCTTGTTCTACTTCCTGTAAAATCAAAAACATTTGGTTGAAGACTGGACACCCGGGAGGGGAATGCCTCCTGGGGAGGAGGCTGTTGGTCTCCACTGCCCCACCCGCCCCTGCCGCCTTGAATGGAAATGCCAGAGTCTGGAGAAGCCTGCGGCAGTGGCCTCTCACCGCTGTGCTCCTGCACCTGGCGAAGGCTAGGGGCAGAGGTATCTAGAATATCGGCGGGAGAGACCCTCACCTAGTGGTTTCTGGTCTGACTCGGTCATTCAGGTGGACCCTTGAGCCAGGTGGGTTTGGGGCAGAAGCAGGGAAGGCTGGTCTAAGGTGAGAAGACCAGGGATGTCTCCTGGTCGGCTCGGGCTTCTCCAGATTTGGGCTCTGGCTAGATATACTCGGAGGGGCCTCCCTGGTGGTCTTTTATGGTTTCACAGCCAGAGTCTGCGGCTCCCAGCTCATCTCAATCAGACCCACTCAATTTACGAAGTCCTCGGTGATAATTTCCAGGATGCTGATCTGAACTTGCTTCTCACCCGAAAAATGTCTGCCTTCAGCACAAAGGTCCGAACTCCTCTGTGAACCTCAAAGCCCACAGGAGCACCGTCCTGAGATCTGGACAAGAGGGGCCCCAGGCCCTACACCTTAGAAGGCCCCTGGAGAGGGTAGATTGGTGGCCCGCGAAAGACATGTCCGCCTGGAACCCCCGAATGTGGTCTTATTTGATACAGAGGTCTTTGCTGATGGAGTTGAGATAAGACTCTAGAGCTGAGGTCATCATGAATCACCCGGGTGGGCCCTAAATCTAACGATGGGTGTCTTTATAAGAGACAGAGGGAGGAAAGGTACCCACAGACACAGAGGGAAGGAAGGCCACGTGAGCACAGAGACAGAGGCTGGAGGGGCGCAGCCCAGGAACCCCTGGAGCTCCAGAAGCTGGAGGAGGCAGGAAGGATTCTCCCACGGAGCCTCTGGAGGGAGTTCAGCCCTGCCGACACCTTGATTTTGGACTTCTGGCCTCCAGACCATAAGAAGAAATCTCCGCTGTTTTAAGTCCTCTAGTCTGGGGTGTTTTGTATGGCAGCCCCAGGACACTAACACGTGCCCACTGCAGGCTTTTGGGGCTGGACCCGAGGCTCAGAGTGGGGGGCCCACTGCCATGAGCAGCAGACTCCTCCCTGCGCCCCCCTTTCCTTCTCCTTACAATGTGATGACAACGGTGCCTGCTCTATAAGGCTTGAGATGACGAAATGGTCCCGTTGTGTAGAGCACTTGGAGCGGCTCCCGGCATCTACCCGGTGCGTTACTTGTTTCAGCTGTTATGGTGATGATTTTTATAATTTGCCCAGTCACTTGGCTTGTCGGTGGAGAGCCCGTATTTGAAGCCAGGTCAGTCAGCCGTCAAAGCCCATGCTCTTGATGCCTTTGTTGAACTGTGAAAATGGGCAAAATGAATGGGCCTGCTAGCGGGCCTGTAGTGTTATCACTAAAGGTGTTAGTGGTTGAGCTAAACAGACCTGAGTGGAGTTCAGGAACTGCCTGATCCAGGAGCATAGGGGCTTTGTCCAATTCACAGCTGCATTCTCAAGACTTTGAACTGTGCCTGACGCATAGTTGGTGCTCAGTAAGTCAGCTCTGAATGGATTGGTGATGAGCGATTTCTCTCCCCTCTCAGGAGGCCAGCGTTTTGGTCCAGTCTGCCTTGGTTCAGTGGGGAGGGGCAGGGATGGGCTCTCTTGCCCACATTCATGCTTGGGCAGGGGCAGTATGTCTTCGAAGGAATGTGCGAGATGAGCGGTAGAGATGAGCCTGGGAGGTCAGCCCTCATGCCTGACCCCGCGGAGGCTGAGAGGTTAGCAGCTTTGTCCCAGCTCGCACTCCTGGGTCTAGCTGCAGAGCAAGGCCAGAGGTCCTCCCTCCAGAACCCCGTGCCAATGACCACACAATCCAAGAGCAGGGTGGCCCTGGCCTGTGAGTTCCTGGTGGCAAGGCTGGCCGGCCGGGGTGAACCAGAGGAGCTTACTGCCTGGGAGCTGGAAGGGCAGTAGCTCCTTCAGGTGGGCCCCGAAGGCCGAGGGTGAGGGTGGTGGGAGGGCCGTGGTGTACTGTGTTTGGAAAGATCACCAGCTGCCATTGGGGAATGGACTGTGGGAGAGGCAAGGGGGCTCTCAGTAGGAGGCTAAGGTTAGCAAGGATGTGCCTGGATTGGGGAGGGGGGCGGAGTTTCAGTTCAAAATGACCCAAAGTAGCCCACCTCCCTTTCTGCAGCGACCACGGGATGGACGGGAACCCCCTGAGACGGGGAGGGATCAATGTCTAGTGGGAAGAGGACGGGGAAGGACCCGGTTGTCCTATCTTCTTGGCCTCAGCTTCTCCATCTGTGAAACGGGTAAGGACCGATCCTGCCCGCCCATGTCTTGGCATCCAAGATGCCCGGGAAAGGACTTGGTCAGCTCGGCTCCCCCTGAACAAATGAGGCATCTCTGATGGGGCTGGGACTCTGAGAGAGAGCAGGGAGGTGGGCTGCAGGGCCAGGCAATGCTGGGAGGGCCTGGGACCCTCTGCCTCCCTGCTTCTCTTTTTTTTTTCTTTCTTTTTTTGGCTGCGCAGCTTGCAGGATCTTAGTTCCCCAACCAGGGATCGAACCCAGGCCCCTTGCAGTGCAAGCGCAGAGTCCTAACCGCTGGACCACCAGGGAAGTCCCTCCCTTGCTTCTCTGGAGACCCTGGAAAAGGTCTTGAGATCCATCATTGTTGGCTTGAGTTTTTGTTTGTTTGTTTGTTTGTTTGTTTAAGAGCACTTTAGTCGCTGTGAGAATCCTTGTTCCTCCTCTTTCGAAGCCCCATCCTCAGGGACAGCAGACCCTAATCTCTGGGCCCTGCAAGGGCCAGGCCTTCGAGCCGAGGCGCCTGCTGTTGGAAGAGGCCTGGCCAGTCATGGGGGCAGCTGCTCTGGGGGCTGGGGCCGGGGGAGGGGAGGGCTCATAAAAGAAACCCTTCCTGCCCTTCTTGGGCCTGGGTCCCCGAAGGACACCATGCCCGGGTGCCTGGGGCCATTCCAATGCCCCCCTCAACAAAAAAACGCCATTTGGTTCATCAAAGCCATTTTGTCCCCGGCAGGGCCCAATTTGCACCTGGCTGCAGGTCAGCGAACAGGCGGAGGAGGGGCTGCAATGGGTTTACGACGGGGCCGGGTGGACCCGGGGGGCTGGGCCCCTGGGGGCTGCAGAGTTGGCACCTTTTGGAGCCCCACTGCTGGTATGTGCCTCTCCCTGCAGGCCGCGCCCCCAGCCCACGGGGCCAGCGGGAGGCAGGTCTCTCTGGAGCCAGCTCCCAGGATGCAGCCAGGCTCCCAGACACAGGGAAGGCCTCCAGGTGGGGCTGGTGGGCCCCGCCTCCTCCAGGGAAAGGCAACCCCTGGGTTAGCACCAAGGCTCCCTGCCTGGCCTGGCCAGAGCCACTCTGCCCTCAGCTGGTCTCCACGGGGCAGCCAGAGTGGTCTTCCCCAAAGCAGACTGGTCACAACACCCACCCACTGCCCGCCCCCCCCCCCCAGCTTATAGTCTTCCAGAGCCTTCTGTCAGGCTCAGAATCCCGGCTGCCCGTGCTCTCTTAGCCTCGTCCCCATCCCCCCTCCCACGGCTCACAAGGCTCCCGCTCTGTCATCCCAGGAACGCCCTCCCGAGTTCAATTATCACCTCCCCAGGTAGGTCTTCCCAGATTTTCCTGCCCAGCCATCCCTTCCTAAGTCCCTGACAGCCCAGATTTCATGATGCGATCAGCATCTGTCCTCCCAGCTGGACTCTGGGCTCGCTGGGGGGAGACCCCACTGGGGTTTGCTCCCCTCTGTGTCCCCACCCTCTGAGCAAGCCTGGGGCAGAGCAGGTGCCCCGCAAATGTGTGTTGAGTAGAGTCACGATGGTGGTGGGTGTTTGCAGGTGTCCTGGCTGAGCCCTGGGGGCCTGTTGTTCCCTGTCAGGCCAAGGGGGCCCCAGTAGGACCCGACCGCCGGGGACCCAGCTTTTCCTCCTCTGTCGCCGGGAGGGGCACACGTTCTGGGTTGGGACAGCCCGAGGGTCCCCCGGTCCCTCCTCCACCACCAGGGCGGGGAGCCAGGGCACCGGCCCAGCCAGTGTGGCGAGTGTGGGGCTTTACGGTTTACACAGCCCCCCGAGGGCCCACCATGAGGAGACTGGGTGCTGGGCCCGGCTCTGGGCATGTCCCAGTCAGACACAGGTGAGATGGGAGAGGCCCAGCGCACAGGTTGCCTGTGACCATTCTGACAATGGTGACAAACTGGGTGTCTTCTAACAACACGAACTGATTCTCTTAGAGCTCTGGAGGTCGAGGTCCCCAGTGGGCTTGATGACTAAATTCAAGGCATCAGCAGGGCCGTGTGCTTCAGGGCAGAGTCTCTTCTCTTGCCTTTTCCAGCCCCTGGAGGCCGCCTGCATTCCTTGGCTGGTGGCCTCATCATTCCGACCTCTGCTTCTGCAGTCATGTCCCCTTCTCTGACTCTGATCTCCTGTGATGACACTGAGCCCATGCAGATAATCCAGGGTAATCGCCCCTTAATTTAACTTCATCCTTAACTTCGTCACATCTGCAATTCACCTCTGCAACATAAGGTAACGAGTTCCCAGGTTCCCGGGATCAGGACGTGGACATTTACGGGAAGGGAGGGACCCTTAGTATCCTCTCCAGGAACCGAGAGGGAGCCCAGCTGACCGAGTCAGAAGGGCAGCAGCTCACCTGGCCCCCAGGGGATCCTGGCCCTGTGTTGGACCAGACTCAACTATTAACTGTAGCATCTCCCTTGGTCCTCAGAACAGCCCTCTCAGGTAGATGCTGTCATCAGCCATGCTGTACAGGTGAGAAAAACCATAACCAACCAAATTCAGCCAGAAAAGCTGGGGCTTGAGTTCAGCTGGTGGGTGGGAGGCCGGACCCCCAAATCTGCCTACCACCCTGGTCCCACATGCTTGGTTTTCACCTTAACTTTGAGAAAGTTTTATTGGCATGTGATACACACACAGAAGAGTCCACAGCTCAGTGACTTGCCCTTCATAGCCAGTAGCCTGATCAAGACACAGCCAGCACCTAGCACCTTGCCCCAAGGGTAACCGCTCCTGACTCCTATCAGCAGATCTGAGTTTTGCCTGCTTTCGCTTTGTATGAAGGAATCATCCGGTATCTGTGCTCTGGGGCCTGGCTTCATTATCTTGACATTTGTCTGACCATCCTTGGGTGGGCTGCAGGCCACGTGTTGTTCTCAAAGCTCCACGGTACGCCACTGCACGGAGACACCAGGGTTACCTATGCTCTCACCTCTCCATGGGCTTTTCTAACCAAAGCTGCAGAGAACATTCTAGTGCGTGCCTTTTGGGGTACGTGTGCATGCATTTCGATTGCGTATACACAGGAGCACACAGGCTGAACAGGGCTCGCCTTCTTTTTGTATTTTCAGTCTTGTTCAGATATAATTCACATACCATGCAATTCGCCCATTTAAAGTGTGTAACGCAGTGGTTTTTAGTACATTCACAGTTATGTGCAACTATCAGCACAGTTCATTTTAGAACATTTTCATCAACTGAAAAAGAAACCCCACACACTTTAGCTATCATCCCTCTTAAATCTCACTCCTCCCAGCCCCGGGCAACCACTAATCCACCTTCTGTCTACAGACTTGCCTAGTCTGGACTTTTCATATGAATGGAGTCCTATACTACGTGGTCTTTTGTGACTGGCTTTTTTCGTTTAGCAGAATGTTTTCAAGGTTCATCCACGTTGTAGCGTGTGTCAGGGCTTCCTTCCCTTTTATGGCTGAATAATGTTCCATTTTGTTTCTCCTTCTATTGGTTGATTGCCATCTGGGTTGTTTCTACTTTGGGGCTGTGTTGAACGATGCTGCTATGAGCATTCAAGTGCAAGTTTTTGTGTGGACTTATGTTTTCATTTTAGGAATGGCATTGCAGGGCCATAGGGAACTTTCAGGCTTTTCCCAAGCCATCCTCACCGACACCTGTTATCATCTGACTTCTTGATTCCAACCGTCATGGCGGGTGTGAGGAGGTGACACCCTCACTCTTGCCTGAGCCCTGCCCGGGTCCCTTGTGAGGGGCAGCGTGGCAGAGGATCTAGGGTCCTCCCCGCTGCAGCCCCAGGCGGGTGGGGACCCACCTGGCTGCTGGGCTGACAGCCCTAAACAGCATCTCTGATCTTCCCTGATTGCTGCTCTTGAGGACTGAAGTCTCCCTGGGCTGGCCTCTGACGCCTTCCCTTTCCAACTAGGAGTGAGAAACTCAATGCCTACTGACTGAGCACCAGCTGTATACCCAGCAATGTTCTAGCATCTAGAGACTCAGGGCAAGTGGGGAGAAGAGGCCCTGGCTTCCTGGACCGGCCCTACATTCTGGAAGGGCAGGCAAATGGATACATGGGACCATCTCAAACCATGGAAAGTGCCTCAAAGCCAACAGTGGGGTGATATGCAGAGGGCGTCCGGGTCCGGGAGGACCCCCGGGTGGGTGCTGGGGCCAGCTGGCTCGGGGTGCTTGCACCGCATGGCCAAGGCAGGTGCTCACGGAGCAGCTGAGCAGCGTGTGTAGTGCGGGTGGGGGACCAGGGCATGGATTTTGAGGCAAAATCAGCCTCTCCAGCCGCAGTCAGGCCTGCAAGCCACGGGCCAGGCATTCCCAGGCCTGGTGCTTCGAGCTGTGGGTCCGAGTGAGGCAGTGGGTTGGCGGAGCCTTTAATCAGGCCGAAATGGCTGTGGAGGCCCCCAGGACACACACAAGAGGAGCAGAGCAAGGCTGGCCCAGCCATTAATTCCAGTTTGAGCCAGTTTAATAAATAGCTAAAGAAAGAAACTGCGAACAGCTTCACGATTAGCCTGGACTCCTCACTAAGTGGTAGATGGATTCCCGTTTTCCTAAAATAAGTTCTTTCCATTGCCTGGTGGCGAAGCGGCCGGAGTCCTCTGCGGGATGAAAGCCCCTCCTGGCCGCTGGAACACAGCTGCAGGGACCGCAGAGTTCCCTGGAGTTGGAGCAAAATGACCGATTGCAGCTTCGGGAGCCCTTCGCAGATAAAACACCACCCTCCAGGGCTCTGAGCCCTGCTTCTCCTCGGGCATCGTGAAGACAAGTGCACACTTGTACCTGCCAGCCTGTCAACCTTGAACTGCTCCCCGGGTGCCAGGGGACCCCTGACACCATGGGATCCCTTGGGAGCAGACCTCCCTCCCCTCCAGAATCTCCCTGGCAAATCACCCTGGAAGTGGGTGCCTGTACTCAGGAAACCCCCTCACCACCTGCCAGCAGCCCGGTGACCCCTGAGCCTCGGCTGTCCGCTCTGTGAAATGGGGCCTCCCCCACAAGGTAGTGCAAAGCAAGGTAGAGTGCGAAGCTCTCAGGGTGGCATTAGGTACGTGGAGGCCTGAGCCGGGTCCAACCCCACTGTCTGCTCTCTAGACACCCCAGATGGCTCTGTCTCAGAACTGTCACGGAGAGATGGAGGTCGGGGAGGGGACGTGCTTGTCCGTGATGACCACCTGGCCCATCTGCCTTTCCCAAATCTAATTAATATTAAGCATCTCACCTTCTCTTGGTGTTCGGGGTCTGATTGGCTGTCCTGAGCCCACTGCACCTTTACAAAAACGCAGTGAGGCCTGAATAAACGTTTGCCCATTCTACAGATGTGGACAGAGAGGCAGAGAGCAGGGGCAGATGGACACAGGTACAGAAAAGCACACGTGGTGACCTGGCAGGGCCAGAGCCAGACCCTGGACTTGGAATGCATTCCTCTTTCATCTCTGCAGTGCTCTCACCCGCAACCCAGGATGCAGCCTTACAGGAGCCCCCCATCCTTTACCCAAACTGGGCTCACATCTCAGTGGCTGGCTGCCATCCTCGCTTTTGGGGCCAGGTTCATGGGTGTATTTTAGGAGTTTGCTGGCGTCATGGGCTGAACTGTGTCTCCCCCCACAAATTCCTGTGTTGAAGTCCTGACCCCCAGCACCTCAGAATGTGGCTGTATTTGGAGATGGGTCTTTAAAGGAGCAAATAAGGTAAAATGAGGTCACTAGGGTGAGGCCCTAATCCCATAGGACTGGTGTCCTTATAAGAAGAGGAGGTCAGGACACAGACACGCACAGAGGGATGACCCCGTGAGGACACAGGGAGAAGACGGCCATCTACATGCTGAGGAGAGAGGCCTTGGGAGGACCCAGCCCTGCCCACACCTGGATCTGGGATTCCAGCCTCCAGGACTGGAGACAGTGAATGCCTGCCGTTTAAGCCTCCCACTCTGCAGTGCTTTGTTATGGCAGCCCCGGCAAACTATACAGCTAGGAACACTTTGTTCTCATCTCCTGATGTTTCTGCCTGGTGGTGGGGTGAGGGGTGGTCCTCCCTGCCCCTCTCCCCCTACCCCACAACCAGGGCACATGAGCTGCCAAGAAAAAAGACACCTCTTATTATTCACTTCTGGAGACGTGTTGATCACACCCTTCCTCCTTAACCCTATGATCTAGGGGCCACCTTTGAAATCAGACCTGAGCACAGAGAGGCTGAGTCACTGGCCCAGCCTCACACAGCATCAAAGGCTTGTTTCCAACCTCTTGCCTCCTGGCTGCCAGGGGCTGGAGAGCAGGGCAGGGTGAGATGGGACCCGGAGTGGCTGACCATCCGGACTGGGGCAGGGCCTGCATCCCCCACGTTGGCTAGCAGAGACCACTCTTACGGCCTATCCAGCTGGGCCTCCGAGCCCACGCGGGCACGGCCATGCTGAGGTGTGCCTTCCTGAGCCACAGTCCGGGCTGGAAGGTTCTGGAAGCTCCTCCAGCCACCGCAGCAGCTTCAGGCACCCCAGCAAAGCGCCCACAAGATGCTTATTGATAAGCTACTTGTAAATGGGGAGGAGCTGTGATAATCAATGCCATGAAGTGATGTTAAGTGTGCGAGTAGCCCAGGTGCACTTGCCTGGGAATCAGAAAGCCAGCAGCTGCAGCCCCAGGGCTCCTCTGCTTCCCAGGTCAAGCTCCGGCCCCTTTCCACTTCTTCCATGCTGATGCTGTGCACCATCTTTTTCAGTTGATTTGTTTGCTTTTCAATAATTAATAGACTATTATTTTTAGTGCAGTTTGAGATTTACAGAACAATAGAGCTGATAGTATGTAGTGTTCTATACCCCCCAGGCCCCCCTGTTATTAACATCTTGCATTAGTGGGACACCGTTTGTTACAATTGATGAACCCAGACTGATACAGTAGTATTGGCTAAAGCCCATGGTTTACTAGGGTTCACTCCTTGCGTTGTATTTCCTGTGGGTTTGTCAAAGTGTAGTATCACGCAGACAGGGGAGCCCCGTGGTGTGTGTCAACGTGTGTTCGAAGCGATCCTTATATGCAAGGACCCGGGTCCAGGTGGCGTGAGGGGTCTAGATAGATGGAACCCAGCAGATAACTTTCCATCCTTGTTTTCGTGTCTCTGTCTTCACCTTTAAACTGGATGACCTGTGCACAGCGAATGGTCGGGTCTCACTCGTGTACCCAATTGGACCATTTCTGCCTTTTATTCCGGAGCGTTTAGACCATTTATATTCAGTGTGGTCCCTGAGATGGTTGGGCTGATGGATGCCTTGCTGGTTTTTTCTGTCTCTGTTCTCTGTCTCCCCTTTCTTCTTCCTTCTCCATCTGCTTACTAGCTTTACCTCTTTGTTTTCTTTTTGTTTGCTTGTTTAGCGCTCGCTTTGAAGTCTGTGTATCCCCACTTACCATCGCATCATACACAGTTTTATGCAGAGTAAGAAACTAACTACAATATCCCTCCCCCATCTCTTGTGTTCTGGTTTTCATACATTTACTTTTACATATGTTGTGACCCCCCCGCCCAGAATAATCTATAATTATCTTTGCTTTAAGCAGCCACTTAAATATTTTAAGGAGATTTTAAAAAAGAAAACTTTATTTTGCTTCATGAAAGGAACTGTTTCCCTGGTGCCTTGCTAATCCTGGGTAGTGTGATTTTTTTTTAAAGTTTAGGACATTTGGGGAGGCAAAAATTATACTTTAGTGGACATTCCTTTGACGATAGAGCACTGAGTGCTGTACAGTTTATATAGTAACAATACTGAACGTTAATTGAGCACGCACTATGTGCTAGGCTCTCCACTGCCTGCTTTATGTCCATGAAGTCATTTATTCTATGAAACAGCGCTGCGAGGTGGATTCTGTTATTATGTCTGTTGTTGCAGATGAGAAAACTGAAACACCCAGAGAGTGTCCCTGCCACACCCCCGCTGCTGCTGGACAGGACCAGGGTCACCCGCCAGTGCTTTCCCACCCAGCCCACGCCAGCCAGGGCCCGGCCAAGCCACCTGCAAAGCCACTACACAACCCCACCACCTGGCCTGACTCCGGGGCTGTTGGCAAAGTGACAATGCAAGCCCCTTGTTAAAGTTATTAAATATCCAGAATATATAAAGAACTCTTACCATTCGACAACAAAAAGAACAACACGCAAGAGGACTTGAACAGACATTTCTCCCAAGAAGACATCCGCATGGCCAATAAGCACTTGAAAAGATGCTCATTCTTCTTTCCAATGCAAACACAGTGGCAAGATCAGGCAGATGTCATTTGGAGAAGTCTGGGCAAGAGAAAGTTGCTGTTGGTTTTTTTCATGGAGAAACGTCTGGGCAAGCGGTGCTGGGCAGTGGTCAGCGCCTTGGGGCACGACTGCCCAGGAAACCTGGGTGTTTTTTCCTGGCTCACATCGCAGAGCGAGTGAGGCGGGAACCCAGGCTGCGGACGTTGGGGCGGTGCTCTGTCCAGTGCTGACCTGCTTCCCGGCAGAGTCCTGGGCTGTCAGAGCCCCAAAGACTGTCTGTGCCTCTTGCATACCCGGCTGGGGAGCACGGAGAAGGAGGGGACAAGAGAGCCAGGTATCATCCGGTCCCTGCTGCTGTTCCCAGCACACCTCTGGTTTGCTCTGCGTTGTCTGCAAATGCTCCATTTCATTTGGGAAACAGGAGGTCCTGCCAAAGAACGCTTTTAAATAGTGACATGCAACCACGCCCTTACAAGAGGAAGACTCAGGGAAGGGAAACAGCTCGTCCAAGGCTCCACGGGCTCCTGCTTGGTGAGAACCACTGTGTGTCAGAGTCTGCGCTGACCGTCTTGTCCTGGCTGCCCTGATGCCCCGTGGCGCAACCCCAGCTGATGGCAGGATGCACCAGAACTTCTGCTTGGTCTCCTGCCATGGGAAAGCCTTAGGGTCCACGTCCCACCCCCCAGAACCAGCTGCGTTCAGCTCTGTCTGATGCAGGAGATCTGGTGTCTGTCCCAGACAAGAGAACCGTCTTTGTAGCGCTTATCCACGCCAGCTCCTGCAGGAATGCAGGGACCATCCTGTAAGTTCCCCTCCTTCCTGGACCTGTGGGCCACCTCTCCTCACGCACCGTGGGTACTCAGCACACACACACTGGGGCTTCCTGAGAGAAGCCGAGAGCTGGGCTCACAGCACAGCAGAGCAGAGGGGTCACTTTTGAAAGTTGGTCCTGATCTATCACTCCTGCAGCCACCAAGCCCACATAACATCCCATCACTCTGAGAGGGACATCCTTAGCACAGTGGACCCACAGGCCCTCGGCATCCTGCCTCGTGGCCTTCGGTACTCAGCTCACAGCCCTCCCCCATCCCCGGGCACAGCTACGGGCCACACTCTGCTGCCGCAGGACATTGGCACATGCGTGCTCCGTGGTTTAGAGCGGTCCTGCCCATCCACCCTCACCTGGCGAATGCCCTTTCCTTCCATCAGGACAGACTGCTTTCGATTTTGTGTCCTCTCCTCCGGGCTCTTATCTCTCCCATTTCTGTAGTTAGCTCGTCTCCCCGCCTCCACCCCAGACTGAGCTGATGCGTGACGGCTGAGGCAGGTGTTGGGATCCCAGGAGTGGAGGAAGCTACCCAAGCTGCCCAAGGGGACGTCAGCGCTAAGCAAATGGAAATCAGTACTAGGCCTGAAGAGGTGGGCAGCCTGGGACAGGGACCGTCGCCAGCCAGGCCCCCCAGGAGCCATATGTGCCTCTCATAAGTGGTTGCCACACACCCTGTTGTGTGGACGTTGGTAAGTCAGAGTTAGTTATCACCACTGGGTGACTACGGTCTCTCCCTTACCAGCCTGTGAGCAACCACAGAGCACAGATGAGGAGCATGTCCTGGGTCAAAGCACTTGAGCTTCCTGAGCCTCAGTCTTCCCATCTGTAAAATGGAGGTGATGATCCTGTCTCTCCTGAAAGGGCTGGGCGAGGTGTTGGCATGATGGGTTCTGAAGTCTGGTGCCTGGAGTGTCCCCAGGATAGATAAGGGGCCAGACCCCCTGGGTGCCTGTTCCCAGTGTGGAATAGGACGGCGAAGGGGGCTGACCACTGGCCGCCCAGGCTCCCTGCCCCCACCAGTCAGGCACAGCAAAGAGCCCAGAGGGGTGGCCGGCTGACGCTGCTGCGGCTTTGGTGTCCCTTCAGCTCCGTGATGGCCCCTTTGAAGGTGCCGAGACTGACGGCCCCTTTGCGGCCGGAGTGGGGCTGGTCTGGGAGCTGGCACCCCGTCACCAGGGCGTGACCGCGGGAGGGGACCTCCCCTCCACGGCCTGGGGCTTTGTGCAGGGCGGGCCGCGTGCTGGCTGGGCGGCTGGAGACAATGGGGGCTGCGGCTGGGCCGGGGGCTGGCATAGCGGGCTGGCAGTGAAGCAGAACAAATCCACAGGGACCTTCCTGTACCTCCGCCTGCGCAAGTAACCTAATCTGGGGGGAGCAGGGCCGCGGCCGGGGTTGGGGCACCGCTGCAGCCTTTGGGCTGCAGTGGGTGTTCACGGTAATTTGAGGGCTTCCACTGGGGGCTTCCCGATCATTTGATGTGGCAATTAACGAGGGGACTTTTGTCGTCCGGAAAGACACAGCCGCCCACTTCAATCACCCTGTTTATGCCCCGGCAGAAGCCAAACAGCCCCAGCGGCAGATAACGGGTGGACTTCAAACGGCTCCAGGTCGGTCGCCCCTGGAACCGCCAGGCCGCGCAGCGCCCCCCTGCCTTTCATGCAGCCAAAGCGTTACTTTTCCCATGAGAAGTTCCGGCCCTAATGGCAGCGGATGACAAAGGCAGGCGCTCACCCACTCGAGCCCTGTTCATGTGGGTACCTGGCTCTTGAGGTGGGTGGGAGAAGGGGCAAGTCATTTCCCATTGATTCAAAGGGCACGTGCCCCCCGCACCAAGTGACCTGTGTCCCTGCCCCTTCCGTGTAAGGGGTGGCAGCTCCAGACTCGGACACCCTCAGAAGGAGCCCCCCTATTTGGAGTCAGTTCCTCTGTGGGTCCGATGATGAGGTGACAGTGGACCATGATGACGTCAGCCTCAGCCCAGCCCTCTGCTGAGTGCGGCATGTAAGCCTCAGCCCAGCCCTCTGCTGAGTGCGGCATGTAAGCCTCAGCCCAGCCCTCTGCTGAGCGCGGCAGGCGAGCCTCAGCCCCGAGCCAGCCTCACGCCGGCACCCGCTGGTTTACAGACTGCGCTGGTGAAGGTGTGGGGACTCGCCCGGGGTTGCACCTGGGCCCAGGGAACAGAAACCCATGGGACCTGGCTGCACCGGGCGCCCATCCTGCCTGCCGTCCCGGCTCTGCGGCTGAGGGCTAGCCGAGACCTCGTTGATCGTCCTCATCAGGAACCTGGGCCTTTTCCGCAAACCCAGCCATTGCTGTAGCACAAGGTTGCGAGGGCCAGGCAGAGAAAAGCCTCAGCCCGTGCTGGGACCTTAGTAAAAGCTCAGTCAATTCCCCTCTGGGCCTCTGTTCCCTCACCTGTGAGCTGGGGGACGAGAGGGACCACAGATGCAAAACACCCGGCACACCTGCTGCGGGGCCCAGCCCATCCAGCCCGCCGGGTCAGTGCCTGGCTGGGGCCCCACCCGACCAGCTGACATCTAACCCCAGGCTCCTCATGGGCTGTCGCAGCAGGAACCAGGTGGGGTGGGGCATGGGGAGAAAAGGGCTGGTGGGACCTCCACGCCCATCTGTACCCAAGCCAGGTGCCACCTGAGTGCTCACACAATAGACACAGACGGGCCCTTGCCGGTGGAGTAAATTCAAGCCTTCATCATTGGCTGAGTCATTCCTTCTAGACCCTGCCGCGGTGACAGAAGGACAGAGAGGGGCCCAGGCTGCTAGAACTTCCACTCGGCGGGGTCTGGCAGACAGTAAAGACAGACAGGACCCTTCCAGGATGGTCAGCGGTAAGACTGGGGACGGTGGGAGGGGAAGGGGCGGGGGAGGACGGGGTCCGTGTTGACTGGGCAGTGAGGGAGGGATCCCCTGGGAGGTGGTGCTGGAGCAGGGGACGATGAGAGGGACCGGGCTGACCTGCGGGAGGAGGAAGTCTGTGGGCTCAGGGACCTAGGAAACACCAGTATGGGGGGGGGGAGCTTGCCAGGGACCTGGCAAGGACAGCGGGACCCCATCTGGAAGGGCCTTGCCTGCCAGCAAAAGGAGCTTGCTTTTAGCCCGAAAACATAGGAGCCACTAAGATGATGTTCCAGCCTTGCCATGCCCCTGCTCTACAGCCTTCAGTGGCTCCCCATGGCTTCCCCCAACAATCTCTTTCTCTCACTGGCATTCAAGGCCCAGCATAATGTGGACCTAACGCCTCTTGTGATTAGGACTCCAGCCATCCCCTCACACGCCAGCCCGCCTACAGCCTCCCCGTTCCCTAAATGCCTCCCATGATCCTGCCTCTGTCCTTTGATCAGGAGATGTCTCCATCCCAAATGCCGCCTCTGCTACCGCTCCTCCATCAAGGAACTGTAGGATTCATCAAGGCCCGGTGAAAACATCACGTCCCCCAAGAGGGCGCCTGACCCTAGGTTCCCTGGGGTGGACTGCATGGGCAGCCCAGCTGTGTGGCCTTAGGTGAGGCGTTAGCTTCTCTGAGCCTCTCTGTAAAACGGGATAATAATAGCAAGTACCACCTAGGGTTGTTGCTGGGATTAAATGAGCTAATGGGACTGGTCAGATTGATTGGCGTTGCCGTATTTCATGTAATATAAGACACCACTGATTGTAAGATGCACCATTATTTTATATCCCTCTAAGGGTGGGAAAAGCTGACAGTTAAACCGTGACACACCTGGAAGGTCCCTTTGAGTGAGCCAAAGAGTTCAAATTTTAACAGGAAGGAAACAGTTGAGGGTTTTAAGCTAAGGAAGTACAAGAACAGATCTGAGCCCTAAGAGGCCTCCAGCTGCTGTCCTTCTGGAATTTTCCCCCTAGAATTCCAAAGCTGGAAATAATCGGGGAAATTGAGACACAGAGAAGAGGAGGCCAAGCTTGGGGTCACCTGGGGAGTTGAATCTCCAGGTGGAGGTGAGGGAGGGATGGGTTAGCGTGGCGCAAAGGGCCCTCCCCTCTCCCCGAGTCTCCTGTCCTCAGAGGGGGCAGAGGCCACCATGGTCCTTGCCTCTCCCACCATCACATCCTCCCACTGTTGCACACTCGGCAGCGGGCCCAGCAAAGGTCTGGGAAATCGAGTTTCCGGTGGTCAGTTCCCATTCCAAACAGAAAAGGGGATTCGGGGTTGACGGGTCGGAGTCCAGGGTGAGCCCTTTTGCGATGCCACCACAATTCACTCGTCCACTATTCAGTGTCACATCTGCTGGGTGAAGATGGAGGGACTGGAGATGAAACACCTGGGAGTCATGACCTGGCAGGAGAGATGGACAGGTAAACAGCAGGAGCTTACGGGAGCACCAGCTGGGGAAAGTCTGGGCAGACTTCCTGTAGGAGGTTACGGAGGCCCGCGGGCGGCTTGGCTGCAGCATCTGGATAGAAGCCCCTCCAGATCTTGGTCCTCCTTCCTGGAGCCCTGGGTTCCCTCTCCCTCTGGGCTGCCCTCAGGCAGGAGCCCCAGTAGCTCTGGTCCTGGTTTCTTTCCTTCAGTGTCCTCAGCCATGTTGGCTGGGTTGAGTATCAGCCGGGGGGCTCGGGTTCTTCCTCCACAGAGCACCTGCCGGATGCTGAGCACTTGTTTCATGGTCTGGGCGGGGGGAGAGGCAATGGTGAGGACCCAGCTCTATGCTCACTTGCTGTGTGACCCTGGGTTAAAAGCTGCCCTTCTCTGGGCTGACGACGTCTCCCTTCCTAATGCCCAGAGACCATACTGTTACCTCCCTCCTTGTCAGTAAATGAAGAGGTGGGGTGCTGACCCGGGGCTCTGACCCAAAGCCCAGCACCTTCACCTCCCACCCCTGCCCACCCCGTGTGGCAGCCACCTCCCCAGCCCCGTTGCCAGGTGCGGGGGCTCAGGCCCCACCTCGGGCACGTGCCCGGCCCGACCTGGCTTCTACCCCAGCTGGCGCCTCTGCCCGCCTCTTCCTGCACCCACCCACCTCCCGCGCACAGCTGGCTTCTTCTCAACATTTAGGCCTTGACTAGAAGTCGCTGCCCTGAGCAGCCTTCCCGGACCAGCGCCACCCTGGCCGCTCCATCCGCCCCTCCCCCAGCTCCCCATTCTCTGCTTTTCCCCCCTCTGCGCCCATCGGCTCCCGCCCGCCCGCCCTGGGCTACACGTTGGGGGTGGGAGACAGGCACGCCCAGCCTTCAGAACACACAGGTATGAGCACAATGGCTAGTGACACGTCGTGCTCCAAGGGGGGCAGTGGTGGGGACTTTTTCAGGGTTTGACTTCCGGTCCCTGCGCTAAGAAAAGCAGAAATGTGCAGCTTTTCCCACTCGTGTGGAAGATAGAGAAAGGTGCTCAGGCCACCTGGATGAACTGCAGACTCAAGAGTTCCAGCTCCTTCTCGGCTCGGGCAATGCCTTCTCATCTTTGGTGTATAAGTGTGGTTTTGAATTTTTCTTAAGGTCCACAAGCAAAGACAGACCTCCCACGTGGCGGTGTTTGTACTTTTGGAATTGGTCAACCTGCAGGGTCAGGAGTGTCTTCAGAGGCTCTGTCTCTCTTTGTCTACGTGATCCTGTCCAGGGCCCATGGGTGAGGCCTGAGTCCGGGGCTGGCGCTGCCACCACGCTCCTGGCCCCAGGGACACAAACCCCAACAGACTGATGACTTGCCAAGGAGGGCCTCCCTTCCTAACGACCACAGCACCAGATGGCCAGGCCCAGGCACCAGCTCTGCCCGGCCTGCCCTCGGAGGGTGGCTTGGGGACCCGGCCTTGGAGGGCGACCCTGGCAGAAAGGACTCAGAGGAAAGATGGAGGAAGGGCCCCCACCCCATTCACGTAGCCAACTGGGGTGAGACCACAGGGGTCAGTGGTCACCCTGCGGGGGAGGGTCACGCGAGACGCTGATCTCTTCTCTGCCGGGTGGTGGTGGTTACATGGGTGCCACTTCGCAGCTAATCATGCAACGGTTCAAGGGGTGATGCGGTGCCTGGGCTTCGGAGCGGGTCTGGGTCTGGCTCTGCCACTTGCTCTGTGATGGGGCAGCTCGCTGACCTCTCCATGTCTAACCTGTGGGATGGGAGACAGGACTGCTTCCCTCCTGAGTGTTTCGAGGGTTCAGTGAAACAGGGTGTGCAGGGGCTCGGGCCAGAAGGAGCAAAGCTACTCCCTCCTCCACCACCAGAATCAGTATCACTGTCAGATCAAAAGCCAGGGACGGGCTTGGCAGTGGCTCTGCTGGGCTTCTCAGTTCACCACAGCCTGGGTGTGGAGGAAAGGAAGGTTCCAGGCCAGTGCAGGCAGCCAGGTGGGTGCCCAGAGGCGCAGCCCGGCCGGTGGATCTCTCGAGGCCAGCTCTGAAATTAACAAGGATTTGGGACCTTAAGTATCATGGGGGTGGGGCTAGGCACCTCTAGCTGCAATGGGGCCATGGGGCAGGCAGCCTGACCCCAAGGGAAGCACAGAGCTGCTGGTGGTCACTGCAACTCCTTTAGCGACCAATCAAGCCTTCCGCATTCTGCCCCCACAGAAAGGTTCCTGGGGGGAGCCCGTCCCCTGGGGACAGGCCTTTGACAGCTTCCTGGACATGGGCTAAAGTAGTTGGCTTTTGAGCATCGCTCTAAGACGGCAATTTGCAACTTCATCATGAGCTTGATGGATGAGTGCTGAGTGGCTCCTGGGCCACCCGAGGCCAGAGAAAGGCTGCTGACGTGCATGACAAAATGTTTTCTTACCACCCGGTGCCAGTGACAGGCCCCTCAAAGGAACTGCAGTCCCTGCAGAAGCGATTCACCCTCTTGCCTTTTTGTGGCGCTGAGGTCGGCAGCTTTTATTTGGCAGCTGAGAAAAGGGCCCCCGGCTCCTTGCTGTCTCTGGGAATGCCATCCCCGTGGGCCACCAGCCCCCGGCCGGCTTGCACGAGGCCACGCTTCATTTTGATGAGATTTCAAAAAGCCCCGTTGTAACCGGGGCCGGGGGGCACCTTGCCTCACCCAGGGCCAGAGTTAGAGCTGCCTTTGCTGAATTCCAGGAGAGAGGAAGGGGTTCCTGCCATCTCAGCCATAACCCAAGGCAGCACTGTGTCCCCGCGGCACTCGGTACCCACGCACAGTCATCGAGTGATGAATTGTATCATAGATCGATTTAGTCTTGTTCCCACTAAACTGTAACCTCCAGGAGGGCCATTCTTACTGGGCATTTGATTCCAGCCTGGGGGTAAGCAAACCTAGGAGACACCTGCCTTGGGTTTGCTTTGCTGGGAGAACTGGATCAGGCCCCCCAAGGGTCCCTCCCGGCCCCAAGAGACTACATTCTGACCTCTATTATGGGGTTGGCGCACAAGTCTACACGTGTGTCAAAACCCACAGAACTGGGCACCACAAGGAGTAGATTTTACTGTGTGTAAAGTGAAAGAATAGTTACCTCTCTCGGGGGGCAGGGCACAGGGATGTAAGCCAGGCTTCCTCGACTGTATTTCCTGTGGGAGACAAGATAATGGTCCCCAAAAGATGCCCATGTCCTGATGCCCGGACCTGTGAATATGTGACTTTACAGGGCAAAAGGGTCTTTGCAGGTGAGATTGAGTTAAGGATCTCGAGATGGGAAGATGGTTCTGGATCCCATCATCACAGCATCCTTATAAGATGAGGCGGGAGGGTCAGAGAGGGGCTGTGACCACAGAAGCAGAGGTCAGAGTCACGGGGGGTGGGGGCGGTGGTCCACGAGCCAAGGATGCAGGTGGCCCGTAGAAGGAGAAAAAGCTGAGCAAGCAGATTCTCCCCTGGAGCTTCCAGGAGGAAGCAGTCCTGTGGATACCTTGGTTTGGGGACTTCTGGCCTCCAGAACTGCAAGAGAGTCCATTTGTGTTTTTTAAGACACCAACAGCCATAGCAAACTCATACAGCCTTATTTGGCAGATCTGACTCTGGAACCAAGCCAATATTTCATGTAATTAAAAAAAACAAACAGATTGAATTATAAGAGGATTCCCTAAACGTCAAAAATAAAATAGAAAAACAAGGGTGACTACAGCTACCAACTCAGACCATCTCAGACTCCCACGCAGGACTGTTTGATAGCAAGTCCCAGTGCCAAGCCCACAGTCGGCAAGTTCAAGGCTCTGAGTGGAAAAGGAGCCAGGGTGTCTGAGGGACCCAGGCGCTGAAGGGTTTCCTCCTCCACCGTAGCGGGGGTGAGCGGCCACCCACTGTCGTGGCCCAGGAAGAGGATCCTAAAACCGACTGGAGCACGGCACAGCCCGGGCCTGACTGCTGGCAGCTCTGCTGGCTTTTGCAGACTTGATTTCCCCAGGCTGAGCCCCTCCTCGTTCCAGGCACAGGCCCTTCTGGGGCAGCCGTGACCTGCTGCATGGTGGGGGCCTCCAGGGGGCTCCGGGTCCAGTACTTCCCAGCAGACCACCCACTCTCAGCCTCCATTCAGCCCCTACCACACTCCGGGTGTTACTGAACCAAACGTGGGTCCACTTGCTGTGCAGTAAAGCCAATCTACTGACACCGGGTCGTGGTGAAGGAAAGTGTAGCATTTATTGCAGGGCGCCAAGCAAGGAGTCCAGGCAGCTAGTGCTCAAAAGGCCTGAACTCCCCCGATGGATTTCAGGGAAAGGTTTTTAAAGACAGGGTGAGGGAGGGGGGTTGTGGGGTGTGTGATAAGCTCGTGGACATTCTTCTGATTGGTTGGTGGTGAGGTAATTGGGAGTCAACATCATCAACCTTCTGGTTCCCACCAGCCTGGGGTCTACGTGTTCGTGGGCAGCATGTAGTTAACTTCTTCCACCTGGTGGGGGGTCTCAGTATCTGCAAAACAGCTCAAGGACGTGGCTCAGAACATTATCTATAACCCTGGAGGAGGAACTAAAGGCCCTTGACTTTGTTTAATGGCTAAACTATTATTAATTATTTTGTCTTGTTTGACTGTTTTCCTTTCTCTCTGCGTTTTCTCACTTCTCTGATTAAGTTTATTCTTTGGAACTTGGGGAAGGCCTAGGAGGATAAAGTTTTTCTACAGACAAGAGGCAGGCAGAGGACATGGTTTGGGGGGGGCGGGTTCTGTTCCGGGAAGGCCCCATAGGGTCCTGCTCGGTTACACAGGCTCTGGGTGCAGCTGTGAGTGGGACAGACTGAGCTCATGGGTGCCCATCCTGGGGGGGGTGGTGGTGGCGGGGAACGTGGGTGACATGTCACATGACCAGTGTGAGGGGCAGGCACTAATGGGGGCTCTCTGTTCTTACTAGGGCAGTCGGGAAATCTTCTCTGAGGGGAGATCGAGTGTGACACTGGGCAAGTTCTGCACGTCTGAGCATCTTGACCTGTCAACTGGGGACCATGCCTGCTCTATCGTAAGTTGCTACGAGCGTGGAGTGAGGTACAGCACAAGACACGCCCAGGACCTCAATAAGTGGTACTTACTGTTATTGTTGCTGCCATTGTTACTGTTATTTAGACGTGGATCATCCCAGAGAGAAGCCTTTCCCATGATTGATATCGTTCATTGATCATTAATTTACAGATACTTATGTTGCGATGTGCGCTCAGGACTGTCTCTGCCCGCAGTGTCTGAGGCCCCTCCCAAAGCAGCAGCTGGCAGAGCACAGCTGTTTCCTCCAGGAGAAAAGGGGAGGGAGAGATGGCGAGGGTGACCGCTCTTTAGGTTAAGCAGGAACCTGCCCCAGGTGGGCAGCAGTCCTGGATTGCCAAGGTCAGCCCTGGGTCAGTGCAGGTGAACCCCGAGGGACACTTTGTAGAGTCAGAGAGTCTCAATTTGAGGGTGTGAAAGCTGAGATTTGGTGAAGCAGAGTGGTTAAGGGAAAGCAGAAGGTGTTATAGACAGAACACTGGACTGGAGGCTGGGGTCCTGTGTTCTGTCCCTGTAACTTGCTGTCTCCTTTCTGGCAGGTCACTTGATCCCTCTTGGTGTCACGCACCCTATGACAGGCTGGACCAGAAGACAGCTTCATACACGGCATCTCTTCGAGTGTTACAGAATTTAGTTTTGAATGTGGGAGTAGTTAAGAACTGTAGCAGTTAGCTGTTGCTGTGTAACAAACCATCCCCAAATTCAGTGGCTTCATATAATAAACATTTGTTTCTGTTTTTAAAAAACCGACCCATGGCTCAGCTGGGCAGTTCTGCTGATCTGGATCAGGCTTCAGTGATCTTGACTGGAGTCATTTGTAGGTCTGCAGTCAGCTGGTGGGTTGTCTGGGGACTGGCTGGTCTTTGATGGCCTCACTCCCATGTCTGATGGTGGGCTGGCTCTGAGCTGGGGTGACGGGGGCAATGGCGCCACATGTCTTTCCTCCTCCAGCAGGCTAGCCTGGGCTGGTCCACATGGTAGGGTCCTCTTGGGGCCTAGGCTCAGAACTGCCAACTGGTCATTCTGCCAGTGCTTTACTGGATAAAGCAAGTCACAAGATAAGCCTAGATGCAAGGTGGCATTCAGGGGGTGAGGAAATAACACTTTGCCCCCTGATGGGGATTTCTGCGTCCAGAGGTATGGATTCAGGGACAAAACAATTGGAAACATTTCTGCGGTCACTCAACCACAAGGATCAACAAAAGGGCCTTGAAGAGGGGACCAGCCCAGAAGTAGGAGAGATGCTGTGTAAATGGTATCATCTTCAGAAAGCAACTCAGATTCCAGCTAAGGACTGGATTTCACAATTTTCCTCTAAGCCACCGTGTATGCTATTCCCTCTTCCTGCAATTACTTTCCCCATACCCTTCTCTGTACGTTTTTTAAACAAGAAAACATTCTTCCAGATTAAAAAAAAAAAGTTTATTTGTGAGCACAGTCTAAGCTTTTATTTGTGAGAGCATCAGAGAAATTTTGTAGGATGTACGAAGGCTTGTCACTGGCTGACACATGGAGTCAGTTTGTGGACAAGACAGGAAACTCAAGGTTTGCTTAACGTGAAAGTTCGCCCTGCAGCAGGGGAGGAAATGCACCTGTACGCTAAATCTGGGTGGAGTAAATAAGTGATGGGAAGAGGGGACAGCTCTTCCTTAGAAAAGAATTCCATTTAATAAATGTAGAAAGAATTGAGAAAATAGAAAGTCACCATTAGAACAATACAGTAATAATTGTTACAGATCCACAGATAGAGGCTCAGATAAGTGGGTAAAATTTCAAGGAGAAACAAAGTATTTTCATAGTCTCAAAGTATCTCCCCCCAAATAATTATTAAGTACAACAGGAAAAGTAGTAACTTCAGTAAAGAAACTGGAAGGCACTGCCTTCACTAAGTGATCTAGGTTTACATCACCAGGAATAAGACAGATGAAGCTACCTGGATGGAAAAGGGGTATCTTCCCAGTGCCCGGGGGCCCACTGCCCTGAGCTGGGAAGTCACCAGGAATCCGGCCACGCTCTCTCCGAGGTCACAGGGACTCTTGCCACTGTTGCCCCGTGCACCACCCTTCACTCACATTCCCCTTGGCTGACTGCCAAAAATGATGCCCAAGGTGGCTCTAGGTCATGTCCTAAGACAAGCGTCCCTCAGAGCTTGGCTATAATTCTCGTCTCCCTATTCCAAATTCCCAGGAAAAGGACTATTTGACCCAGCTGGGACAGTCATGAGAGGCCTTGGGGGCTGGGTCCAGTCAGCCAGTCTGTGGCAGCTTGAAGGACAGACCAGTCACTGAAGACCTGGGAGGGGTTGCAATCAGGGTGGGCTTCCTGGAAGTGGTGAGGCTTGAGCATAACGACGCTCTTGTTCTGGAAGATCTGTGAGGGGAGGGGTATGTCTTATTCAACGAGGACTGTTACCTGGGAAGTGCACAGCTACCATCTAATGAATGAATGGCCCCCACATCCCAGGCTGACTCAGCTTCAGTGGCAGGTACACAAGGGGAAGGCCTTGCCTTAGGGTAATCCTGAAGAAAGGAAGCTTAGAGATTTGCAGAACCTTCTGGGATGGGGTCAAGAGACATGGGAATGTCCCCGTCCATCCTGGTGTGGGGGGAGATGCACAGATGACTGTCTGTGTGATCAGTGCCGATAGAGGGCAGCTGGTGGAACAGCAGGATGGGTGACCAGAGGTGGGAGCTGGAAGGGGGGGAAGCAAAGGAGGCTTCTGTGTGGTCAAGGGTTGTTGGTGGACTTGGGTGAGCCAACCCCGCACTCTGTTCTGGCTCCTGGGAGATAACCTCAGTGCACTGGAGGACCTTCCCTGGAAGAGTGTGTGCACCTGGGCCTTTGGCCTCGCTCTATCAGTGTGGTCTCCGGAGGGACTGGAGACCAAGGAGTCCCACGTCAATGTGACTGACCCCCCAAAAAAAGCCCTGGACACCCAGGCTCGGGTGGGCTTCCCTGGTTGGCAAGACTCCAGGCGCGTGGTCACACAGGTTGCTGGGAGGATGTGACCCCGGGGAGGAGACAACCGGAAGCTGGAGCCTGACGTCTCCTGGATTCTGCCCCGCCAGCCTCTCACTTCTGTTGATTTTAATGTGCATCCTTTTGCTGTGACATGGAACCATGAGTATAACAGCTGTGCTGAGTTCTGTGAGCCCTTCCAGTGAATCAATGAACTGGAGGTTGGTCTTGGGGACCCCTGAGACTTCACAGAAGAGGAGGCGAGGGAGCCGGGCCTGGAAGGATGAATGAGTCTTCCCAGAAAAAGGCTGGCATTCCAAGGAGAGGGACCCAAAGCTTGGAGGTAGAGAATGGCATCCATCTCCTCCCTTCTTTTGCTTGAAGAGAAAATAGAATGGTGAATTGTGACTTCAGAAGGGGTGTGTACTTTTTACGTATATAATTGCATATATATGACATATATGTGAGTTCCCCTTTTAAGCACAGGCTTTGGGTCCCTGTCTCCCAGAGGGTGTCCTTGCTCTAAACTTGATTCCTGGCCTGCTGAGAAGGGTGTCTGTAGGGAGTGAGAGGGAGCTGAGAGGCAGGAAGCAGTTTGAAGATGCTTTAGATCGCTTCCCCTTAAGGAGCTTGTTGGGGAGGGCATTTCTAGTTTCCAGAACCATCCACTATCATTAGAACTTTCTCTTTTCTGACCAAGGGAGTTATTGCCTGCTCAGATCCACACAGAGGCTAAAAAATTCCTGGTCTGATGTCTTTGGGTGGGGCAAGGGTACAGGCTGGTGAGGAATCTGCAAGCAGCCAGGTGGGAAACCCCTGTAAGTCCAGTTCAAAGGATGTGTGATGGTTCAGTCAAGCTGCCAAGGTAAGGAGCTCCAACTGTGTGGTGAGGACTCAGCAACTTGATCTAAAGACCTCTGTGTGCCCTGAAGATTGATTTTCTTTGAATTTCTATTCTTGTGAGCTCCCAGTAAGGATTTGGGGGATATCGCCTGCTATGGACCACATTATGTGCCCCCCCAAATTCATACACTGGAACACATCTCCAGTGTAATGATAGGAGCTGGGGCCTTTGGGAAGTGATTTTATCATGAGGGTGGGGCCCCAATGATGGGATTAGTGCCCTTATAAGAAGACACATGAGAGAGCTTGCTTTCCCCAACATATACTTTTTTTTTTTTTTTTTGCCATGTGAGGACACAGTGAGAAGGTGTCCTTCTACAAACCAGGAAGCAGGTCCTCACCGGACACTGAATCTGCCGGCACATGATCTTGGACTTCCGGTCTCCAGAACTGGGAGAAACAAATGTTTGTTGTTTAAGTTGCCCAGTCTGTGCTGTTCTGTTATAGAGCCTAAGCTGACTAAGACATAGGCCCTAAGGACTTTGCAAAATGGGGAGAAAAGATGAAGAATGCTTGTAAAACAGAACAGGCTACAGTCACCCACTAACTGGCTTTATTCTCAACCCCTCTCTTCTGTTCCCCCCTCCACTCTTTTTAGAGAAAACTGGGGCCTCCTCTCTGCTCGAACCTCCAACACCACCTTCCCTGTCCTCACTCTCAGCTGGTGGTCTTGCCTCCTGCTTTACTGAGAAACACAGACGCCATTGGAGAGACAGGACTCTTTGGAGAAGTGGCTGATTCCAGGGGCAGGGAAGGTACCAGGTGAGTCTGGAGCATCTTATTCCAGTGAATCGGGAAGTGCTCAAAAAATTATGAGACACATCAAAAGTGGCTTTCACTGGTCAAACGCAGAACAAACTGAGGGTCAAAATAAATAATGACAGAAGTGTACTATAATTCATTGACTAAAATAAGAAACCATGACTCCATGATGACATAAATAAGTAAACAAATAAATTGAAATACATATTAATTACGAAGGTGGAGGAACATCGCAGCACAGAAGGCCAGCAGACTCCACCGATCAGGGTGGATGGCACCAGCTGTGGGCTGATTGAAATTGCACACCACCTGACAGGAGGCAGTGAGAAGGATGCAGCACCACTTCTTGCAAAAAAATGCAGAACCTGCCTGAACCTCATCCTGAGGGCACATCCGACAAACCCAAATTGGGAGTCATCCTTCAAAGTAACTGGCCTGTATCCAGAAACATCAGGACCGTGAAGGTCAAGGGGAGACTGAAGAATGTTCCAGACTGAAGGAGACTAAGATTCTGAACTGGATGCTTTGTTAGAAAGACACTATTGTGGTGAAGCCAGAAGTGCGTAGTGATATATCAGCATCAGTTTCTTGATTCTGATAGTTTGTTGTGATAATGCAGAAGAATGTCACTCTTTGTGAGAAATATGCACTAGAGCAGTCAGGGGGTGGTGAGGTATCACACTGGCAACTATCTCAAGTGGTTCAAGGAAATAAAAGTTCTCTGTGTATTAGCTTCTTGTTGCTGCTGTAACAAATCACCACAAGCTTGATGGCTTAAAACAGCAGAAATGTATCCTCTTCAAGTTCTGGAGGCCAGAAGTCTGAAGTTAGTTTCAATAGACTAAAGTAAAGGTGTCGTCAGGGCTGGTTCCTTCTGGAGGCTTCAGGGAGAATCCACTCCTTGTCCTTTCCAGGTTCTAGAGGCTGCCTGCATTCCTTGGCTCATAACTTCTTCATTGCATCACTCCAACCTCTGCCTCCATCACTACATCTCCTACTTCCTCTGCTGTAATCAAATCTCCCTCAGCCTTGCTCTTATAAGGACATTTTTGGTTATATTCAGGGCCCACTTGGATAATGCAGGATACTCTCCCCATCTCAATATTTTTAACTTAATCATATCTGCAAAGTTCCTTTTGCCACACAAAGTGACATACAGGTTCAAGTTACTAGGACCTGCGTATCTTTGGGGGCCTTAATTCAGCCTACCATATCTCACACACCAGGATGTAACCTCAGTGAAGGCAGGGATCTAAAAATTTTTCTCCTTTAAGTACAGTAAATGCACAGATGGTGGAGGTACACTTTGATGACTTTCAAACTGAACACACTTGTGTTTGAGGATCAGAACATTTCCAGCACCAGAAGCCTCCTTCAGAAAGCAGGGGTTTGCATCTGTTATGCTCATTATGATACCCACTGTGCTTGGAACAGAGCCAGATGCCAAACAGCATTCAATACATACTTGGAAAATGAGATGAATTCTGAGCTGGGAAAGACAGTGGGATATACAAACAGGCTTGTGTGAGTCTGGACTAGTCTCCACTTCTCGGAGTCTGTTTTCTCATCTGCAAAAGGAGGATATCAATAGCTCCTGTTTTTCAAGATGTGATGAGAGTGATACGAAACATGTAAAGCCCTGGCACAGAGACTGGCACACAGCAGGTGTTCATGAGCTCTCTCCTTCTGTCTTATGAATGCTAAAGGAGCTCAAGAAGAGGGAAGTCGTGGGGCAGTCTGGGCTGGCGCACCATGGAGGTGACGGCCTTGGATATGCAAGCTTGGGGCATGGCTTAGAGCAGTCCGGGTGATGCTGGGGCTCCTCGGTGCCCTTAAAAGCTCCCCCACTGTAGGCAGTGCAGCAGTCACGTCCCTGAACCACAGGGTGGCCCCCAGGCTCAGCACTGTGCTCTCCAACTCCACCCAGCCTCTTAGCTAGATGCCCCAGGTGCTTTTCCTGTCTTGATGGGTTGATTTTCTCCTCCTCTTGGATGGCCCAAGGAAAGTCCTCTTGCACTCACAGCCCAGGGTCTCCTGAATACTGCACCCACCTTGGGCATCTGCTCACCTAGAGCCAGGAACTGGACAGGTGAAGAGCAGAGAAGAGGTGATGTAGTGTGAGCAAAGGTGGATTGGGGGAATGTGCAGGCACTTTGAGAAAAACGATCTCTTCTGCAAACTAATTTTAGGTGCAGTAGCTTTGCCTCTTCACCCAACTGCAAAGGTCTCTGATTCCACTTGACTGATAAAACCATTTACCTGAGGATTCGGTCTCAGCCATTGGTCTTTGTCTCCATGCAGCTCCCGTTGGTGACCGTGCCTTGGGGGTGCCCAAGGGCCAGCTGAACCCAGGTTCTTCTGTCACCTGATGGAGGGCTTCTGGTTGAAGTCTACTGGACCACCTTCTCCGCTTCTGTCCCCTTTGCCTCAGCCCACTGAAGGTCACCGACCAGCCTGTATGTTGGCGTGAAAACAATTGGGTGTTTCCACTGCGTCATTCAAAGAATCATTCAAAGAAAAGGAAGGGAATTTTTTTTATATGAACACATCACACCCAGTTTTCTAAATATTTACACACAACCATGTCTCTGCCCGGAGGGCACATGGCCTCTTGTTCCCCATTAAAAACACATCTGTTTTGTTTGGCTGATCAGAGGACCCCAGCCATGCCCTATTCTCTGCCCCCAGAGCACTTGGAACACCTAAAGCAACTGCCCGATGGCGTGTGGGGCAGCCCTGGGCAGGGCCCTTGAGGCCAGGGGCACCTTCTAGTATCTGGATGAGTGCAGATGTCTCCCAGCTGGTTTCCTCCCACCTGGCAACCAGAGTGTCCTTTAAAAATGCACATCAGGGCTTCCCTGGTGGCGCAGTGGTTGAGAGTCTGCCTGCCAATGCAGGGGACACGGGTTCGAGCCCTGGTCTGGGAAGATCCCACATGCCGTGGAGCAACTGGGCCCGTGAGCCACAACTACTGAGCCTGCGCGTCTGGAGCCTGTGCTCCGCAACAAGAGAGGCCGCGATGGTGAGAGGCCCGCGCACTGCGATGAAGAGTGGCCCCCGCTTGCCGCAACTGGAGAAAGCCCTCGCACAGAAAACGAAGACCCAACACAGCAAAAATAAATAAATAAATAAATAAATAAATTTATAAAGTTCCTACCAAAATTCTTAAAAAAAAAAAAAAAGTATAGCTCTCTTCCATTCTTGAGTTTTTAAAAAAATATAAAAAAAAAATAAAAAAATAAAAACGCACATCAGATCCCCCCACACCCTGCTCCTGATCCTGCAGAGGCACCGGCGTCCTCAAGGTGGCTTACGAGGCCCTGGGCAATAGGCCCCCACCTCTGCCTCTGATCTCAGCACCCACCACTCACCCCTATGTTAGTTTCCTGGGGATGCTGTAACAAAGGACCTCAAACGTGGTGACTTAAAGCAATAAGAATTCATCCTCTCACAGTCGAATGCCAGAAGTTCAACTTCAAGGTGTCGGCAGGCTGTGCTCCCCGCAAAGGCTCTAGGGGAGGATCCCTCCTGTCTCTTCCAGCTTCAGGTGACTGTCTGCAACCCTTGGCTTGTGGCCTCCTCGCTCCAGTCTCTGCCTCTGTGGTCACATGGCCCCCTGCTACCCCTCCGTCTTCTCCTCTGTGTGTCTCTCTTATAGGGACAAATGTGATTGCATGTAGGGCCAGCTCAGAGAGTCCAGGATAAACTCCTCATCTCAAGAGCCTTAGCTTAATTATACCTTTTTCCATATGAGGTAATACAGGTTCCAGGACTGGGACATGGACATGTCTTTTGGAGGTCCACATCCAACTCCATTTACACCCCAGTCTTCATACAACCCCAGCTCCCTGACCCCTGTTTGTTCCTTGACCACACGAAGCATATTTCCAAGACCCTCCTCCCCTCTGATGGACTTTATGCAGGACTTAGAGGACTTTCACTCCTTCTAAAGTAGCACAACGTGGCTACTCTCCATCCCTTTCTTTGGCTTTATCACCACCTGACTTGAACACATTCGCACGTTTATTGTTT
Source organism: Eschrichtius robustus (assembly GCF_028021215.1). Taxonomy (NCBI): domain Eukaryota; kingdom Metazoa; phylum Chordata; class Mammalia; order Artiodactyla; family Eschrichtiidae; genus Eschrichtius; species Eschrichtius robustus. The sequence goes on along the minus strand of NC_090834.1, from coordinate 110,790,277 downwards.
TATTTCCTGTCTCCCTCAACCAGCATGAATGGTCCACAGGGCAGGTGATTCACTTCTGCAGCACAGGTGAGCATTCTGGCACTGGCGTGAGGTTCTGTGGTCATCAAGGACCCTGGTCCTTTCCCTTTCTTCTCCTCACTCTTCAGCATGTGACTTTGTTTCTCATGAACTCATGATCCAAAATTGCTGCTCCAGATCCAGCCACCCTGTTGGCATCCCAGGCAGAGGAAGGAAGATGGAGGGACGGGCAAAAAGAGTTCCTTAAGAACGCCATCCGATTACTTCTGCCTGCATTCCATTGGCCATATCAACCTACAGGGCTTCTGTTCTAAAGAAAGGGAGGAGGGAAATGGAGGAAGCAACAGGCAGACTCCACACATCCGGGGATCTAAGCCCAAGGCATCTAATTCTGGGTATCCATGAATCTCGGGGACACACTTAAGGATTAGACCAGTTGCTTCAGTTCAAGGTGGTGTCAAGGGATGTGGGGTCAGCGGAAAGAGAACTGGAATGGGAGTTAGGAGCTTAAGATGCCAGGTCGGGCTCTACCACTAATTGCTTTGACTTTGGGTTAGTTCCTCCCTTCTCTGTGCCCGTAAAGAGAGAACTGGAATAGATCTTCAGCAGTATTAACATCCTAATCTTCACCCTCTTCATTACAATCCTCTTCAAGATCATCATAATCATCTTCTCCATCTTCATCACCATTATCATCTTCACCATCATCATCAACTTCTTTACCATCTTCATCATCATCTTCTCATCCATCACAATCTTCATCTTCACCATCATCATCAGTTTCTTCACGATCTTCATCATCTCCTTCACCATCATCGTCATCATCTTCTTCACCACCATCATTATTAACTCCTTCACTATCTTCATCATTATCATCATCTCACCGTCTTCACTGATACCATTTTCTTCCTCTTCATCATCGATATAGTCGTATCATCCTTCACCACCATCGTCTTCCTCACACCACCAGCTTCATCTTTGTCATCCTCATCTTCACTGACATCATATCTTCATCACCACTATCATCATCACAGCTCCTCCTGAGCACCTACTGTATACCAGGCACTGCATTCATCATCTCATTTAGTCCTCACTGCCATGGTGTCAGGAGGTTTGATTTTCTATCACCACCTTCATTTTTAAAATGAGGAAACCGGGGCTCACGAAGGATAAGTGACCTGCCACAGGCTGGAAAGTGCCAGAGCTGAAGTGCAAACCAGATTTCCTGCCTCCAAAGGCCCCGTGCTGGGTTCCCTCTGGGAGGTTCCCTCCTCAGCTGCCACCTTCCGTGTGACCCATGGGGCCTCAAGGCCCTAACCTCACCCAAGTGCTGTCAGGGCCACTGTGGGATTGCTTCATAGCCAGCCATCCCCTCCACCACCACTCCTCTGCCCCCCAAGGCTTGAGAGGGGAGCCTGTGCCTTTCTTGCCATTGGGATGAGAGGGGTCCAGGCCAGCTTCTCTGTGCAGGGCCTGCCTGCTGATGACCCAGATCATCAGAGGGCCACGTCAAAGCTGGCCAAGGCGATTTACAAAACCAAAAAGATCCCTGGGCTGTGGGGAGCAGTGGGGGCCAGGTTGGGGAAGCCTGCTTCAAAGCGTTGTCTAAGAAGTTGGCTTTGCTGCTACAAGTAAGAGGGTACAGAGCCGTCTCCACCTCCCCAGCATAACCAGCTCCCTCGAAGGCCAGGACCTGGGCTGGAGGTTGCTCCTGCCCACACAGGGCTCGGGTACCCAGATGAGATGGGAAGCTCTAGGTCTGGGGGAGCCGATGAACTGAGGAAGGAGCAAAGCCTGTACCTACTCAGGCACCCAGAAGGGTGTCTGCAAGTGCCCTCAGGGTGCAGGTGGCCCCGGAGTCCCAGGACGAGGCCCTGAGGCTCTCTGTGGTTGCCACCGGGGTGCTGCAACGCGGCCACTCAATTCCCCATCTCCTCTGAGCTCACGGCTGGGCTGGTGGAGCCCACCTGGCCCCCCCGAGTGAGGACCCGGCTGCTGCTAAGTCCTCCACCCTGAAGGGCGAGTTTGCCTTGTAGCCCAATGCGACTTGCCATTCCCAACAGCTATAATTTTCTGAGAACTTAAGCTAAACACCGAGCTTATCATCGCCATCATCATCACCATCATCATCCTGTTATGATTACTGTTGTTGTTATTCGCTAAGATGGGGCTTGCTCTCTGCCAACACTATTCTAAGGACTTTATACGGATTAACTCATTGATAACAGCTCCGAGAGACGGGTGTCATTATCACCATCCTCATTTTGTACACGAGGGACTGAGGCCCAGAGAGGGTGACTTACTTATCCAAGGCCGCTCAGCGGGTAAGTGGCAGCACCACGACTGGAACTCAGGTCTGTCTGACTGCAAACACGTGCTCTCTGGGTTGTGGAGTCAGCCTAAGGCGGGGCTGGCCCCTCGGGACGTCATGGCGAACTTGACTGTGGGTGGAATGTTGGACTCAAGAACACGAAGTCATCTGCGGAATCATCCTCTCTCATCCTCAAAGGGCAAAGGGCGTGCTGTCCTGAGCATCAGAGACTTAGCACCTGGTTGAGGACACATGGACCTCGGGTTCCTGGGGTCTTATGGGGGCTGCTTCTTGGTGAGAAATGCCACAAAGTGGCAAAAGCATGCATTAGTCACCTAGGCTGGGAGCTACAGCCTAGACTCTGGGAACCCATCGGTTTGGTGGCTGTGTGTTGATCACGGAGAAAAATGATCGTGCCACTGACCCAGGAGCCAGGCCGAATCATGTCAGGATACATAATACGTCTCCTTGATTTATCCAGGGATTGGCTCCTGGGACTGTGGTGCCAGCAAGTCGGAAATTCACAGGGCAGGCCGGCAGCTGGAGGCTAGGGATTGTTGCTGCCTTGAGACCACGTTGGAGCACTGCTCTGAGTCCAGCCCCTGGGCAGGTATTTCCTGTGGGCCCCGGAGGTGCAGCGCTGGGCGTGCCCCGGGCAGGGGCTTGGGGTCAGCTCTGCTGGTGGCCTCGGCCTCCTTCGCACCCTGGGCCCTCCCGCCTCATCCACTTGAGAGGCAGCCTGGCAGCCTGCTTTGGGCACAGGCTCTGGAATCAGATTGCCTGTGTTCAGATTCTGGGGGCCCGACATCCCAGCTGAGGGCAATCTCCCGAACCTCTCCAGGCCTCAGCGTCCTCATCTGTAAAGCGGGAATTATGACAAGAGTGTCACCCTCTGGAGGAAATGCCTCACATCAGGCATTTAGAGTGGAGTCTGGCCCAGGGCAAATGCCTCCTAAATGTTGGTTGCCCTCTGCCCACACGATTCTAAGGACCTCTCTGGATGCACTCGTTTAATCCTGACAACAGCTCTGCAAGGTGGGTACCACGGCGTCGGCCTTATCCTACAGATGCAGGACTGGAGCTGGGGACGCTCTTGGCGTTGTTGGTGCTGCTGGCGTTTCCTTTGTTGGTATTGCTGGTGGTGAGGGTGCCGTTGATGGTGCTGGCATCGCTGGTGCGGGCAGGAAGCTGGTGCCAGCTGCCCCCGTGGGCACCCCACTCACACCTGGTGCCAGGGTCTCGAGGGTGCTGCTGTTTGGCTCCATGTGAGACCCCACCCCGTGCTTGTCTGCCTCCCACTGCAGGGCTTCTGGAAAAGCCCAGTGTTGCCAGGGGAGCGGTGGAGGAGGGGCCGCCCCTGCCAGCGGGCACTGCGGGCCTGGCACTCCGTGCCCTTCAAGGTGCGCCAGACTGCAGCTGGCCCCTCCACCTGGCCCTTTCTTCTCTCCCCTTTGTGTTCAGGCCCTTTTGATTTGCGAACAAGGCCCCTTTATGCAGCGCCGGCCTCACCAGGCCCCGCCACCGCCCGGGCCCACCCTTGGCCGGGGATTTTCTTTTCATTTGGCACTAGGAGCCCCGCTCAGAGCGAGACGGCAGGAGGGCTTGGTGGTGTCACAGAACCTGGGTGACTCAGCTTTCAGTGGGGCATTGTGGCCCCGCAGCTTTGATATTTTAAGTGGGAATCTCAACAAAGGGGAGGCCGGGCTCCTGAGAGGGCCCTTCGTGGGACAGCCTCCGCGGCCTCGCCCGCCAAGAGGAGGCCCCTCTCCCAGGAGGACGATTGCGTTTCGCCGGGAGGACTGGCCTGTGGCCCCAGCCTCTTAAGGACGACACTGAGCAGGGCAGCCGTCTCGGGGTTCGGGGTGGGGGCAGTCAGCCCCTGGCTTCTCACCTGCCCTTAGTGTCTGCAGCTTCCCACGGGGAGGCGGCAGCCAGGTGTTTCCAGGCAGGGAGGTGCTTGGCGGGGCCTCCAGCCAGGGCCCAGGTGAGCTAGCCTGGAGGGGCCGGAGCTCTGGGCCCTCAGCAGCTGAAGGAGCCTGACCAGGAGGCAGAAACCTGCAGGGGGCCGGCCAGCCTGGACACAGAGACTCCACGTGCAAACAAGACGCGAGAAGATGGCTCTTCCCCTTTGCTTGCCAGTCAGCAATGCGGGGCCGCGTGGAAATTAACATAGACAGGACCTGAAATCAACTATCTAGACCCTCTGAGCCTCAGTTTCCTCATCTGTAGAATGAGATCCTGGGTCTACTCATTTTCGCAGGGTGCTGTGAGGGTCACGTCTGATGCCCATCAGCACTTAGCAAAGCACAGGATGCGTCCACGACGCATGTGAACTAGTTTTAGAATGGTTACTTTCTGTTTTTAAATCCTCCCCTTCATTTGCTTGCTGGATGTTGGTGCAGGATGGTCCCGAGATGAATAACGCGTGAGCTCAGACCATCCAGGTTCGAACCGTGGCAGGACCTGGGGCTATTTAGCCTGTCTCTGCTTTGGGCTCCTTCTCTGCTAAGAGGGCGTCATGATCAAGTAGACCCCATGGGGTTGTTGAAGGATGAAATGAGATGGTCTGCAAAGAGGGCTTGGTGCCGTCCTGGCCCGTCGAGGGCACTCGACCCACACACTGCTTCTGTGAAAGTTGCTGGATGCGGTTGACCTGTGATTGGCCGGAGACAGGGCAGCCAGTGGCTATGCGTGCTGACTCTGGGATCACACAGTCGGTTTCTGATCCTGGGGCCTCCTTTCCGTGGCAAAGCGACCTTGGGCAACTCACTTCACACTCTGAGCTCGGTTTCTTCCCCTGTAAAATGGCGGCACTGACGCCGCCAGCTCCTCGATATGACAGGAACCAGGTGCCCCAAGGGTCTCAAGACCAGGGGGTGTGGGATTCAAGGAGTCCTGGGTGAACTGCTCCCGAAGCAAAGGTCCTTCTGTTAGGAGCCTCTTCGAGGCAGATACCTTGCTCCAAAGAAGGTTATGGATTTAGGACAGATGGGGGATCGTGGGAAAGGGTCCGGGGAAACTTCAAAACTTTGATCTTTCTGATGATAGTAACAGCTGACGTCTGGCACTTGCCGTGTCCCAGGCCATGTGCTAAGCAGTTCACGCTTAATAATCCCCAGAGGGAAGAACTGTCATTATCTCCATTTTACCCCGAGACCCCTGAGGCTCTGGATTGAGTGACTTGGGGGAGAGCCGTGAATGGCAGGGCTGGGCTTAGAACCCAGCAGAGGGACCCCGAGTCTCTGCTTAGCTGGGAAGGACCGTGGCACCAGGCAGTCTCTCCTGGCTGCCTACTTAAAACAGGAAGGGAGGGCTCACCATTTGCTAGGCTGAGCAAGGGAGCACCCCAGGACTGGGAAAACGGAGACCCCATCCCCTGGAAGGGCGGGGGGCAGGGAGGCTCAGGGTGCCCTGGGAGCCAGGCCCGTGGTGGTGGCCCGTATCTCTGGGGGTCTGGGAAGCGCTCTCCGTCAGCTCCCATCAGCCCCAGTGAGAGGTGCCGAGTGGGTGCCTCTCCCTGCAGCTTGCCCTCGGAGAGTCATTGCCAGGCTTTAGAAATTGCTTCAAGGTGATTGAGAAGCCTTCCAGTGAGAGGAGGGCTCTGTGTCCCCTCCCCTTGAGTCCGGGTGGGCTCACGCTCACCAGAAGAGAGTGCTGGGCGTGATACTGGGTGATGGCTAGGGCTGGCTGGGGGGAAAGGAGCTGCATCGGAGGGCACGTATGTCAGTCACGAGAAGAGTAATTGCTGAGGCTCTAACGCACGGCACGGAGACCACAGCTAATAACTCGGTGTCGTAGACTGAACGTGGCTCAGTAGAGTAGATCTTAAGCGTTCTCACTCCACACAGAAGAAGAGTTCAGTGTGTGAGATGGATGTGCTGATTATCTCCATCTTGGAAATCATCCCACCCTGTGTGTGTATATCACGTCATCACGTTGCGCACTTCCAGCATACACAATTATATTTGTCGATTACTCCTCCATAAAGTTAAAAATAGGAAAGGCAAGGGAGCCGCTCCTGCCTCACCGTCCTGCAGCGCTGCTCTGGGGACACGCCCTCCGGAACCCAGCGGCCACATCGGGAGAAATTTAAGCCCCACGGCAGGCCCAGCAGAGCCCAGCTTCCCCCAGGGGCCTCCGGATGATCCCAGGGCCCAGCCACCCGGTCTCCCCAGCTGAGGCCTGGGGAGACAAGCTGCCTACACTGTGTCGCACCGGGGTCTGACCCGCAGGACCTGAGAGCATCGTGGGACACTGGGTGTGTGCCCCTGAGTGTCGGGTTGTCTGTAACACGGCAACGGGAACCGGGACTGTCCACCACTGGGGAGAAGGGGGTTCGCCACCAGCCCTCAGCTGGGCCTCCCAGTGGACCCCCGATGGCTGCAGCCCTGATGCCCAGGGCTGATTCACACAGGGGAGTTCCACGGATGGGCCAGAAACAAGGGTGCATGAACACCCTAAAATTGTACACGAAATGCTGTGTGTACACACGCGGGGGTGTTGGGATGAGGGCAGGTCCACAACATCCTTCAGATTCTCAGGACGGTGCTTGGCGTACACGGTATACAAAGAAGCAGCACTTCCACACCTGATTGGCCCGTCCCTGTAGCCACAACCCTTTGCCATGTGGCTTTGAAGCTCCTCCCACAGGAGGTAGAGGCTATTTCCCCGCCCCCTGAATCTGCTCAGGCCTATGGCTTTTTTTTTTCTGTCATTAATAAATGACTTTTATTTTGTAGCATTGTATAATAGGAGAATTTTAGGAAATATTTATTCTAATAAGTATTTATGGTCCAAGATGAAGAGGCTTAAGCCCAAAGAGATTAAATGCTTTTTCCCAATGAATAATGAAAGATCAGCCTAGAATCCCGTTTGCCTGGGTGCTGTGTGAATACTCTACACGTCGCATTTAACCACGCTTAAAGCAACACTCTTCACTAACAAAACACCAAGTTGGCTTAAGCTATCTTTTCTAGGCATTACAGACTCAGCACAGTAAACTAATTCTTTGAATTGAAGTATAGTTGAGGTATAATATTATATAAATTACAGGTGTATAATATAGTGATTCACACTTTTTAAAGGTTATACTCCATTTATAGTTATTATAAAATATTGGCTATATTCCCCGTGTTGTACAACATATCCTTGTAGATTATTTTTTACCTAGTAGTTCGTACCTCCTAATCCCCTACCCCTATCTTTCCCTTCCTCCTTTCCCTCTTCCCCACTGGTAACCACTAGTTTGTTCTCTATATCTGTGAGTCTGCTTCTTTTCTGTTATGTTCACTAGTTTGGTGTATGTTTTAGATTCCACATATAAGTGATATCATAACAGTATTTGTCTTTCGTATTTGTATCTGTCTGACATATTTCACTTAGCATAATGCCCTCCAAGTCCATCCATGTTGCTGGATGATTTCCAGGGGACACGGGGTGGGAGTGGGGTCCCGGAAAGCTTCCCTGGGGAGGGGAGAGTGCAGCTGTGCTGTGAAGTCTCCGTCACAGGGCCCTTATGTCCGGTCTGCCCAGGACAGCCTGGTAGTGCCCCAGCACCCCCTCCCACTCTCCTGGTTTGGGTGTTAATCCTTCGGCCACCCCACTAATGCATGCCAGAAACAGAAGTGCAGGTAATGCTGGGGCAGCATGGGAGCCTCGGCACAGTCCAGACAGACACCCCCAGCACAGCCCAGACACCCCCAGCCTCCAGCTCCCCTCGGAGGCCCCTCCCTACGAGTGCTGGTCGACGTGGAGGGTCTCCTGCAATAGCCCGCCTGCAAGAGAAGGTAAATCATTGATGCAAACCCCCTGATCTGAACCTGCCCTGTCCAATCACTTATTTCCAAAATAGAAAGAGACTCCAGACACAGAAAACAAACTTGAGGTTACCGAAGGGGAAAGGGGGGTGGGGGGAGGGATAAATTAGGAGGCTGGGATTCACATATACACACTATTATGTACAAAATAGGTAACCAACAAAGACCTACTGAATAGCACAGGGAACTATACTCAGTATTATATAATAACCTATGAGGGAAAAGAACCTGAAAAAGAATATATATATATACATATATATATAAAACTGAATCACTGTGCTGTACACCTGAAATTTACATGATATTGTAAACCAACTATATACTAATTTAAAAAATTTAAAAAAAGAGTATACTGCAGTTTTCCCATTTTTTTAGCAGCCGCCTTCAAACGAGTAAAGCTAAACAGGTGGCACTAACTTCAACAATATATGCTATGTAACCGGAGACATCCAAAATAGTATCATTTCAATATGTTATCAATGTATAAAATACCGATGAGCCACTTCCAGTTCTTTTCTTTCTATTAAGTCTCCAAAATCAAGTGTGTGCATTTTACACTAACGGAACATCTCAATCTACGTGGAAAATTTTCTTTTGGGTATACTTGATCTGTGTTTGGTTTTCATAAAATCTAAGGTTGAAAAAGCAGATTCACACACCCAAGCTGTTCCAAATGCACATAGAAGTTTTGTAGCAACCAAATCAATCATCGGTTTTTGAATCCAAATTTTAATGAAAATTAAGTGTAATGGAGCTTGTGTTCCTCGATCCCGCTGGCCACACGCGAAGTGCCCAGTCGTCTCACACGGCTTTCGTTATGACACAGTGCAGACCTAGATTCTTCCTCCTTTCCCAGTGGGTAAACTGAGGCCCAGAGAGGTGTCCAAGGCCAAGTAACAGGCTCTGCCTGAGCTGGGACCAGATTGCATTTTGGCTCCTTGGCCGTGATGCTCAGCTTCACGAATTCACAACTCTCTCCGTCAAGGCCAAGAGCTTGGCTGACAGGGAGTGCAGTGTGGTGTGCTGGGCAGCTCCTGGGGCATGGAACCGGAGAGCCGTGGGCTACCAGAGGGCAGGGGACTGATGTCCTTGGTGTCTCCTCCCCCCAGGAGGGAGGATCACGGTCCCTTCCCACACAGTCAAGGTGCCTAGGCTGGCGGGTCAGAGCATGGCTCTGTGCCTTGATTTCTCCATCTGTAAAATAGCAACAATGACGAAAATGACAGCACACCTCCCTCTCAGGCTGCTGCGTGGGAAGGATTCTCTGCGGTGATGCCCGCAAAGGGATTTGCCACCATGAGAGGGTAGAGGTAGAACCGTGTCCCCACAAAAGATATCTCCAAGTCCCGACTCCTGGAACCTGTGAAGGGGACCTTATTTAGAAGTAGGGTCTTTGCAGAGGTGACCAAGTTAAGAGGAGATCATGCTGGCGTAGGGTGGACCCTGATCCAATGACTGATGTCCTTGTAAGAAGAAAAAATAGAGACACAGACGCACAGAGCAGGCCATATAAAGACGGAGGCAGAGAATGGAAGGATGCGGCCACAAGCCAAGGGACACCTGGAGCCCCCAGGTGCCAGGAGACACAAGGAAGTCTCCTCCCCCAGAGCCTTTGGAAGGAGCTCGTTCCTGCCAACACCTTGATTTCAGACTTCTGCCCTCTAGAACCGTGAGAGAATAAATGTCTTTTATTTAAAGCTGCCCAGTTTGTGGTGCTTTGTTACAACAGTCCTGGAAAACCAAGACAAAAAGCTGTTATTACAACCCCCCATCCCAGCTGGTACCCGCGACTGCAGTGTCTCCCACCCAGGAACCCAAGTCCAGTGGGGCTCACTCAGGGCGCCTGTGGTTTCCCAAACCAAAGCTGGAATGTCTGACTTGGGGCTGTGGACACCACTTAGCTGGGCTGTGGTGCCCTCGACTCGCGGCTGGACCAGCTTGGGAAGGGGACGCGCCCCGCCTGCCCACCCGAAGGCTCCCCCAGGTGCAGCGCTCACAGTGAGAGCACCACACACACCCCCATCCCACCCCCCGGGTTCCAATTAGTCATCATTTCAGGGACTTAAGCCAAGTTCTCCCAGCCACTCACAATGCCCCCTTGGCCCCTCTGGAGCCTTTTCTCTTCCCGGCTTTGAAGATGAAGGATTCTTAAAGACCACAGAATTCAGACAAATTGGGGGGCGGAGACGGTTGGAGTCCAGGATGCCCTGAAGAGGGAGTGTGCTGGGCTCCACTGATCCCGACAGGAAGCCAGGAAAAGGCTGTGGCTGGGCGATGAGCAGCCAGCAGTGCAGCACAGAGAGGGCGGGGCCGAGAGAGGATGGGGGCCAGGGCGCCAGGCCTGGATTCAAATCCTGCACCCATCACTCAACCTTCTGAGCTGGTCTCCACCTCTGCACAGGGTAAGGGGGGATTAGATACGATCACTGTGTAGCTAAGGTCGCTGCAGCCATCGTCAATAAATAAAGAATCCAACCCCTTGGGGCCCCTAGCCCGCTGTGTGACCTTCAGAAGCCTCTTGCCCTCTCTGGGCCTCTGGCTCCAACTGTAAATAAGGAAGCGGGTGGAGGTGGTACGGGAGAAAACCTCTGAGGAGGGAGGCAAGAGGGGCAGTAGGAGGCCCGCCTGGCCTTGTAGAAGGCAGCCTGCCAGGGCACGAGACCCAGGCCCACTGGGGGGACCTCGGGGCAGAGACTTGGATGCTTGTACCACTTTCCCGTCGTCCCAGCCCGGCCCCAAGGTCCAGGGCTTGGGACATCGCTGGCATGAGGAAGACGCTGGCTGTGGGACAGGGACTCCAGTGGACCGAGGGGGGCTGGTGTAGCTGAAATCGCATAAAATGGTGAGAAAGCTCTCTTCCTTCTCGTTCAAGTTTTCTTAATCGCAGTTGGCCTTTATGCCACACCCCCCAACTCCCCTTTTACAAAGGAAGAGCAAGTGCCTGCGTCTGAGCCTGCGACTTGGTGAGAACTCAATAATACCGTTTTTTGCAGTTATTTTAATAGTTACATAATAATATTTTATAGTTACATTGTAATCAGGGCAAAGGATGTTGGTCTCTATTCTTGACAAAGGTGTGGATTTTCCTTTGAAATAAATGTAAGTAAAAATAAAAACGAATCCATTTGTTCTTGTCAGATCTTTTTGTCCGAGAGATAGCTGGTGGATATTTCTCAGCTGCTGGAGTTCTATGGGGGAGACCCTGCCGCGCGTCCCAGGACCTGGGGGTCCAGTGATGACCCGGGAGATGGCGTGACCCCAGGAAAGGCCCAGAAAGGAAGCCACCCCCAGGGACCGCGGGCCGGTCACTTACGCTCTCTGTATGTCGGTTCCTCCCTGCAAAGCGTGGGTGACAGAAGGCAGCTCACAGGACTGCAGCAAGGGCTGGAGAGCGAAGGCGGCAGACGTGGCTCCAATGCTCACTGCACGTGGGGGGTCATCGTCACAAAGACCCTATGAAGTAGGTGCTGTTATGTCTCCATTTTACAGATGAGGAAACGGAGACACAGAGCTGCTGGGTCTGCGGCCAGAGTCTGACTTCTGAGCCACTACGTGTGCCGCCGCATCCAGGACCACATGGCCTGTGGCGCTCACCGTGGCAGCGAGGCAGCTTCAGTGTGCGACCCCGGCCATGCACCGGCGGCTACGGCAGAAGTGTCCCCAAACTCTTCCGTCCTGTGTGAACAGCACTGGTGGCCGCAGCCCCCAACCCTCCCCCACCCTCCACCCCTGACAACTCGGGATGTGGTCGTGTGTAGCGCACTTTTGCTGGTGGGTTTGCAGCTGGGGCATCTCGGGCGAGGTCGACTGCCTCGCTGGTCCAGGACCCTCCAGGGGTCCCTACGACTGACTTGGGGGAGATGCCTGCGTGGAAGCACTGCTGGGGAGCTGGGGTCCGTGGGAGTCCTGAGCTTCCGGCCTCGCACGCATTTCTGCACGTGGGGTCTGGTTACATCCGGATGTCCTAGCATCCCAGAGAAAGGCCATTTTTCTTTGAGGTGATGCATTCTGAGATCAAAGCCCAGCAGAGATGGGACTCCTGTCCCTGTGTCCCGAGCCCGGGATAATGGGCCCCCTTCCTCTCACTCCAGGCACCTGAATGAGCCTGGAGAATCCGAAAGGAATTTTCTTTAAAGTGACACTTTAAAGAAACCCACTCATGGGGAAACGAGCTATTTTTGTTGTAAAGACAATGGGGTGGATCAACATGGGAGGAAAAAAGGTCCCTCCTCACCCCCATTCCTCCACGCTAATCACTCTTGTGTCCTGTGTTTTATGTCTGCCCCCTGCCAGGACCAGGCCCCAGGTAATACATGGCTATCACGTTTTCCATATAAAAGGATGCCTATAATTCTTCTCCTATTTGCAAACAAAATACACATACAATATTGAGTGCTGCTTTTTCACTTAATATTTTATCACGAGCTTTTCCCCACCCAGCACATAATCGCCGTAATTATCCTTCAAGGTGTCCTGAGTTAGACAGCAGCACCTGGTGGTTCAGACAAACTCCAAAGCCCGGGTCCCTGCCTATGAATCCTGGCTCTGCCCCTAAGCTGCTGAGCACCTACAGGCAAGTTGCTGGACCTCTCTGTGCCTCTGTTTTCTCATCTCTGAGAAAATCCACTAGGGTAGTTATGAGGCTTAAAGGAGTTAATATTTATAAAATGCTTCAAAGAGCACGTTGTCTATAGCAAGTACTATATCAGTGTCTGGCAAATAGATTTTCGGTTTTTGTCAAACTCTGGGTGTGACCACCCCCTGCGGGCTACAAATTACATCCAGAAGAATAGCATTGCCTGCTTGGCTTTCTCTTTCTCGTTGATGGTTACTAAAGGGGGAGCAGTGCGTGGGTTTGGGTCCTGGATTCAAAACTCAGCTCATCTACTCCCCCCGTGTACTCTTGAGCAAACTGGTTACGTTCTGTGCCTCAGTTTCCTCACCTGTGAAATGGAGCCAGTTGTCTCTACCCTGCCTGTTGCACAGAACTCGGGTGCCAGGCAAAGAGGGGTGTGGGGTGAAAGGGAAGACATGCCCAAAGGTGGAACTCTTTGGGGAAAATAAAATGAGAGAGATTTGGAGTGTAGGAGGGACCCATGATGCTTACTGAGTAGTTAGTTAGGGTCCAAAGCTAGCCAGCACGAGGCGGGGAGAGGCTGCTTCCTGACCTACCCAGGCCCAGTAGGGGCCCCCCAGCTCGTGCCCAAAGAGCCTGAATGTGTTGCTGTCACTCACTTTTGTCACCCACCTTCTCCCCGGTGGTAGGTGTCTCCTGGCCCTCCCCACCCACCCCCGCCTCCACCAGGAAAGGAATGTGTCCTCTTCAAACTGCATCCTCAGCTCATGGCCTGGCACGAAGCAGGAATTCAAAATGCTGTTGAATGGTTGAATGAATGAAGAATGAATGAGAGAATGAATGAATGAGAGAATGACAAAATGTTTATAGAGGAGTTCTCAGACTGTATTTGATCTCACAGATGGTCTAAGACAGCAATTTCCATAGCTGGTGGATGTCAGATTTGCCTTGTTGGACATTTGGAAGCAACTGAAGCCGGGGCGGGGCTTATGGTGAAGATGGCCATGTCTCCTTAGTGCTCATGACACATGCCGAGTGTCTGTCAGGGGTCTCCAGGTAGGCATGTGTCCTCCAGGTGGATGTCGGTGTCCTCCAGGTGGCATAAATGTCCTCCAGGTGGATGTCTGTCAGTGGCCTCGAGGTCTGATCCATCTGATTTCAATCAGTCACAGATGAGCCCCCAGTGGTTTGAACGAATACCCCCAAGGCCACCTTGATGGGTGGTACCGTGCAGAGCCATCCCAGCGGAAGACGCACAGAGACACAGATGCTGACGGATGGGCTCGCGACGAGCTTCTTTCGGGAAGGAATTAAGGCCCGATGTTTTGAGAGTACTTTTACAAGAGGTTTGTGATGTGAAAGCAGGGTCTTTCATTGGTTATCTTCCAAAATGACCTTGCACCATCAGGGCTCCCGGGGGCAGGTCCCCAGAGCTGGTACTGCCTCTGGCTTCTGGGGTTTTCCTGTCCTTTCCCCATCCCAGGGCCAGTGATGGGGTTACATCGCAGGACAGAGAGCTGGGAAGAAGGTTCTGGACCAAATGCTGGCCCTGCCACATCTAGCAGTGTGACTGCAGGGCCTAAGCCGGTGAAGATTGCAAAAAATAGTTACGTCCAATTGCGCTCCTGGCACTGCACACAGGGGCTGTAATTACACTCACTGTTAGGACTATCACTGCTATTTCCTTTGGAACTCAGCCAGCCTGATCTGAACTGGGCAGCTCCCACGAGCCTCCCTGTGGGTCTCACCCACCGATTTTCAGAGTCTAGCTTGAAAGAAATGGTGGAAGAGCCTGCTGTCTCCACACCAGGTGGGAGCTGGGGCCCTACCTCTCACAACCTACTGTGTGTGGGTGGCTAGTGGGTGCTAGAGGGGGGCGCTCCAGAGAGGAGGGTGCCTTTGCTTTGCTTCAAAAAGACATTTCTGGGCTTCCCTGGTGGCGCAGTGGTTGAGAATCTGCCTACCAATGCGGGGGACACGGGTTCGAGCCCTGGTCTGGGAAGATCCCACATTCTGCGGGGCAACTGGGCCCGTGAGCCACAACTACTGAGCCTGCGCGTCTGGAGCCTGTGCTCCGCAACAAGAGAGGCCGCGATAGTGAGAGGCCCGCGCACCGCGATGAAGAGTGGCCCCCGCTCGTCGCAACTAGAGAAAGCCCTCGCACAGAAACGAAGACCCAACACAGCCAAAAATAATACATAAATAAATAAATTAAAAAAAAAAAAGACATTTCTCCAAAGAAGTCCTCCAGATGACCAACGGGCACATGAAAAGATGCTCAACATTGTTAATTATCAGAGAAATGCAAATCAAAACTACAGTGAGGCATTACCTCACTCTGCTCAGAATGACCATCATCAAAAAGTCTACAAATAATAAATGCTGGAGAAGGTGCGGAGAAAAGGGAACCCTCCTACACTGCTGGTGGGAATGTAAATTGGTGCAGCCACTATGGGGCACAGTATGGAGGTTCCTTAAAAAACTAAAAATAGGGTTGCCATATGATCCCGCAATCCCACTTGGGCATATATCTAGAAAAAACTCTAAATTGAACAGATACATGCACCCCAATGTTCATTGCAGCACTATTCACAAGAGCCAGGACATGGAAGCAACCTAAATGTCCATCGACAGATGAACGGATAAAGCAGATGTGGTACCTATATACAATGGAATATTACTCAGCCATAAAAAAGAATGAAATAATGCCATTTTCAGCAACATGGATGGACCTAGAGATTGTCATACTAAGTGAAGTAAGCCAGACAGAGAAAGACAAATATCATATGATATTGCTTATATGTGAAATCTCAAAAAAAAAAAAAAAGATAGAAATGAACTTATTTCCAAAACAAATAGACCCATAGGCATAGAAAACAAACTTACGGTTACCAAAAGGGAAAGGGGGGAGGGATAAATTAGGAGTTTGGGATTAACATACACACATTACTGTATATAAAAGAGAAAACCAACAAGGACCTACTGCATAGCACAGGGAACTCTACTCAATATTTTATAATAACCTATAAGGGAAAAGAATCTGAAAAAGAATAACTGAATCACTATGCTGTACACCTGAAACTAACACAACATTGTAAATAAACTATACTTCAATAAAAAAAAAAAAGAAAAACATAGGTGTGGCCTGTCACAAAAGACCACCTATTGTATAGTCCATTTATGTGACATTTCCAGAATGGGCTTGTTTATACAAACAGAAATTAGGTGAGTACTGGCCAGCGGCTGGAGGTTGGGAGAAAAGGGAGCAATGCTTACGGGTAAAGGGTTTCTGAGGGGTGAGCAACATGTTCTAAAGTTGATAGTGGTGATGGCTGAGCGTCTGAATACTCTAAAACCCGCTGAACCCACTAAAACACCTTAAGTGGGTGAATTGTGTGGCATGTGAGTTATATCTCAATAAATCTCTATAAAAACAAATAGGTTTGTGAGTTGGCACTGCAGAAAGAGCCCAGGTACCAGCCTGCGGCAAAGTCTCATGGCAGCCTCAGCAGGGCTGGGACAGTGGGTACCCCGGCCAGGTTGTCCCTGGGTGCCAGACAAGGCACCCAGGACCCTGGATCTCTCTTTGCTACGGAGTCAAGCTGTCAAAATGTGGTCTCATCTAGGTACAAGAAAGACTGTTTAAAAGCTCATCAGGACTTCCCTGGTGGCGCAGTGGTTAAGAATCTGCCTGCCAATGCAGGGCACACGGTTTCGAGTCCTGGTCTGGGAAGATCCCACATGCCGCGGAGCAACTAAGCCCGTGCGCCACAACTACTGAACCTGCGCTCTAGAGCCCGCGAGCCACAACTACTGAGCCCACATGCCACAACTACTGAAGCCCGCACGCCTAGAGCCCGTGCTCCGCAGCAAGAGAAGCCACTGCAATGAGACGCCCACGCACTGCAATGAAGAGTAACCCCCGCTCGCCGCAACTAGAGAAAGTCCGTGTTCAGCAACGAAGACCCAACTCAGACAAAAATAAAATGTAATTAAAAAAAAAAAAAGCTCATCACTGGTGATTTATAAGGGAGGCTGCAGCAGACGTGTGGGGAACACAGAGCCTGGGAGGGGTGCCCGCCATGGGGCAAAGCGCTGTCTTCCACCTTTACCAGGAGCTCTGTTTTAGGGACCTATGCTCCCCAAACTCCCGTGACCCCACATTCGTAGCCGGGTGGGGGGCGGGGGGCAGTGGGAAGGGGCCTAGGGTTCTGGCATCTTTACTAGTCCAGGTGTGACTGGGTCAAAGCCTCCACCCCATGCCATGGCCCGGCGCCCTGGAGATGGCATTGGTGGGACCCCGCGGGTCAGGGAGGGTCAGGTAAGAGGGTGCAGGGCATGGGGCGGGGCAATGGCTGCCAGTTTGCAGGCAGGTGAGATCAAAAGCCGCAGGAACAAAAGGGGCCGAGGTGATTGTCCAGCAAAGGCAGGGTGCTCTGGGGAGTGGGGCAGCCCAGCCCGGCCTCGGGCCCACACTCCACTCCAAAGGATCCCCCGCGCCAGGAACAAGTGCCCGTACAGGGCAGAGGTCGGGGTTTGACTTGGGTTCTGGTGCCCGCTTTTCACTCAGATCACGAGCACCAAGGAGCTGGCTGAGGGCCTTCCGGATCGCGGGCCCTGAGCCGCGGGGAGAGGCTCCTTTGTCAGGGCCGGCGCGCCGCCCGGGATGAAACTGGCATCGTGGCTCCGAGACGTTCTTTACGTTTGTGTGCACGTCCCAGGAGAGACACCCACACCTCTCAACCACCTGGTAATGAGGCTGGCCCAGGGACGGCAAGCCTGTATGCTGTCCCCCGGCCTAATGACAGCCCCGAGAATTCAGCCCATTGTCCCAAAATCTGTGGCTAAAAGGATTTAAAATTCAAGAGAGGGAAATGCGGAGGCCAATTAGCTACATTGTGTGGGCCTCAAGCCGGCCGTGGCCGCGTCTATTGGGCCCCAAGGCCCCTCTTAATTCAAGTGGGGTCTCTGCTTAAATGCCGCCGTCCGTCAGTCCCCGAGTTGGACCTACTGTCATCTCCCTGTGTCAGGGTTTTGTGTGTGAATCGGGAGAGTGGGTCTAGGGCCTGGGTCTCCAGGGAGCCCTGCCCAGGTCTACACTGTAGTTCATTACTTACTGTGCGGAGGTGGGCGGCGGGAAGGTTCCTGCTTGTGCTGAGACATTCACCCAAAATAATCGGCAAGGGGGCCCTTGGTGGGTCTGACCTTCCGCTCGCAGGTCCGGTTGATGAGTGGAAGAGAGCAAGGCTGTGGAGTCCGAATCCAGCCCCGCCGTGCACGCGCACCGACCTCCTGCCGCCTGGGCTCCCACCAGTTGAAGCATCCTTCCTGGGCGGAGCTGCTGTCAGAGGAAAATGCGCGTGTACAGGGCACAGGGCAGGACCCCGCTGCCCCCCGTCCGCTTCCTTCCTTCTCGTCTCTGCGGGCATTAATCCTGATCCCTCAGTGTCCCCTGTGCCCCGGCCAAATGGCCTCGGCTAAGCATGTCTCGAGTACCAACTCCCTTATGAATCACCAAAGCAATACCTGCTCGCAGTAAAAAAATCAAAACAACAGTGAAATCAACACCAAAGGGTGATAGTGAACCGTCCTCTTCCCACTCATCCCTTCCTCGCCTCCTCCTTCCCAGAGGTAACTAACCGCTCCTACAGTTTCCTGTATCTTTCAGAAACATTCTGCGTATCCACGAGTGTGCGCAAATACTAATAACAGCAGTAAGCACAGGTCCGGTACCCAAGCATGCCAGACACTGCCCCGAGCGCTTTGCCTGTGCTAACTCATCTCAGCCTCACGGTAATCATCCCATTTTGCAGATGAGGAAACTGAGGCTTGGAGAGGTTCACTTGCCCAAACTCACACAGGTAGTAAGTGGCAGAATTTGGATTTGAACCCAGCAAGTCACAAATGGGATTGCAGTCCCCACGCTGTTATGCTACTGTGTGGTTCCCGTACAGGCCACCCCAAGAGACTTCCGTCCAGGGAGCTCTCTGTCGTGGCGACGGCTGCACGCCACAGTCTCCACGTGGGGGCGGTTTGCATCGTATCTGGGTTGATATCCTGGTGAATGAGGCTGCAGTGGACGTTCCTCGGCATATTTCTTTATGGACTTTGTGAGATGACGTGCCACCTGTGGGATTCCTAGAGCAAGGGGCATTCCAGTGAGCATTGTCACAGATCCTGCCCAATGTCCCTCCTGGAGGTGGCCCTGGCTTGCACCCCTTCCAGCTCTGCAGGACATGCCTGAGTGCAGCTCTTTTCTTTGCAGCTACCCGGACAGTTCTGTCTGCTGGAGACACTCCCTCCCGTTTGAAAACTGCCTCAGAATCAGCTCCACTCCTCTGATGAGTAGTTCTTATGACGGGTCATTTTCTAGTCTACAAATGTTCTGGAGTTTTGCCAGACCCAATGTTCCAGAAAACCCCCTCTATCCCTATTGGAAACAGCGACTCCACATGGGCTGCCCACCCTGCCAGGCGGTGAGACGAGATGACTGTTTTGCTCCCTCCCGCCCGCCTGAAGTGCCAGTATTGTCAGGACCCATATTTCCAACTTCTTTTCTGCACTTTTTCACTCAAATGACCAACGTTAGCAGATCAAAGGATGCTATGGGGATTTCATTCATTCATTCATTTATTCATTCATCATCTCCAGGGGGATTGATTCAGGCCAAGCCCCAGGTGGAGACATTGAGGAAGCAGAGAACAGCAGACCAGTCCTGGCCTCCTCAGAACCTCACGGCCCCGTGGGTGAGATGGACTCAGGGAGCGGGGAGGAGGGACTCCTGATCCAGCCAGGGAGTGCGGGGAGGGGGATGCAGGGACACCCCGTCGGAGGAGGGACTCTCTGAGCTGGATCGCCAAGAACAGGAAGAATCTAGGCAAGCCAACAGTGGGAACAGAGAGGGGATTGGGCGCTGTAGGTGGTGGGAACAGACAGCGCAGAGACCCCAAGGTCCGGCAGAGACTGTGCTCCCAGGGGGGTGCTGGGAGCAGTGACTAGTCAAGGCCAATGGGCAGGGGCTGGACCATGCCTGAGGTCAGGGTCCTAACCCTGAAGGTGAGGAGTTATAGCACCGGCTATGCGTGGCAGGCACAGCGGGCTTGCAGGCGGCCTCTTGAAGCTGGGAAATGAGAAACGTTTCCTAACAACAAAAGTAAGCGTGCGCCCAACCAGACCCTTCCTGACCTCACTCCCTCGCGCCTTTGCCTGATCCAGGCTTTGGACCCACAGTGATGAGAGACTATGAACCAGAAGCCACCGGTCCACTGATGCCAGCTGGCAGCCTGTCCCCTGGTGGGCAGTCTGCTGGTGGGGGGTGGCCAGCCAGTGAAGGCCCAGAGCACAGCCCCTTCTCTCTGCAGACTTGGGGTCAGGCATCAGTGCCCAGAGGTCCTGTGGGAAGTGAAGGCGCAGACAAGTAGCGTGCCAATCCCTGGGGGCGGGGCCAGGGCACTCCTCCCTGCCAGCGCCCTGAGAGCACCTTTCACGCCACGCCCTCCACTGGCCAGGCGCCCCACAGCTCCTGGTGGCCATCTCATCCATCCTGGCCATGGGACACAGGATGACACTAGGACAGAGACAGACAGGGCCTGCCTGCCCTCCCAGCTGGGAGGCAGGGGTCTCGGAGTCAGGATGGCACGTGGGATGTGAGGGAGACTCCCTGTGCCTGGGGAGCTGGGAGCTTCCAAGTGCCGTGCACTGGGTCTTGCAGGAGTTTCTAGAAGGAAAAGGCTAATGGGTGTCCCGGGTGGTAGAGGGACCAGCGTGTGTAAAGACCCTAGTGAGGGTGGGGCAGGGGTGATCTTGTGGGTGTGGGTTTGCTTCCATAGCTCTTACAAAGCTCTGCCAGGCCGTGATGGGGGTGGTGGGTGGCAGGTAGAAATCACAGGCCAAGCCCCTGACTCCACCTCGCCCCATCCACAGGCCTGGGGGCATACCTCATCGTTGGCACTTATCATGGGCTATTGTGTACCCTCAAATTCGTATGTTCCAGTCATTAAACCCTACTGCTTCAAAATGTGGCTGTATTTGGAGATACGATCTTTAAAGAGGCAATTAAGGTAAAACGAGGTCACCAGGGTGGGGCCCTAATCCCATAGGAGTGGTGTCCTTATAAGAAGAGGAGGTCAGGACACGGACACACACAGAGGGACGACCCCGTGAGGACACAGGGAGAAGACGGCCATCTACACGCTGAGGAGAGAGGCCTCAGGAGGGACCAGCCCTGCCCACACCTGGATCTCAGATTCCAGCCTCAGGACTGGAGACAGGGCCTGTCTGTGTGTGAGCCCCCCGGGCTGTGGGACTTTGTTACGATGGGTGGAGCTGACTAATATAGCCCTCACTGCGTGGTCATCATCCTGCCCTTTACCCCAAGTCACCTTTCAAGGTGAGCTTCAGAGGCACTGGTTCCTGCTGGTCACCATGGGTGAGTTGATGGCTTGCAGTGGGCACTGATCTGAGCGCTCCCTCATTGAACCCTCACACCCAGTACGTGCAGGGGGAGGGAAGGTCACTCCTGCTACAGAGGGGGAGACTGGGGCAGGCAGAGGTCTGGCCAGGCACCGGAGGGCACGGCCACAGGCCACGTCTCCAGAGGCCATGCTCCTGGCTGCTCCGTGTGCGGCCCCATGCTAGGCACTGAGGGGGCGCAGGGGCCGGAGGCTGCCCTCAGTCTGGTGCGGGGAGGAATGGGGGCAGCTCACAGTGTGTCTCCCCTCCACCCCTCAATCCTGAAAGGATTCCTCTTCCTCCTCCTTTCAGACTCAGCTTGGAGCTTCATAAGAGCCAGGAAACAAGCCAAAGGTCCATTGACAGAAGAATGGATGAATAAAGTGTGGTCCATCCATACAAGCGACTATCACTCAGCCATAAAAAGGATTGAGGCACTGACACTCGCTACCACATGGATGAACCTCGAAACATTATGCCAAGTGAAAGAAAGCAGACACAAAGAGACAGATAATGTACGAGTCCATTTCTATAAAATGTCCAGAATAGGGATATCCATAGAGACAGAGAGTAGATTCGTGTTGCTTAAGGCTGAGCAGGGAGGGAGGAATAGGTAAATGACAGCTAAAAGTTCAGGGTTTCTTTTGGGGTGATGAAAAGATTCTAAAATCGACCTGGTGATGACTGCACAGCAACAACGTATTAAAAGTCATTGAATTGTACACTTTAAAGGGGTGAATTGTAGGATATGTGGATTTATATCTCAGTAAAGCTCTTTAAAATTAAAAAAATAAAAATAAATTTTTTTAAAGACTCAGCTTGGGTGGTCGTAGCCCCTAGGCCCCCCGACTTCACGTTACCCTCCTGGGGTCTCCTTTTCCCCCGCTGGTGAGCCGCTGTGCACTTGAGGTGTTTCTGACCCATGACCCGGTACTGGAGCTGACCCACCCCAAGGTCCTGCCGGCATGTAGGAGAGTGGCAGGTCCCCTCCTCTCTGTGCCCAGCAGCCCTCACTCTCCCTGGGCACAAGCAGTGTTCAAGGCCCCTTGGGTACCAGCAGTCTCACCACCCCTGCAGCCCAGTGGTCCTGGGACCTTTGGCGAGAAGGGGGCCCCCAGCCAGGTGCATCCAGGAGGACCCTCAAGAGGGAGCTGTGCCCCCCGGTTGGGGGCTCCTGCCTGGCGCTGGGACCAGGCTCTGCCCTTAGGAGTGGGGTGGCCTTGGCTGGGGAGGGCAGCCAAATGGTCTACCCAGAGGCAGTGTCTATTGGCAAAAACTGGCCCCGGTTGGGTTTGGAGAGTCTGCCCTCAAGGACCATCCCCGTTGTTCCCTGGCTTCTGACTTTGCTGGAAGCAAAGACGGGGCCTGAGAGTAAAGATTCCCCTGCTCATCCCTGGACCCTGCAGCCTACTGGGGGGTCAAATGGCCAGGTGCCCACACGGAGGCAGGTGGAGGCTCCTGTCACCTCCCCTCCCCTCCCAGCTGTGTGACCTCAGGCAAGTCTCTTCATGTCTCTGAGCCTCTGTTTCTCACCTCTAAGGCGGGGCTGAACAGGGCTGTCGGTCGGGTTTCAGGGCCCGCTGGCTCTGAGCAGGTCCAGTTCAGGCCAGGCCTCTCTCCCCTGTTCTTGGGGAGGGGGGGTAATTAGAGTGAGTTTGGGGCCTGAAGCCAGCACCACATCTGATAGTCACCCCGGTGGGCAGGCTGGGACCACATCACAGAACACTGTTCTTTGTCCACTCCCCTCCCCTGCTTCCTCTCCAGGGCAAGGGCTGGAGGTGTCGGCCTGGACCTAAGTGGGGTCACAGGGGGTCACCCAGGTACCAGATAGGGTTGGGAGGGGATCTTGGGGCGAGAACACCCAGAGCAGAAGTCCCAGAGCAGTGGTGAGGCTGGCAGGGGCCAAGCCTGAGGGTGTCCAGGCTGGGGTCTGGAAGAGGCCAATTAGTCAAATGGATGCAGAGACCATTTGGAAGCAATTAACAGGATGGCTATTACTGCATTACCCCCCCCCCCCAGCTGGTTCCGTATTGAAGGGGAGGTCGCCGTGGCGGGGATGTGTGAGTGCACCACCCAGCCCAGCACAGACTCTGCGAATGACATCTCTGCCCTGCCCGGAAGATTCCATGAAATCAGACACCCTTCCCTCAGCTGGGCCCCAGTGTCCGAGAAGGGAGAGGCCGCAGGTAGTGGGCTGGGGGTGCAGGCAGGTGGGCGAGTGCCCCCCAACACTAGCGGAGGATGGGGCTGCCGCAGGGCCTGGTGCGGGGCAAGGCGGGGTGCGACGCAGATGGCAGCTTTGGGTTCTAGACACTGCCTCTGACCTCAGCCTGGAGGCTACGGCCAGGGCCCAGGGAGCTTAGCTGCCTTGGAGAAATCCCTCTAAGCCGTGGTGAGCCGGGCCCACTGGAAGGGACCTGGGGAAGCGGGGGCCGGCTGTCCAAGCGTGTCTGTTCACAGCGCCCTGTTTCACTCCTGGAGGCATCTTGGTTTGCATAATAAACTGTGGCTCCGGGCTTCCCTGGTGGCGCAGTGGTTGAGAGTCTGCCTGCTAATGCAGGGGACACGGGTTCGAGCCCTGGTCTGGGAAGATCCCACATGCCGCGGAGCAACTAGGCCCATGAGCCGCAATTACTGAGCCTGCACGACCGGAGCCTGTGCTCCGCAACAAGAGAGGCCACGATAGTGAGAGGCCCGCGCACCGCGATGAAGAGCGGCCCCCACTTGCCGCAACTAGAGAAAGCCCTCGTAGAGAAACGAAGACCCAACACAGCCAAAAATAAATAAATTAATTAGTTTAATAAATAAATAAATACATTTATTTTTTTAAAAAAACAAAAAAAAAACTGTGGCTCCCTATTGATGGGGCCAGATCTGCGCTGATATGGTGGCAGGACCCTTGCAGGGGTACTTCTATTGAGTTTCTCTCACTATATTTGAGGCATTTTATTTATTGGCCTCGCTACGTGGTATGTGGTATCTTAGTTCCCCGACCAGGGATCGAACCCGTGCCCCTGGCGATGGAGGCACAGAGTCTTAACCACTGCACCGCCAGGGAAGTCCCTATCTGAGGCATTTTATATACGAGAAGGCAGCATCTCAGAGGGGTGATGCCAAATGGCCAAGGCCACAGGGCTAGAAAGCAGCCAAGCCATTCACTCATTTATTCGTTCATTCAAGGAGTAGGTTCTGAGAGGCTTCTGTGTGCCAGGCACAGTCTAGGAGCTAAGGGTACAGCAATGAACAAACCCATCAGAACCTCCTGCCCTCCTGACCTCTCACCACCCTTGGACCCCTGCTCTGTGGAGCCCCCTCCCCCCACCAGTTCTAGGGTACAGGCAGGCTGGGGTGGGTGCAGGGTGACCCACCATGGGAAGGATTGAAACTGGTCCCAGGGCACTGTTGGGGCCCCAGGCATGGGGCAGGAAGGAGGCTGCAAACCCAGAGCTTCCCCAATTGGAGTTTTCTGGCTCCTCCCATCTCCCCGAGGTACCCGACCCCCAGAAGCAGAGCAAATGGCGTTTAGGGCACCTACAGCCTTCACTGTGTCTCTCCTGTGTTCTCATTGGAAGTTCAAGTGACCAGCAGCCCCAGGCCAGCCCTGTGGGTAGAGCTCCAATGGGCTCCCCTTGGCTCCAACCTCGGGGGCTGCCTGGGGGCTGTCCTTGGTCCCTTGTGACACAGGCTCCACCATTAAGGGGCTCTAGCAATCAGTGGCCTGGTCTTTAAGTCTAAAGACAGACCCTAGCCAGAAGCCACCTTCTCTGGGACTGGGGTACCGAGTGATGCCCCACGGCCACTCGGGCACTGAGTGTGCTGGGGAGGGCTCACTGAGGACATGCTGCCCTATCTGTGTTAGGCCAGGGTGGTGAGACATATCCCAATGGGGTGTGCTAGCTCCTGCAGCTCAAGAGAGTCCCTGGTGCCCTCCACACATGCCCCTCCCCTGGGAAGGACCAAGGTTCCAAATCCTGCCGTACGTAGAAGGGATGGGAGACGCCAGCCCACCTGGCTCATCCCTGAGCTCCTGGGCTGCGAGCCAAGGCTGTAGCCTAGACTACTGGACCCTACAGCCCCACACCACCCCACCCCGGACCTCGCAAGTGCCCTTGCTTGAGCATGGGTGTCAACATCAGGCTGGCTGCTGGCCAGGGGGCTGCTGGGGCACAGAGGCTGCGGGAACAAGAGAGGGAGTGGGGATGTGGCTTTTCCCAACACTCCATCCTCAGCCCCCTTGCACTGGTGTCCCTAGGGGAGGGGCCCCCATGCAGTCTCCAGGGGCATCTACACTGTTACTTGGAACCCACCAGGCGGGGATATCCGCCCACCTTTGCCACTTTCCTCCCACCTCCCTTCTCTGCGGCCACCAGGCTTCCCATGTTTTTCTCTGGGTATCACTCCCCTGCTCTCTTGGTCTCCATCTCTTGTTTCTCAGTCTCTCTTTCCTTTCTGTCATATTCTCTCCCGTTCTCTGAGATCTTTCTCCCTGTCTTTCTGGGTCTGTCTCTCTTGCTTTAGGGCTCTCTGTCTCTGTGTCCCTTTCTCGGGCTCTCCTGTCCCCCTCCTACCTCCCCAGCCCGCTCTCTGGCCTGCTGTTGGGACAGGACCCTCCAAGCGCAAACCTCACCCTTCCCGATCTGCCCGGTTGGGATGCGCGACGGGATACAGCACCTCCCGACCGGTCCCGCCAAGCCTCGGGCCGCCCTAGAACAGCGTCCTGGCTCCAACGGGGAGCCCTGGGCGCAGTCAGAACCTTGGGGTCCCCCACGCGCGCCCGCGCCCAGGGCCCTCCCCTCCGCCGTGCTCTTCAGCCCCCTTCATTATGCGCCGCCTTTAATGGGCGTTTGTCAGCGCGACTTGCCCGCAAGTTGTTTTCGCGGACATCAGTCACCGGCGGCGTTCCCATTGTGCCCTGGGATTGATGGGGGGCGGGAGGGGGTGACAGGGCCTGGGGCGGCCGCCTCGAGGCCTCGGTCTATAATTTTCGGAGGCATAATTGGTCTGAGGGAGGGGGCGGGGGAGGGGCGGGGAAGGGACCTTTCAGAGCCGGGAGGGCGCACGGCGGCGCGGGGCGCGCGGCGGAGCGGAGCCGCGGCTCGACGGCTGGCCGCGGGGGTCGAGTGTGCGCTGGCGGCGCCCGGCCCGAACCCCGCGCCCCGCCGGGCTCCCCACCCGCCCGGCCTCCCGCCCCTCCCGCGCCTCCGCCTGGGGACCACGTCGGCCTTTGGTTGCCCAACCGTCTTTTCTTTCAGCTCTTTGCGCAGCAACGGAAATTTCACCCGATCCTGGGTGAAAATTAAAGGATCTCTCTTTCTCTCTCCCCCCCGCCCCCGCCCCTCCGCTTCGCTCCCCTCCCCCCACTCCGCGGAGCCGGCTCCGCGCGCCTCGCCCCGGCTCCGCTGCCGTCCCTTCCATGGGCGCCGCGCTCTGCTGCAGCCGCCGCCTCCGCGGGGCGGGCGCGATGCCACGATGGGCCTGATCTGGTTCCTGCTGCTCGGCCTGCTGGAGCCCGGCTGGCCGGCCGCGGGCCCCGGGGGGCGGCCGCGGCGCGATGCGGGCGGCCGCGGCGGAGTCTACGAGCACCTCGGCGGGGCGCCCCGGCGCCGCAAGCTCTACTGCGCCACCAAGTACCACCTCCAGCTTCACCCGAGCGGCCGCGTCAACGGCAGCCTAGAGAACAGCGCCTACAGTGAGTGTGCGGCCCCGCGGCGCCGCGCGGCGCATTCCCGGGGCGGGGGGAGCGGTGCCCAGGAGGGGCTGGTGCGCGAAGGGTGCCCAGGAACGCAGACCACCCCTGCTGCCCGAGGGGGACCGCCGGGGTGCCCTGGCCTCCCTCAGCGTCCGGGAGAAGAGCGAGAGTGGAGCTGGGGTGGGGTGGGGGGCGGGACACGTCCGAAGAGGGCTCGGGGCAGTGGCTGCCCGCTGTCGGGCCGGCTGGCCTGGCCGAGCCTGCCCCCAACCCCGCCCGCCCGTTCGTCCGAGGGGGTGCGAGGTAGGCCGCCGGGGGCTCCCTGCTCGGCTGGGTTCGGAGGTCCTGCCAAGTTTGAGCCCTTTGAGTTTCTCGGAGAAAAGGCCCTGGACAAGGCATTTATCATCCCCTTTATTATTTTGACGATTTCTCCTCCTCCTGCCGACCCCGGGGCGCCCCGACATCCCCTCCGCCCTCGCGGCTCGCGGCCGCCCCGCGCCGCCTCCGCGCGGAGGACACTCGCCCGGACAGAGCGGGGCTCTGGGGAGGCGGCCGCACGGATAGAGAATCGTGTCCCCAGACCGGAATCCCCAGCCTTCCCGCCTCTACCTTTGGCCGCAGAGAGACAGGCCGGGTGGGCGCCCCGGCCGCCGGGTGGGGGGCCGCGGGCTGCGGCTTAGGAGCACGCAGGGGCGTCTGCCTGGGTCTGGGGGCGCAGATACACTTTCACCGCGCCAAGCAGCCAGGACCCGCGCCCGGACTGCGCTGGAGCCGGAGTCCCGCGAGGCGCCAAGGTTTGGTTCCTTCGGCCAGGGGGGACCCGGGCTCATGCTGAGCCCTCCTTGGAGGAGCGCAAGGCCAGGGGGCCTCGAAGCGGATCCGCTCGGTGGGGAGCAGGAGGCCCGAGGCAGGAACTCAGTGGGGAGCGTGGGAGCGGGGCCAGGGTCTCGGGGGTCCTCCGCTGCGACCCGCGCTCTGCTCCCTCCCCGGGCGCAGGAAGTGGTGCGGTGGATTCAGGGCGGCGGCCGGAAAACTCTACTTCCTCCAGGAAAGCCGCAGTCCCGCGAGGGCGTCTTCGGCAGACGCCTCCGGAGCCGCGCGGTGGGAGCCAAATGTTGCCAGGACGTCCCTGCGCTCAGGACGGGGTTACGGGAGCGCCTGCACTCGCCTAGTAGCGATACCTCGTTTCTCTCCAAATCCAGTCTCCTCCTGGAGTCGCAGAGCATCCAAATTCTTGGGGCATCCAAGGCGGGCAGCCCATAGGCTGAGGGAGGAGGGCGCGCGCCTGCAGCCGCCCCTGTCCCGCATCCAGATGCGCGCTTCTCTGGTTTTCGGGCCGGCGCCGCGGAATCCGCCCAGCCTGCGTCCGGGGGACGCGAGAGGCCCGCATCCTGCACCCCCGCACGCTCCGCACAAGCCTCCGGCGGCCCGCGTCTGGGCCCTATGATGGCTGACGTGTTCGGGGCCAGACGCACTGCCAGAGATGCGCCCCCTGGAGAGGGCACCGGCTGTTGCCCCAGCCGCCCTTCCTCGGAGCCATTCTCGGGGGACAATGGCCCCACCTGGGGCTTCGTTGCAGGCCCCCGGACAAAAGTGCTTTCGGGTCCAAAAGGGAGGCGTTGGGGGAGATTTAACCTTTCTTACATTCAGTGGAGAGCGGTGAGCGCAGGTGGCTTCCCTTTGTGAGCTCCCGGGTCTAACCCGGCTTCCTGCCAACATCCTGTAACCTGCATACAGGCCCGAGACAATGATCTCACGCCCACGTACCTTGCTAGCGGGTTTGGGTGGCACCCAAAATGCACCCCAGTGGATTCCATTATCAACTCACCTCACCAAGGGCCCAGCTCCCTCTCCGGGGCCTCTCCTAGCACTCCGGTGCCGCCAGTGAGCAAGGGAGTCCAGACACCGGTGCCGCCAGTGAGCAAGGGAGTCCAGACACCGCTATCGGCAGCAGGGGTTTGAATCCCAGTTCAAACACCTGTGCGCGGTCTTGGGCAAGTCACACAGCCCTGCAGTCTCAGCTTGCTTGTCTGGCCCATCATGAAACTAGCTCGCCGAGTAGCGGAGAGGCTCCAGGGGGCTCCATGTCCGGCAGAGAGTCAGCACGGAGAAATACTAGTTTTATTATTTCCCTCCCAGGTTTGAATTCTTCTCCTGCACCTCCCACCCAGGCGTTTCTCCCTCCCCTGAACTTCCAAAGTCACCCCCTTTGGGCGTGTGCTGCCCTCACCTCCCCCTCCCGGAGCTGGGCTTGGCTTTGGGCAGGGCCATCAGGGGCTCAGCCCTCACCTCTGTCTGGGCTCTGTGGGAGGTGGAGGGAGTGATGGGCCCTCCTGACTCTTCCCAGGTATCCTGGAGATAACAGCGGTGGAGGTGGGCGTTGTGGCCATGAGGGGGCTCTTCTCCGGGCGGTACTTGGCCATGAACAAGAAGGGACGGCTCTATGCCTCGGTGAGTCCAATTGTTCATGTGGGGAGGGTGGGCACAGATGGAGCAGCCATCTCCCTTGAACATCACGTCAGAGGGCATAAGGGGACATGCGCAGTAGGATGCTTTGTCCGGGGACGTGCAGGACCGAGCTGGGACCAGAACCCCAGGTCCCGTGGCTCCTCGACCAATGTTCTTATGGCTGCTTCTGTTTAGAGGCAGCTCTTGGCTGGGCGGCAGACACGCCCTATGTTCTCCAGTGCTGTCCGGTTAGAAAATGTTCCTGCAGCCATTCTGTGGTCACCTTCAAGGTAGCTGAGAGCAGGGGAGAGATTGTCCCCCAAATTTCTACCAAGATAAATGGACTCTAGCGGGTCTTGGGATGAAGCAAGGATGTGCGTTGGGCAAAAGCTCTTCTGTGGGCTCCCCCAGAGCTCTCCTGGGAGTGAGGAGGGGAGGAAGCAGGGCACGGCACAGCCAGGTCTTCCCAAGGGTGGAAAGGCAAGAACTGTGAGTTCATAAAAGGGAACCAAGAGGAAGGGAGACAGGACCCAGGTCCCAGACACACAGGTTTGGAGCCCAGTCTAGGCACCGCCTGGGTCTCTGCAACAAAAAGTGTCCTGTAACTCTGTGGGCATTGGCAGTGTCCCTCCCCCAAGGGCGGGGAATACACGGAGTAAAATACATGTACTGGGAAATTTGCTACCTCCAACTAGTCATTACATGCAATTTGGCTGATACTCCCTGAGCAATGAGAGGTTTTCCATCCACACATCACCTAGACGACGCAGCCGAGGACCAGTTACCTTTCTCCATTCAGTCGTGTTTGCAGGGGAAACACACCAACATTTCCCCGCCCCTCTGAAGTCAGGCAAAGCGCGATCAAGAATTGCAGGGGAATCCTCCTTTAAGCAGATTATTTCATCACAGATTTTTCACGGCTTTGCTAAAGGAACTGCAGAAGTTGGAATGTACCCATTTGTTTTCTCTGACCCAGAGGCCCCTTGACAGAAACTGTGTCTGAGAGGAGGGACCCTTGGATGCCCAGCCTTTTTCTGTATGTACTTCTAGAGTCTGCAAGCACCAGTGGTGGTTTATAAGGACACGCCCTTAGCCCGGGGTCTGGTCTGACTTTTCTTGAGGTGGACGGTGGCTCTCCAGACCCCTCCGGCCCTGCGGCCCTGGTGTCAAGTGAGCAGAACTGACTTTCTCTTCCCTGAAATGGTCTCAGACCACCCACAGTTGCTCCCATGCCTTATGGAGAGGGGACACCTCGTTGGCCTGCAGTGCTCGTGCAGGTATTATGGACCAGAGAGGGCCTTTGTTCACGCTGGGAAAGTTCACAGAGTGGGGCAGGTAGGGCTGAATCAGGAGGGAAACCCCAGGTCTCTGCCATCTCTTCCGTGGAAGACCCAGGCCCAGGGCTTTCGGGGACAGAACAAAGCATGCCCTGGGGGATCCCAGTGGGGCAGAATCTCCCTGTGGCTTCTGTCCCTGAGAGCTGACAGCGGTGGCTTTGGAGACGGAGAAGAGGTTCTCGGGCCCACCCGGGATAGCCAGGAGGTCTAGCTGGATGGGGTGGAACTTTCCAGAGCACCTGGCAGGGAAGGCCTCACTGCTTTGCAGGTAGCCTGGGAGGTGAGGCAGCCTGGGTGCCATCCCTGCCACCTGCCCCCCCCGTCCCCATCCTGCCACCACCAATTTGCCTGCAAGGGCTGCTCCCACTGCCCTGCCTCTTGGCTGTCTGAGTTCCCTGGTCTTTGCCATCACCCTGCTTCCCACCCTCCAGGCTAGCTCATGCACTCTGTGAGTCAGTGGGCCTTGCACCCTCACAGCCCCCAATTCCAGCACTGATCTCCCTTCTGAGTTATAGATGCCCCCGAAATGTCATGACAGCAGAGGACAGAGACCGCCCTGGCAGAGGGTAGCACACCCCAACAGAACCCAGCAGCTCCCCTTACTCCTCTGCCGTAATTGTTACCCCACCGGCCACTCACTCAAGCCCAAGGTCAGCTGGGAGTCCTGGTGGACACCTCCTTCTCTCTCAGCCCCACATTCAGTCCGTCTCCAAGTCCTCGAATATACTTCCTGAATCTCTCTCTTCAATTTCTGCCTCCCTCTGCCTTATTCCTGTGGCCAGTGCCGTTATAACTCAGACCCTCATCATCTCCCAGCTGGACCATCACAACAGCCTTGGGACCCAGCTGCTGGCTTCCAGGGTCTCCCTCCTCCAGTCCATCCTCCCTCCCTTCCGTCTCCTTCCACCCATCCATCCATCCATCTATCAACATCCATCCATCCATCCATCCATCCATCCATCCATCCCTCCACCCATCTATCAACATCCATCCATCCATCCATCAACATCCATCCATCCCTCCACCCATCTATCAACATCCATCCATCCACCTATCGTTCCTTCCATCAGCATCCATCCACCCAACCATCCATCCATTTATCCTTCCATCCATCCATCCATCCATCCACCTGTCCTTCCTTCCATCCATCCATCAGCATCCATCCACCCAACCATCCATCCACTTATCCTTCCATCCATCCACCCATCCATCCACCTATCCTTCCTTCCTTCCTTCCATCCATCCATCAGCATCCATCCACCCATCCATCCATCCATTTATCCTTCCATCCATCCATCCGTTCATCCATCCACCCATCTATCAACATCCATCCATCCATCCACCTATCCTTCCTTCCTTCCTTCCTTCCATCCATCCATCCATTTGTCCTTCCATCCATCCATCCATCCATCTGGTACTCATTCCTGCATTCCTCACTGTCCTAGGCACTTACCATACGTCATACTCTATGCTAGGTACCTGCTCAGGGATCTTCCTACAATGAAAATCCACTCATGTGATGGCCTCTGGGAACTCCCCATTACCCACAAATTATCACCCAGATTCCTCAGCTCAGCTCACGGAGGAGCCACCCGGAGCACCTCCTGCTCCCGCCTCCCACCATCACTGCATAGCTCGTGTCCCCGCTCCAGGCTCTGGAGCCCGTGGTCCTCCAGAGCAAGACCCGCTGCTCACCACCCGCTGCCCCTGCCTTTGCCTGAACTCTCACTGCCTGCAGTGCTTCGGCTCCCAAATGCATGCCCTCCCCTCCAGGGGTCACCCCACGGGGAAGGTATCTGGCCACTCTGTGCACGCCTGCCTGGTCCCCGCCTCCGCCCTGCCCCGGCCGGCTCTCCTGGAGCAGCTCCAGGTGCTGGCGAGGCCGAGCTGGAAGAGCAGCAGCCCCGGGGGGGGCGACGTCTGACAGCAACAGATAGAATTGTAGCTGGTGGAGCCCAGGGCTGGGGGGACTCTGGGTTGGGGTTATGGGGGAGGCACCACCACCCCGATTCAACCAAAGCTCTCCAGCCTTATCTCTGGGCTCCCGTGTCACTGGGAAGAGGTGTTCGGTGCTTGACATCTTGCTTCCTGAGGTCTTTTGGGGTCCCAAGCTGCCCAATGCGTGCAGCTGGCCCCGAACAGCCTGTGACCCCTGAGAATGGGGCTGCAGTCTGCTGGGCACTTGCACTCAGTAGCTGCTCCCCTTCCTCCCTCTGCAGATGGAGACAGACCCCGAGGGTCTCCTGGTCCTGCCCCGCGGTCAGTGCCAGGGGGGAAGCCCAGTCTTTCTGCGCAGATTTCCCTGTGCCCCCAGCCCTGCCTCTTGGCACAGTACGGGGAGGGAAGCAGTTTGGGGGATGGCCCTTGGCATGCCCATCCACCCACAGCTGAGCTGGCATAGGTATACCCACCCCTCCTCTAGCCCCTGACTGGAGAGACCCCACAGCCGCCCGTGGGGACACTGGTGAAAGCTCCTTACATTCTGAGTTTGCACCTTTGTCCCTCCAGACACCCGCCTCCAAGAGGGCAGGGACCCACCTTCCCCACCCTGCCCCGGGCTGGCACAGACCCCTGCTAAGGGCATCCCTCCCTGCCCACATCCTCTTGGCCTCCGTGCCGCTGACCTTGGCCCCTGCCCGCCCCACAGGAGAGCTACAACGCCGAGTGTGAGTTCGTGGAGCGCATCCACGAGCTGGGCTACAACACGTACGCCTCCCGGCTGTACCGCACGGTGCCCGGCGGGCGTGGGACCCGGCGCCAGCCCAGCGCCGAGAGACTGTGGTACGTGTCTGTGAACGGCAAGGGCCGGCCCCGCAGGGGCTTCAAGACGCGCCGCACGCAGAAGTCCTCGCTGTTCCTGCCTCGGGTGCTGGACCACAAGGACCACGAGATGGTGAGGCTGTTCCAGGGCGCGGCCGGGCTCCGCGGCAGCCAGTTCAGGCCTCCAGGCAGGGCCCCCCAGCCCTGATGGCAGCGGCGGCGGTGACAGCGGAGGAGGCTGCAGGTCCGGAGAGGCCAAGCTTAGCCCCCGCCTGGGGAGCGGAGGCTTTGCGCATCCCTGCCCCCCGGCGGGGCTCCGAGCTCAGGCCACCTGGTTGGAGGGTGCGGACCAGCCGACGGACGCCTAGTGTCCACGGTCAAAGCTGACCCAGTGTGTGCAGGGATCCGTCTCAGACTCTCCTCTGCCCTGCCCCTGGCTGCATCAGAGCTGGCTGCTGTTTCCGGGGCCAACAGAACACGTTCCCAACTCTTCCTGCTTCTCTCAAACAAGGGTCACGTCGGAGCTAGGGGCCCCACGTCGTGGCTCGGAGGGGGCTGCTTTAAACCGGGACACCTGTGGATTTACGTCGGCCAGGAGGACCCCCACCACCCACGTCTGGCCGACTGAGGCATCTCCCTGCCGGGCAGCCGTGGGACAATGGGGGCGGGAGATGTGTGTGATCAAAACATTAAAGTATTTTATTCTACTTTGTTATTTAACGGATAATGATGCAGCCTGAGGAAACATTTGCAGTTTTTACTTGCATATATTTGCTTATGATGATGGCAGAGTCCATGCCAAATCGATGTTTTCAGATGTAAGATTGTATTCTGAGAAACTGGGCGAAAGATGCATTTTAATCCCCTGGGTTTGAAAGTCAGTATTTTTTTGAAACTGATAGATGGTTTGTGTGGATGGAAAGAAGAAGCTAATGCGCATGTGTGTGTGTGAATTCCCCTGAGTGCTTGCGTGTGTGTGGATACGTTCCTGTGTCTGTGTGTGTGTGCGTGAGTGTATGCATGTAGGTGTGTTTGTGTGTTCGTGTGTTCCTGGTTGTGCATAGATGTGCACATGTGTGGAGAAAGAGAAAGAGAGAGATCTACTTTGTTTAGAAATCCCCAAAACTCCCTCTCTCCTGAAGCTGTGTGCTTCTCCGTGGACTATTTTGAGCACTTGGGCTGCAGGCCAGGTATGGCCATCCCCCATCTCCTTCATCCTCGCAACCTACCACCAGGGCCTTGAGCGTTCCTGCCTTTGCCTAAGAAGTCGAGGCTCAGAGAGGTGATGCGATTTGCTGGAGTCCGCAGCCAGTAGGTGGCCCGACTAGCTGCCGTCCCTACCCGCCCCCCAACGCCTGCTTCCCCAACAGTGCTGGTGGGCGGGGTCGCCTTGGGCAGGCCCAGGTGAGAGCCAAATGGCGAGGACAGTGCAT
This sequence comes from Eschrichtius robustus, assembly GCF_028021215.1. Lineage (NCBI taxonomy): Eukaryota > Metazoa > Chordata > Mammalia > Artiodactyla > Eschrichtiidae > Eschrichtius > Eschrichtius robustus. Next base: position 110,755,438 of record NC_090834.1, on the reverse strand, counting down.
TCACTCTTCCTGGACCCTGCAGGGGGCAGCCCTCCCTGACGGCCGGGGCCCAGGTGAGGGGTATGGCCTGAGCCTGTGCCCGCAGAGGACCTCGGCACTGCTCCCCTGCCGGGGTCACCCACACAAGCCAAACACACAGGAAGGCCGGCTCAGCACCGACACCTGTGCAACATGTGAAAATCCTGGCAAAGAGCTGCTGGGCATCTTTACGCTCCCCGCCACTGCCCCCTCGGCAAGTCAGATTCCGAGGAATGGTCCCCCCACCTCACCTGCAGGAATGAACATTCAGAGCTACCGTCATGAGCAGGAGTCCACGCTGGGCTGTCCCCCTTGAGTTTTGTCATTTATCTGGAATGAGATGCAGAAAGTGCTACCTTTGCTCCCATTTTGCAGATGAGGAAACTGAGGCTCAGCAGGTGAACTGGTCCCCGCGTGTCCTTAGGAGCTTGCAGCGGCATCCACCCCGGCACTCATTGCTACACCATTTACCGACAGGCCCTAAACAAGGCAGAGGGAGACATTTGGGGTCTTGGTTAATACTGAAAACGAGTTAGACAAGAGAATGTGTGTTTTCCGTAGTTGACAGGCTGTGCTTGGGTCAGTCCGGAGCCCTCTGCAGGCCAAGCAGCTTCATTTCGGGTGTGGGTCAGGAGAGAGTTAACGGGTTGAATCACACCCCCCCAAAATTCATATGTTGAAGTCCTGCCTAGTACCTAACCGGTATCTCAGAACGGGGTCTTATTTGGAAATAAGGTTGTTGCAGATGTAGCCAAGTTAGGAGGAGGCCGTGCTGGAGCTGGGTGTGCCCTGCTCCGATATGACAGTGTCCCTGTAAGAAGGGAAATATGAGGGCAGACTTGAGCACAAGGTCAATGCCGTCTGAAGATGAGGGCAGAGATCGGGGTGATGCTTCCACTGCCAAGAAACGGCAAAGACCGCTGCAGATCACCAGAAGTTAGGGAAGAGGCCTGGACCAGATTCGCCGCCACGCAACACTCAGGAAGAGCGCGCCCTGCCCGCACCCTGATCTTGGGCTTCCAGCCCCCAGAACTGGGAGACAATAAATTTCTGTTGTTTAAGCCACCAGCTCTGTGGTACGTTGTTACAGCTGCCTGAGCAAACTCATACAGGGGACACGGGGCCCAGCTGCCTATCCGCTCAGGTGACCCCCCCAAAGGGAGAGGGACCCTGCTTTTATTGAATGAGGAGAAAGCAGGGTAGGCCCCCAAGCTTAACCTGCGGTGTCCGCCAAGCTGCCAACGCCAGGCCCATCTAACACGGGCTTTGGGGGCTCTTGGGGTGCTCAGGATGGGGCCACGGAGGATTTCCAAAGAGGGGCCTTCACAAGTGGTCCCATCCCTTTCTGCTTTTGAACCCCAGACACTCCCCTGAAACCAGCTTTTTGTTTTTTAAGCGATGCAAATGAACCCCGAAGGGAAAAAGCATTCCGTGTCAGTTTACAAGCACTTAAGTAAATGTAGTGGAACCTAGCCCCCGGCCCCCAAGTCACTAAGAGCTGCTGCATCCCTGGGACTTTGGGCAGACGGCCTTGTACCTGAGAGCACTTTGGCAGGTTGGCAGAGGGGGCTCACCCGTGTGGCAATGCCACAGCTACGCCCGTCTCATGGAAGGGGACACTGAAGTGTGACTTGCCCGATGCTGGGAGGGAGGCTGAGGGCTGGCCAGGTGTGGTCCCCACGGAGTGGGTGTCTACCAGCTGCCAGGCCTCCTGGCCCCAAGTTGGGTTCATGGGAAAGGTGGCTTTGCCTCTGCCCTGCTCCACTCTACCTCCCCACCTGCCTCACCTGGCCCCCAGGAGGCCCCAGGGGCCCTGCCAGGGGAGACACTGCTTCCCCCCCCACCCAGGGAGCGAGGCCCACCCACCCCAGAGCCACCGGCCGCCCTGGCTTCCCTCTGTTCGGTTGGCATGTTTGCAGGACACCGAAGCTGGTGGGGGTCTGCCCTGGGCGACACTCTGGCTGGGCACCCCCAAGGGACGTCTTTGTCCATACCCAGCATTTTATTCCTCCTCCCATCTCCTTCTACTGAGGAGGCCCCGGACCCTCCGAGCCCACCTTCCGGTCCTGTGTTAATCGCTGCCTTCTCTCCTTCATGAAGCATCAAGTCCCCGAAGAGCCCTCATAGGGGAGGGGCTGGGGGCTGCATGCAGGAGGGGACAGGAGCAGGCAAGATCCCCGGAAAAGGAAATCAGGACGAGGGTGGAGCCCGGTGAACCCAGCACCCTGGATCCTCTTGCTTATGCCTGAAGCGGCAGAGGCTGGAGACCGAGTCCCTGAGCTCCAAGAGGCGACGCCACCTGAGCCAGGACAGGGCGTCCCAGAGGCTCCAGGAACAACAGCCTCACCCCCTCCCCCACACCTGCCCAGCCAAGGGGGAAAGGGCGGGGGCAGGGGGAGAGACGGGAGGGCATGGGGCAGGTCTGGGGTCATCTGAGCCTTTGGGTCAGAACCTGCACGAGTGGGAACCTAAAATGGGGCAGATGCTGTGGAAGACAGGAGAGCAGGTCCTTGAAACGTGAAGCACAGGACAAGCGTGTGGTCCAGCAGCCCCACCTCTGGGTACAGCCCCAAACGGAGCGAAAGCAGGACTCCGATGGGCATTTGCTCACCCTAGTGCATGGCAGGGTGAATCACAATTATCAAAAGGTGTCTGTCGAAGGATGAATGAATGAGCAAAATGTCATCTGGCTGTACAATGGAATATTACTCAGCCTTGAAGAAGATGGAAATTGACACCGGCTACAATGTGGATGAACCTGGAGGACATTATGCTCAGCGAAAGAAGCCAGACACAAAGGGACAAATCCTGCATGATGCCACTTACTGAAGACCCTAGTGTAGTTAAATGCATAGACACAGGAAGTAGAATGGTGGGGGCCAGGGGCTGGGGGAGGGGGAGGGCGAGTTAGCGGTTCATGGGGACAGAGTCTCGATCTGGGATGATGGAAAAGTACTGAAAACAGGGCTTCCCTGGTGGCGCAGTTGTTGAGAGTCCGCCTGCCAATGCGGAGGACACGGGTTCGAGCCCTGGTCTGGGAGGATCCCACATGCCGCCGAGCAACTAGGTCCGTGAGCCACAATTACTGAGCCTGCGCGTCTGGAGCCTGTGCTCCGCAAGCCACGACAGTGAGAGGGCCGCGCACCGCGATGAAGAGTGGTCCCCGCTCGCCGCAACTGGAAAAAGCCCTCGCACAGAAACTAAGACCCAACACAGCCAAAACTAAATAAATAAATAGATTTATTAAAAAAAAAAAAAAAAGAAATGTTATTCTAAAAAAAAAAAAGTACTGAAAACAGATAGTGATGACAGTGACACAAGCTCGTGAATGTGCGCCACAAAACTGTATGCTTAAAAGTGGGTAAAATGGCTCTTGGCCTTAGCACCACCTTCTGAGAAAGCTCCGGGCCATAAGAGTGAAGTGGGGGAAGAAGTGAATGCACAGGCTGAAGTGCAAAATAAAAAGATGAGGCAGAGGTCCAAGTAAACTTGTTCACCCATGGAAACCACAGGAGCAGAAACAAGGGACGCCAGAGGCCAAGAACACTTGTACAAATTGTTGGACTGCATGCCCACTGTCTAGAACTTGTCTCAATGGATCTAGAACATCTATGGCCATTCTGATCACCTCAACCACCTTTAAGAGACCCACCTTGCTTATATCAAAACGGTCCCTTTGGGTCCTTTGCCCTGGACCTGTGACATTCTGGACTAGTTCTGTTCTCAGTTGTGGCTGAATGTAAAATGTGTACAATACATCATCTCTTTTGCCGTCTTAGCTGAAGAAAAAGAAAAGTGGATAAAATGGTAGAAGAACATCGGTAGTAGCTGCAGCACCTTGATCGCAGGACCCGTGGTATTGATCCTACTCTCCTCTCCACCAAAAGTCAGGAAGCGCATCAGAGGCATTCAATAAACAGTGCTGAATAAATTGGGAAAAAAAAGAATCTTTAGGTTGTGGCCGGTCGGTCACCCCTGCCTGCACAGAGCTGATGGGAGAGGCAGCCACTGGCCTCGGGGGCTGTGAACCGCTCTGCTTGCCCAGGCCTGGTCCACCCGCTGCCTGCGTGAAGCCAACAGACCAAGGATCCACTGCTGGCCCCTGAGCCCCGGCCCTGGACGGCCCTGTTGTCCCTCTCTGCCTCTAATGGGCAAGGCAGGACGGGCCCTGGGTAACCAAGCTTCAGCTGCTGGGAGCAGGCCTTTGAACCCCACGGCGGGTTCAAAGGGGGTTGAAGGACTCTGAAAAGTGAAGAAGTGGGTCTATAATTAGCGCCCACCCATTGGAGGGCGACCCTGCCTGGGCCACATTCCAGGGAGAGCCAGATATAGCCCTGGAGCTGACCCCCCAGCCCCTCTCAGCTTCAATAGCTGGAATGCCCGGGCGGCCACACTTGTGCCTGAACGCCCGGGTCGGGCGGCACGTCCATCCCTTGGAATGGGATTTGGGAGACGGGCTACTGAGTGGGAAGGGAGGCAGCACGGGTATTGGGTTCAGACGCACCAATTCGAACACAGCCTCGGCCACTTCTGTTGTCTCATGATTGGCTGTGGGAGCCCAGGATCAGCTCTGTCTCCCCATTCCAGCCTCGATCTCCTCATCTGTCAAATGGGCTCCCACAGTGATCGTCCAGATCCACTGAGGAGACACAAATGGTGATTGGTCTCTAAAAATAGCTGCACAGCCATGAGCGGGTGGAGGAGAAGGCCAGGCATTGAGCTTTCCAGCAAGATCTGGGAGACCCACTAAGAACGGAGTGAGCCTCCCCAAGGTGCCTGCTATGCGGTGCTCTCCTCTGACGGGCTCAAAGGTGAGGAATGAAGGTAAAGTTTCATGGGGCAACACACAGTGAGTATTGTTGGCAATGCGGGAATTCCTGGGAAACTCTATGCCTTGGGCAGGCTATTCATCCATTCATCCATCCATCCATCTCTCCATCTCTCCAAACATCTATCCATACATCCATCCATCCATCCATACATACATACATCCATCCATACATTCATCCATTCACCCACCCATCCATCCATTTATCTACCCATTCATCCATCCTTCTACCCAATCATGTCTCCATCCATCCATCCATCCACCCATCCACCATCCATCCATTGAGCATACATCAACCAAATGCCAGACCCTTTGCTGAGCAGAGCAGCTACACAGGTAAAACAGCCTAACCTTGTCCAGCAGGAGCTTGCAGCCTTGTCGGGGACAGAGGCACCTCTCTAAAGTAGTGGGTTGGGAGCAGTGACCCGGAGAAATTCAGGAAAACTAGAGCAGCTCCAGTCAGGACAATGGGACACCATCAGTCAGGACCCCCTTCTCGAGAGCCAGTGCCTTGTGACCAACCAGCCACCAGCTAGATGGTAACCTGACAACATCCCCATCCCCCTTGCGAGCCACCCTGGCACATGGAAAGGTCAAGACTGAAGGGCTGGGGGCATGGAGGTGGGAGATGGGGCAGAAGAAGAACTGGCTTCATGGCGCGAGGGCTGTTTAGGACCTCAGGCCTTGGAGTTGGGCCAACCTGGGTCTCCCTCGAGGCCCACCCAGTCTTGAAACCCCATTCATAGGCTGTGGAGCCGGGTAAGGTGCTCTACCCTGTCCAAGCCTCAGTCTCCTCCTCTCTGAAATGGGGACAATAATGACATCAATGTCACAGGGCTGTCTTGAAGATTCAGTACAGCTTAGGAGTGGAGGCTGGTGCCTGGCACACAGGTGGCAGGGCTCTTATGTCAGCTGTGATGTCACCAACTGGCTGTGGTGTGGGTCGGAGACCGTCATGGTGAGTGTGATTAAAATCTCCCCCTCACTGAGCGCTGACTCAAGGCCAGACCGGTCCAAGCAATTCACGTGTTCTCCAAACTCCCTCCATCTAATGACTCAGGTTGTCTGCAGACAACCCTGGGAGACAAGGGTTGTGCCTCCACCAGTCGGTGAGGAAACTGACACTCAGAGTGGACGCAGAACAAGGGCAAGATGGCAAGGCTGGCCAGACGGGATTTGGGGTTCCTGCCCAGACAGAGGGCTCCAGAGCCTGTCCCTTCCCCCACAGAGAACTACTTGCCAGGCACACCTCCTAGTTCTCCAAGGAGGATGGGGCCATCCCTGGAGCCCCTGGGAGATGCTGGCTGAATACGTGAAGGGAAGGAGGCTGTCAGGGGAAACCTGCCCCACCCGTTTGATTCTTAGGACTGGGTTCCTTTTTCTTTACAAGACATTCCTCCTTGACCTCCTGTCTCCATGAATCTTCCCATGCAAGCTCAACTTCTTGTCTCAGGAGAGCAGACTGAACCTCCAAGCATGCAGCAAGCATTAATGGTTTTTTCAAACAGGTCATCTCTTCACCAGGATGCTCTTCTAGCCCCTGCCTGCCTCCGACTTCCTCTGTTCTTTCTCCCTTTCCTAACTCCAGACCCACTGCTGTGTCTGTACCAGGCTCTTCCCTGCCACAGGACCTTTGCACATGCTGCCACCTGGGACTATTCTTCTCTCCACTCTTCGCCTCACTGGCTTCTTGATTTTCACTTCTCAGGGTGTCGCCTTCTCAGAGAGACCTTCTGTGACTATTCTACCCAAAATTGGGGTCCCCTCTTATTTTTTCTCACAGAGACTTGTTATTTTCATTCATAGAACCAGACACAATCTGTAAGTAATTGTATACTCACTGCTGGTCCCCCACCTATCACCCACCTGAGGGGTGAGGCACTTGGCCTATTTATCCGCCAACACAGAGACAGTCACTCCCTGAACTTCTAGCCCACTCTCCTCAGACGAAGAAACCCAAGGGCTTGCGATAGGAAGCCCTGGGGTCCAAGTGCATGGGACAGCGAGGGCCAAGTGGATATGGACAGAACACCAACAGCATCTGCTACATCCTGTCATCCCTTCTGCAGATGGGAAAACTGAGGCTCAGAGAGAGTAAGCAATTTCCTTGGGGTCACACAGCCAGTGAAGAGCAGGTCTGGGCTGGTCCCAAGGTCTCTTGGGCCCCAGTGCTTGTACTACTACCCTGCATGGTCCCCAAGGACAGGCAGGACGTCAAGGAGTGGGCACAGTGGTGCAACCGCTATGGAGAACAGTTTGGCCATTCTTTGCAATGTTAACACAGAGTTACCTATGACCCAGCAATTCCACTCCTAGGTATGTACCCAAAGGAATTGAAAACATGCCCACTTGAAAGCCTGCACACACAGTAGTCAAAGAACGGAAATAACCCAAATGTCTATCAGCTGATGAGTGGAGAAACAAAATGTACTGTAGTCATACAATGAAATCGTATTTGGCCATAAAAAAGAATGATGTTCTGGTAAATACTACAGCATGAATGAAGCCTGAAGACATTATGCTAAGCAAAGGAAGCGAGACACAAAAGGCCACATACTTACGATTCCATTTATATGAAAAGTCCAGAATTGGCAAATCCATGGAGACAGAAAGTAGACTGATGGTTGCCAGGGGCTGGAGGGAGACTGATGATGGGTATGGGGGTTTCTTTTTGGGAGTAATGAGAATGTTTTAACACTGATGTGGTGATGGCCGCACAACACAATACAAGCCCATTGACACCTTAAATGGGTGAATCAATAAATCAATAAGTTTGATCGTCACAGCCAGGGCTGCAAGTCTTTCTATGACAGTGGGACTGATCGGGCCCTCCTATGCTTTGGCGGCAAGTAAGGGACAGGAGGTGGGGACTGGGTTGTCCCAAGTGGTCTTGGAGGGCACCCCTGGCTGTAGTACCACTGCCCACCAGCAGGTGGCAGTGACCTCAGAGACAAGCCCCAGGTGGGCCCAGCTGACTGAGGACCACAGGGTCTGCCCAAGCCTGGTGGGCGAAGGTGGTGCCTCTGCTGGTGACGTGCCCGCAGCACCTGCTGGGTCACACCCTGGGTCAGGCAGTCGGGAAGGAGCCGGTCATCAGTTCAGGACTGACTAGACCTGGGAGGACTGGACTACGCCAGGCCATCCCAACCTGCCCGCCTAGGATGATGCTTGGAGGGCAAAGGGCCCCTTCCCCGGCCACAAAGCGAGGAGCAGGCAGTGGGCGTGGGTCCTGGGTAAGGTATGCAGCAGGCGCCTACTATTGCTGGCTGGCCGGGAGACAGAGAGCTGCTCCCCCTGCCGAGAAGGTGTTTATCTGTACAAAATGATGATGGTGTTGGTGCTGATATCAGTGAGGAGTGGGAGGAGGAAGAGGAAGAAGAGAAGCACATATGGGGCACCTCCCACATCACTTTGATCTGAATTTTGGCTCTGAGTTGGGTTCTAATTCTCTCCATGTGATAGGTGAGGAGCCAAGACTCAGAGAAGGGAGGCTACTTGCCTAAGGTCACACAGCTTCACAGCTTCCAAGGCTTGGCCACCTGCATTCAAACCCAGCCACCTGGTTCCAGAGCCTCGCTTGGGCTCAGGTGGTCTTAAAAAGGGCCTCGATTTCAGATTTTTGTCTTAGGGTCCTTGATCAAACCAGTGGTTCTCAAAATGTGGTCTCCTGATCTGGGATTTGGCTAGAAATGCATTCCCAGGGGAGGCACCCAGCAGTCTGTGTTAACCAGCTCTCCAGGTGATGCGCCAAGGCTGGCGGTTATGATCCCCATTTTACAGGTGGAGAGACTGAGGCTCAGGGGTAAAGCCCCAAGTCCCTAGTGGTGAGGCATGAGCTTAAACAAAGCTGGGTCTGAGAGGTTGCTGTGCCTGCTGCCCTGTGGACAAACGATGGCCCTGGGGGACGTGGCTGCCCCCCCCCCAATATGCATACTCTCTCTCTCTGTGGGCTAGAGGGCAGGTGGAGAGCTGGGCAAAAAGTGCTACCTTCACCCATGTACGTGGGTCTTGAGAAAGTCATTGCCACTGAAATATGGGCCTCATTGTCTGGGGCTACCTCGGGCCTTCTGCTGGAAGGAGACAGGCTGGAGTGGGAGTGGGGATAACAGTTCCCCTGTAGCTCACCAACACCTAGTCTGGGGCATCCCCAGCCCCAGCAGCATCAGATTGGGTCCTTCCAATGCTCACTTTGTGTCCCCACCTTGAGGCCGCTTTTGGAACCAAATGGATTCGGATTCATAGCTCATCTTGGCCCCAGTTAAACTTCCCAGAGTATCTGTTTTCCCTCTGGAGTTAGAATTTAGCTCAGCTACAAAGGCCAGAAAATTCAAGATGAATGTACTTTAAAGGAGATAAAACCATTTATCTCTCATGTAAAGGAGATCCAGGGTGACAAGACTATGTCACATTCATCAGGGACTCAGCTTCCTCCCATCTTCTTCCTTAATAGTAATCATCTGGGTTTGACCTCATGGTACAAAATGGCTGCTCAGGCTCCAGCCATCCCATCCACATTCCCTGCAACAGCAACAAAGAAGACAGACATGTCCCCAACCTCAGAGGACATCTCCCAGAAGCCACACCCACTAGTGTTGTTTACCTCCCATTGGCCAGGCTTTAGTCACATGGCTGCTCCAAGCTGCAGGGGAGGCTGGGAAATGTAGTCTTTACTCCAGATAGTATTACAACAGGCAAAACTCTGAGTTTCTATTACCAAGGAGAAAAGAGAGAAAGGATATTGGGGGTCTCTGCTTCCTTAGGGTGGACACCATGATACCTCCACCACCTGTTTGCCTCCTGGAGCTGTCAAGTCCTTCCTCCCTGGCGGCTTCTTCAAATGTCAGGAGCATGGGAGAAGAATGCGTGGCCCATTGGGTGTCCTCCCTGCTGCAAGAGTGGAGTTAAGATTTATTGCCAGTCCAGCCCGAGGCCACCTGCTGGAGGTCAGAGCCCCTGCCGTCCCACCCCGAGCCTGGCCATGGGAGCTTCCCTACCCAGGGCCCAAGGGATGCATAGAGGCTTTTCCAACAGAACACTGAGCGGCTGTCGTCAGAAGCCCCTCCCTGGACAGGGGCAGGGGCTGGTGCCCTCACCTGTCACTCCCACCCTCCCCCCCGGGTGGGGCCATTTAGAGGGCCGCCAGCCAGACCAGCACCTTCCTCAGAATCACAACCCAAGGAAGTGGCGGGGGGGCAGAGCAGGGGAAGGGCAGGGAGGGGCTGCCAGCCCTTGAGGGAGGCCACGTGCAGGGCCCAGGAGCTGACCCCCGCCCCCCGTGGGTGCTGGAAGTTCTTACCTCTGGCCACCTCCTGCGGGGGACAGGTGTTAGGTCTCAGCCCCCGGTCTGGCTCCTCCTGGGCCTGGCTCTCAGCACCCCCAGGAGTGTTGCTGGCAAGGCGGGCGCAGAGTAATGGTGATGTGTGATCCCTGGACAGCCCTCCGTGGGGCAGTGGTCACGGGGGCTCAGCTGGGGCCTGCAGTGGGCACACAGCTGGACTTTGGTTCCAGCTCAGTAGCGTCTCCCTGGCAGAGAGAACCAGGCAGCTCCATTCCCCGTGAACAGAATGCACCACGATTCAAGAGGGCTGGAGGGCAGAGGGCTGGGGGGAGGAGGGCACTGGCCCAGGACTGGGGGTTCTTGTCCTGCCAGCTTGGCTACCAGCCACATGAGATGCTGGCCTCGCTGGGCCCTGGGCACATGGTCTGTCGCTTGGGCCTCAGGATTATCCTAAGAAGTATGTGCTGTTATTATCATCCCCGTTTTTCCAGTGAGGAACAGTTCAGAGAGGTAAAGCCATCTGCCCAAGGTCACACAGCACTGGCTCTTAATGGTCAGAGCACGGGCGTGAATTCCGATCTTTCCACCTCTTACTCACTGCTGTGTGGATGGGACAGTTGCTTTGCCCCGAGCCTGTTTCTCCCTATAAAATGCCCCACCCCCTCTTAGAGAACCCTGTAAGCCAGGCAGTGTGAGACACTCGGGTGAGAAGGTCCTTGGCTCCCCAAGGCAGGCAGACCCAGAGGTCCCTGGCTCCAGTCCCTATGTGATGTCCACAAGGGCCCAGGTGGGTTTCTGGAGAGCTGACCCACCCTGAGAGTCGGGGGTCCTGTAGGAGATGCTGTTGAGGGGGATGAGGCTGGAACTGCAGTCCTGGTCAAAGAGGAGGCAACCCCTTGTCACTGGGAAAAACTCACCCCTGTCCAGTGCTGGGCCCTCCTCACTGTGCCCACCCCCGAACCCACCCCAGTGTCCCCATCACAAGGATGGAGTTCTGTCCCCAGGGCTGGCGCTCTGCGGTGGCCATCGCTGAGGCCTCCCCCAGCAGCAGGTGGTGCTGTATCCCTGACAGTGGGGAAGGCCTGCTTGGTGCCATCTACACTCCCCGCCCACCGCCCACTCTCGCTCCCTTCACAGATACTCACTAACCTCCTGTTCATCCTAGCCTGGCGCCTTCCTAGCAGAGAGAGGACGGCGGGCCAGGCCAGCTCCCCAACCTGTGCAGCCGATGCTATGGAGGCCCCCATAAGATACACGAGGGACAAATAGCTACTTTCAGATCTGCCATGTCATAAAGTATAGCTCGCAGAGTGATGTGATAGGGGAACAAGTAACACTTTGACCAAGAAGATCTGTCTGGGGAAGAGACATCCAAGCTGAGACCTGAGTGATGATGGGGGTGGGGTGGGGCAGCAAGTGCAAAGGCCCTGTGGTCAGGAGAGTCCTGGCCCAGGCCCCAGGCAGCCAGGCCAGCTGAGGGGCCACCCGGAGCATGGGCAGAGGGGCACGAGGTGGGGGGAGACAGGGAGGACAGCCTGTGCAGGGCTATGCTGGGGACTCTGCATTTTGTCCTGTGTGTGGTCAGGAATCGGGTCTGGGGCTGTGGCTCTGAGGGCAGAGGCAGAGGTTGGGGGATCTTGCCTTGTCCTGCCCTGGGAAAGAGACCCTCACTGCTCCCTAAAGGCGACTGGTGCCACTCCTGTAGCTGCTAACCTCCCACCAGCCCCCTGATCAGGTCTTCCCTTGATCTCCTCCAGAGCTGAGGAAATCAATGTCAATATTGGCTCTGCTCCTTGACTACCCTAACACCATCTACCTGAAAGCTCACCCCCAAGTTCTGCCAAGTAGCAGACCCACTTGAAGAAGAAAACAGGTGTTGGGACTTCCCTAGTGATGCAGTGGTTAAGAATCCATCTGCCAATGCAGGGGACACGGGTTCGAGCCCTGGGCCAGGAAGATCCCACATGCCCGGAGCAACTAAGCCCGTGCACCACAACTACTGAGCCTGCGCTCTAGAGCCTGTGAGCCACAACCACTGAAGCCCACACACCACAACTACTGAAGCCCGCGCTCCTAGAGCCCGTGCTCCGCAACAAGAGAAGCCACTGCAATGAGAAGCCCGCGCACCACAACGAAGAGTAGCCCCCGCTCGCCGCAACTAGAGAAAGCCCACGTGCAACAATGAAAACCCAAACACAGCCAAAAATAAATTCATTGATTAATTTTTTTTAAAAAAGAGGAAAACAGGTGCCTATAGAGTGGGGGGCTCAGCATGCTCGGCGAGGGTTCATGTTCACCATCTCAGGGTCACTCAGATTTCTGGGGGAAGCATCGAGACCACAAGAGATAAAGGGGCCTCGAGGAGGGGACATCCACAGCAAAGCAACTCATGGAATCAGCGTCAGCCCTGGCCACTGTCAAAGACAGTAATGAAAATCAAAAACCGTCTCAAAACCGTCAAGGTCATCAAAACAAGGCAGGTCTGAAAAATGGTCACAGCCAAGAGGAGCCTAAGGAGAGGGGTCAACCAGATGTGATGTGGGCTCCTGGGGCAGAAAAGGACATTAGGGGGAAACTACTGAAATCTGCTTAAAGCTTGGACATTAGTTAATAACGATGTGTCAGTATTGGTTCATTAATTGTAACAAGTGTAACACACTCATGCAAGATGTTAATACTGTAATGGGGAGCCTGGGCGCAGGATATAAAGGAACTCTCTGTACTATCTCTGTAACTTTCCTATAACTCTAAAACTACTATAAAATGAAAATTTATTAACAAATAAAATTAAAAATCCAGTATCATTGCTTGCCTGTCAAATTAGTAAAGACTAGCAGGAAAAAAACAAAAACAAAACCGACTTAACCCAGAGCTGCTGAGATGTGGGACAGCCTCCAACATGGTGCCGTCAGCGTACGTGGGTGCTTTCGAGGACCGTAAACTTCAAGCCCAAAATTCTTGGTCTGGATCCAGAGATTCCGCTTCTGAAGATCGCATCCCAAATGCAGAAAAAAAATGTTTATCCACAAAGATGGTCATCACAGCATTGTTGATAATAGAAAAGCAAAAAGCAAAAAAAAAAAAAAAACCACCTCAGAAACTACCTAACAGAGCAGAGTGGTTGAGTAAACCATGGTACATCCATCCTCTCTACAGAAGTCAGGAAGTTTACAAAGACCACGCAATGATGTGGGACAATGACCTGGTATATCTGTTAAGTGAAAACAAAAATTGTATTTGCAGGATGGTTCACGCATTCGTCTGTTTATTCAGCAAATAAATATTGAGGCCTTGGCTGTGCCAGGCTGTCCCTACGCTTAGGAGGAGCGGACCAGGGATCCAGCGGTTATCAGCCCCTGGGGTAAGGGTGTCAGTGGACATGACCATGCTGGACCCTGGGGCGGGGGAGGGACTCTCCGATGTTGAGTCAATCGCCTCCTGAGAAGGTGGGGATGGGTTTTCCAGGGGGAATGTGGAGCGGATGGAGTTCCTTCGGGTGGGGGCCGTGCAGGAAGGCAAGACCTAAAGGCACAGCCAAGGCCGTCGGATCTTTTCCGTCTGGCAAGGGGAGACACGGAGGGTAAAGGTGCAGTGACCACTCCATCGACAGACAGATGATAAAGAAGATGTGGTGCATATACACAATGGAATACTACTCAGCTATAAAGAAGAATGAAATAATGCCATTTGCAGCAACATGGATGGACTTAGAGATGATCATACTAAGTGAAGTAAGTCAGACAAAGACAACTACCATACGATATCACGTATATGTGGAATATTAAAAAATGATACAAATGAAATTATTTACAAAACAGCAACAGATTCACAGACACAGAAAGCAAACTTAATGGTTACCAAAGGGGAAAGGAGGGGAGGGATAAATTTGGAACTTGGGATTAACAGACACACACTACTATATATAAAATAAATAAACAACAAGGACCTACTGTATAGCACAGGGAACTATATTCAATATCTTGTAATAACATATCATGGGAAAGAATCTGAAAAAGACTATATATATAACTGAATCCCTTTGCTGTACACCTGAAACATTGTAAATCAACTATAGTTCAAAAAAATTTTTTTTAAATTAAAAAAAATAAAAGAGGCAGTGACCAGATCAAATTGCTTCCGGAGCCACCACCCGGGCTCTGGCCCCTGGCCGCCCCTCTCACATTGTGGCAGCCCATCCACCGTGACCTGCGTCCTCGGTCAGAGGAAACTGCCCTTCCCCTCAGAACCTATCAGAGCCTCCATCTCATGGGGCCTTTCTGCTGCTGCATTCCCGGCCTGGGTGATCAGGATGGACGGAGGCCGGGCCCCTTCTGAGTGCACGGTCACTGCTTCTGGCATGTCCACATCCCCTGCCCCCCGGGACCACAATGGCTCATGAGAAACCAAACATCCCGGGCTGACTTGATGCCCATTCTCACCGAAGCTTGGGTCCTGGGAAGCAGAGTCACACGGGGGCCTGGGCTGTGACCGAGGTCGGCAAGAAGCCCGTTTCACCCTGGCCCGGAGCATCTGTGTTAAAGAGGAAGCTCTGGGCCCCTCCGCTGCATTGCAGTGCAGGATTCTTCGGCCCACGAAGGCCCTCGCTGCTCTGAAAGGCGCCCATGAAGAAAGATCAGGGCTCTTACCTTCCTCATTCTTGCTGAATCCCTACCAGGAGGGTAGGAGGGGACTGAGGCTCAGAGATGGTGAGCGACTTGCCCAGGGTCACACAGCAAGTGGTTAGCAGAGTGGAACCCCATACAGATCTCCCATCAATAGGTTCCCATCCCCTCCAGTAACAGTTGCTGGGTTTGTTCCCGAGTCGCCTGGGCCCACTGTCCTTGTCAGGGCAACTGGGAAATTAAAGGAGTGTAAAACACATGGATGGAACACAAAGGCAAAAAGAGAGCTGATGGCCCACGGAGACTTGGCTTTGGAAAGACTCAGTAAAGACAACTTACTACAAAGTAATGCGGTCAGATCAGGCGTGGGCGGGGCCCTGGGAAAGGATGATGGAAAATCACAGCATCCGATGTCTGGGTTTGCCCTAAGCTCCGGTGGCTAACTTACATGTGGCAGAGCTGAGCAGCGGGGACAGAGGCCATGTGGTCCATAAGGCTGCTAGTATTTCCTACCTGGCTCCTTCTGAAACTGTGTGCCTGCCCTGCCCTGCACCGTGGCAGCAAGCTCTCAGAAAGGCAGACGGGATGGAGCCATACTCCAGCTTCAGTGCCCCAACCGCTTCACTTTGTGGTCAAGATAAAGCTGCCTCTCCGGGGCTCAGGAGACCCCCGTGACCCACCTCCCATGTCTCCATCCCACTGTGTGCCCTGAGCCCCTGTTTCCTACATGTGCTCCTTCAGCCACGGGGTGAAGGGCAGCCCAGGCTGGTCATGGGTGAGCAGGTCAAACACAGATTCCAAGGCCCAGCTTGGACCCTTGGGGCCGCCCAGACACTGCAGGGAGGAGATGGGCCGACAGCCCTCAGAGTGTCAGAAGCTGCTGGGGATTTGATTTAACGTGGATGAAAGGTAAAGCCTTTTCTGCTGCCCCTAAGCCGGACTCCTTTGAGCCTCCCCCAAAAGTCCCCCCCACCCCCGCCCACCCCCCGAGAGCTCACAGAGGCCAGAGGGCTCTGCCCTGGGGCCTTTTCAAAGCCCTGCTAGCCCCTACAGCCCCTTGACAACGGACCCCTTGGCTGTCCCTCTGGGCTCTCTGCCCTTCATGCCAGAGGCCCCCGTGTTTCACCTCCAAGCCTTGCACTTGGCCTAGATCACCTGCCCCACCCCGAGCAGAGCTTCAGGACAACCAGCTGCCACTTCTTTAGGGATGCCTCACTGACCCCCAGAGCAGGTCAGGGCCCCTCACCCCCATCTTACCCACCAGGAGGAACTTGGATCCTGTTTCTAAATTCCCACCCCGTGGGGGACTCCTTGCTCAGTGTCTCCTCCCCGTGGAAAGGCAGCTCCGAGAGGCAGGGGTGGTGACGGCATGTCTGCCACGTCCCCGTGCCTGGAACAGAGCCTTCACCTGCAGGAGCACAGCCAACGTTTGTTGAATGACTTAGTGAGCTTCAACCTTGGGCAAAATACTCCCTGCCCTGCTGGCCTGACGCCATCACAAGACCATCTTACCAAGGTCAGGATGGGAAGGAGGGCACGGCCAAGACTGGTGAAATACTTAGGAAAACCACTCGAGCCGAAGGGGTGGAACCTGTTTAGGCAATGGCCAGCATTTCAGGTACCAGGTGACAGGACGCGCACCTGAGCTGTTTTGCAATTTGATGGCTTTGGGATGCGGCAGCATGAGATCTTTAGTAAAATTAGACGTAGCATCACTTTATAGTTGGAACTCCTTTCCGTATTTTTTTACATCTCCTCCGCTATTACGTGTGTATGATCTTAAGGGACCAAAAATATTTAGGTGAGCAAACTCGTTCCTCTGGCAAAGGACGTGGAGGGGAAGTGGGGCTCACTGATCAGAGCTCCGCTGTGTTCAGAAACTCAGCTGCCGTGTGGGTTTCCTGGGACTCAAGGCGCAGGAGACTTTTCTCCCCAGATGCGTATTCATGGGGTGACCCCGAACTGGAGCGGGCTGGGCTGCCATGGCTGCTGGATTCAAATTCGCTCCAGCCTCCTGGCCGTCTCCTTGGCTGGCCCTTGCGATTTCACAAAGAAAAGCAGAGCGTCTGTGAAACTGAGAAGCCCGAGGCATCTTGGGGGGTCTGCCAGATTTTATTTTGGCTTCTGCTTCACGTTTGCCGCCGGTATTTCAGTCGGGCCCTCGTCCTAGCTACCACATGCCAGGGTCTGGGTTTAACTTGAATGAGCTGCTGGGAAGAAGTCTGGGCCTGGTCTGACCCAGTTCTCAGGGAATGACCTACGGGCTGGGAGCATCTATTTTAAAGGAGGCTGCCATTTGGTCTTTGCCAAAATAGTTGAAAGAAGACCCCAGAATAGCAGGCTGGGTCTGCCCCGGCTTAGAAGCGCATCTCAGGCTTAGAGGCAGGCGCGTGGGATGTCAAGGAGCAGGCGGCAGAGGCAGAAAAAGGCCTCTTGTCATCGAGACCAGGGGCCCGGGAAGGCCTTTGGGCCACCCTGGAGCGTAAGCATCCCAGGCCTGGAGCTGCGGGAAGGCCCCATGGGGTGACTCAGTGGCAGGACTGGCTCAGGAGAGCACAGGCGAATGGAGTGCCTGTTCCTTTAGGCATTAACTTAAATCTTCCTTCCCATTGTTACCCATTTTGCAGATGGGAAGGCTGAGGGTAAGAATGTTCCCAAGGTCTCACCGCCAGAGTAATGGATAGAGTCGGACGGTCCTTACAGCCCCCAAGGATGGACCACAGGAGGCTGTGTGGCCTCCCCCATCCGTGGCAGCAGTAATGTAACAACGGTGATGGGAAAACATTAGTTTACCTACTGCGGGCGATGCTTCCTGCTGTTTACTAAGCCTGTAAGAGGCGGGGGGATGGGGGAGGGATTCCCTCGTCCCTGCACCTGGGGGCTGGGCTCCGTGTCCCCGTGTGCTCTGAGTAGGGACTGGTGAGCCCCACAGTGTGGGTACCAAGGACACAGCCAGTGAGGCCGAAGCTGGAGGAAAAACTGCCTCTAGGGGTTGGACGAGGGCTGACTTCCGGACACTTTTGACTCAATGAGGCTGTGCTCTGGCCGCACCAACTGTAGCCCCAAGTGAGACAGAGCGCAGGGTCCAGACCAGCCCACCCGAGGCCAGACCACCTTTCTCAAGCATCCTTGCTCCCAGGCTCGTTGCTGGATCCTGCCCAGATTTGGCCTCCGTCCCCTGCGTCCCTTTCACAGGGCCAAGTACAGCCCTTTATACTGGTGTCTCGTAGCCAGCATCCCAACCGGCCAAGGCGGAGCCAGCCACCAGGGGGGCCGAGTGCGCTGCGCCCTCCCCAGGAGCACCAGGGTCCCCGCCTGGAGGCAGCGTGAGCACAAGCCAGTGACACGGGCCGTTCTCGGGGACTCAGTGGGTGGAAGATGGGAGCTGACACAGGCAAGGTGTCCATGTGAATCCTGGTCTGCCCAGAACGGCCCAGGTGTGGCCCTTTCATCCCAGTGCCAGAGTCAAGACCAGCTCGTTTTTCTAAAAGCCCCAGGATGGACTTTCCTATGGCCACCCTGTGATGGGGGTTGGACTTGAGGGGTCAGGCAAGGCTTCCCTCAAAGGTCAAGGTCGAGCTGAGGTCTGAAAGGTGAGTAGGGGATAACCAGGCCAGAAAGGGAAGGAATGCCTTTCTAGAACTTCTCCTCCGCTCCATCCCGGGCCACCCCTGCAGCCCAAGCCCCCATCACCTCGGGCCTGGTGAATAGAAGCAGCAGAAGACCCACTGCGAAGCATGTGCTCTCCTAGGAGGGACCCCTCCCGTCTCTGTTCACTGGGTCTTCCTCCCACTTTGCAAAAGAAAGGCTCAGCTTTCTGTGCCAAACCTCTCCCCGGTAGCTAGCTCCAGGAGCTCTCTTCTGGTGCAGAAGCCTCAGGGCAGCAAACAAAGGCACAAGGTGAAGTACCAGCTGATACTCCTTCCTGCTCTCCCTGACCTGGAAGCAGCCTCCTGCTAGGGTCAAGGATGGCTGGAGAAAGGCAGTTTAGCCTGCCCAGGGTAGCGGAGGGCCAGAGGCAGGACGATTCCATTCGATGACGCTGTCTCCCTAATCCCACAGTTGACAAAGATGCACTTCTTCTGACAGAGAGGTTCCTGAGACCAGCAGGCTCCCAGCTCAAGGCAGAGATCTGGCCCTTTCTCTCTATTTACAGATGTATCCACCTATGGCCTTTCTCAGAGTTAAAGTCCGAAGTAGGAGGTCTGCTATAGAGACGCATGTGAACTCACTTGTTTGAATTGAAAAAATGCAGTTAGATGTCTTCTGATGATAATCTGATCTCTCACCTGATCATCAGTAAGGTCAGTAAGGGACTGACCTTACTGATTATGTTGTTATATGGTGGAAATTTCCTATATGTTGGATGAATGAAGCCCGTAGCTTCTGGGTGTGGAAAGACATATATGTAAACATATGATATGTTGGAAGCTTTTTATCACCAGTGTTGGCCAAGCCATATTGAATTTAGCAATGGTCCCACTTCCACTCTTTTTTTCTTTCCTTCCGTGATAATGGGTTTAACAGTGTACTTCTGAGTAAAGGAATAACTGGCATAATTAATCGCCCTTTCACAGGTCTTGGCGAAAAGACCTCTGGATACACTTCCCAGAAGCTGAAGAAGTGTGACTCCAATGACTGATGATACACACTTTGCTGATTCAGGCAGCTTCTGAATCTTTGCTGTCAACAAATTTGACTAGGATCTACTGGACGTGTCAGCAGACAGAGCAAGAAAAAACGTTTTTGATGATAAAATAGCATGTGATTTTGCACATATACTTTGTTTGGCAGGTGTTCAAATCCCCGGGTGACATCACCGTAACAAATCTTCCATTCCATCTAGACATTTCTGTAAATAAGGCTTCTTGGCTTTTACATCAACAGAAATGGAAAATGAGAATGAAATTGAGGCCAAATTCCATGTTAATCCAGCAATAAGTAATAATGATCATATGAAATAATTGAAAAAAAAAAAACCCCAAAGTCTGTCTTCTATCAAATTAAAAGATTCATTTCCAACAAATTTTATTTGTGCTTTTTACTTGTCCATTATTTGATATCATACACACGGTATTTTGATCGACCATGTATGATAATAATTGTGATGAAAACAAAATCCTAAACAAGAATGTTTAATGCTAAAAGTCACAAGAGGGACTTCCCTGGTGGCGCAGTGGTTAAGAATCCGCCTGCCAATGCAGGCGACACAGGTTCGAGCCCTGGTCTGGGAAGACCCCACATGACGCAGCGCAACTAAGCCCGTGCGCCACAACTACTGAAGCCCGCACGCCTAGAGCCCGCGCTCGGAAACAAGAGAAGCCACTGGAATGAGAAGCCTCCGCAATGAGAAGCCCACGCACTGCAACAAAGGGTAGCCCCTGCTCACCAAAACTAGCGAAAGCCCGCAGGCAGCAACGAAGACCCAACGCAGCCATAAATAAAGAAATAAAGAAATAAAGAATAAAAGTCACAAGAAATTCATTTTTAAAATATTTCAATTCACATAAATATTTTGGTTCCAGAGAATCATGATAGGACGATCAAAAAAGATTTTCAAGGTTAAAATTACCTTAAATTTGGATAAAACTGGTGGGGGAAATATAAATGCAAAGAAAAAAGGCCAGGATTTATGATTTTTGGCTGCTAGTGTAAAGCTCATTAATATTTTTTTTAAATAAAAGATGGAAAAAATGATGGAAGATAATTCGTTATGGTTTTTTAGACTCCGTTGGACGCACTAAAAAGAGTAACAGAAGAATTTTATTTTAAAACGTCAATATTTAAAACACACTAGAGATTCCATTCTTTGCAACTAATTATGACAGATTTTGGATTTCAACTTGGAAAAGTACAAGGGAGCCAGCTCATTCCCGCACATGAGGGTGAAACTGACACTGAGGACAGTGGGCCAGAAAAGAAAAGGAGCTGGGGTCCCCAGTGAACACCTGCCTCCCTGAAGGAGAGAAACCTGGGCTAAGCGAAGCTGCTCTGGGCAGGCTGCCCGGCTTGAGGGGTGAGGCCCAGACACGCTGGCCCTCTTCCCCACGGAGGCCCTCACCCCTGATTGCCTATCCCTGGGGACAAAGAAACACACATGTCTCCCAAGAAAAAAATAATAATTTCCAGACTGAGGTCAATCTAAATCCATTTTTGGGGAGGGCAGACTTATCCAGGCCTTCAGGGTACACTCCGTGGACCTTAAACAGCCGGAAGCATCTTAGGCAGGTGACACACCAAGTTCAGAAGTGCCCGGGGGCAGGCGAGACCTGAGGGGGGGGATCCAGGGAGGTATTGGCCCCAAAGCTGAAGTCTCGTTTCTGCCCTAAGATCACATGAGCTTGTCCCCCACTCCTAGGGCGAAAGTATCCAGACTAAGTAAGATGCTCTGACCAGGTATCACTGCAGACAGCATTCCTAGATTTCCCCCCCAATCTGGTCCCTGGATGCCCCTCTCCCAGGGAGTAGGATGGAAGCAGAAGGGAGAGGACCGCCAGCCCCACCATCAGCCTCATGTCCCACGGCCTCCGAAGACCAGGTGGGCCGTGGAAAGTGACACCAGGGGTTCTTAAAATGCCAGGTCACGGCTTGTTCCATTTTGGCCCCGAGAAGCTGAGGTCTGGCTGCGGAAACCCACCTTCTCGGAGAACGCAACCCCCCGCTTCACTCCCCTATCCCCCCAGACCACCTCCGTTCATTTCATTCAGTCCTCCCAGAAACCCTCCCAGGTGAGCACCATTATAGGCTCAACTTGACAGAAAAATCAACAGAGGGTCAGAGAGGGTGAGTGACTTGCCGGAGGCCACACAGCCCCTCAGAGGAGGGGCCGGCTGCTGGAACCAGCTTGGCCCACACGTCCCATCACCTGAGCAGCCTTTGGGAAGTCATTGCCCCTTGATTTGGGGCCTGTGATTGATTATTGCCCTGCAGGATAGGCGAGTAGGGGCAGGTGATATTTTGAGGTTTTTCCTGGCTTTGCTGTCCTGGAGGGGCAGAGAGGGAAAGAAAAGAGACCCGTTTGGGGCATAGATGCCACACACAGCCTGAGCACGAGGTCCAGAACCTTCCCTGGGCCCAGAGAGTCCGTCCAGGGCACTGGGGTGAGAGGAAGAGGAGGCGGGAGAGCGGGAGGGAGGAGTGGAGTGGCCTGAGCTGACCTTTCAAAGGACCTTCCTTCCGCCCCCAGCGCCCCCATGGTGATTCCTCTGAGGGCCGCTGAGGGCCCCTCGTGGGCTGGGGGGCGGGGACGATGAGGAGCCTCGCCCACCTTCTCACACTGAGACTGGCTCAGTCCCGTGCGTACTCTGCAGCTGCGGGGAAGAGGGTGCACCCCACTGTCAGGGCTGCTGGGGGACCCTGAGCCCGGGCGCGGGGGAGCCACGCCCTCACCACGCCTCTGATGCCCGCATCCCAGGCTTTCTGGTGCTCAGCCCGCCAGGCCCACCGGCCACGCCCTGCAGGGTGAACTGAGGCTTGGCCTGAGCACGCCTGGAAGGGGATCCAAAGCCCCCCCAGGTCCACAGGCCTGCCCGCCTCTCCCAGCACTGGCTCCCTCTTTCTTCTTGAACACCCAGATGTCTTCGCCTGTGGATCCTGCCCCCTTGACCCCTCTGCTGGGGGCACCCCACCTTTCCATGGAGGCTCCTTCTCATCCTGTAGGTCTCAGCTGTACCGTCCCCAGGACCCCGGGACTCTCCAATGACCCTCTGTGTGTGTCTTCGGAGCGTGTCCCATGGTCTCCACACTGCAGCCTCTTGCTGGTTTGCTGGTTTGGGGTCTCTCCTTCCCCCAGATGTAAATTCTGGGAGATCAGCAGCTGTGTGACTCAGGCAGGGAGGCGGCCCTGGGACCTAGAATGCCAAGTAGATGGACCTGAGCCAGGGGGTTGGGCGTCGGGATAACCCTGGGTGGCCCTTCCCTTCTTTGGCCATCTGCTGACTGCCGTGAAACCAGAGGGCCGGATTCAATGCCCCTGGGTGGGTCTCTCTAGCTCTGTTTTTGATATGAAATATTAAAAGGAACAGGTGGGGAGCTGGGCACTTGACTGTGTGTTCTATGATTTTCTTTTTCTTTTTTGGGCGGCACTGCGCAGCTCGCAGTATCTTAGTTCCCCGACCGGGAACTGAACCTGGGCCCCCAGCAGTGAAAGCGCCAAGTCCTAACCACTGGACTGCTTGGGAATTCCCTCTATGATCTTCTAAGTGAACAAATCTGTTGGGGTCATGGTACCAGCATGCGGAGCTGGATATCCACCCTGGAGTTGACAAAAGATCTTCACCTGCATGGTTTGGACCTCTAACACCCCATGAGGCTGACAAGGTTGGGGACACGAGCTCTGTTTTACAGATGAGGAAACTGAGCCTGGTTTGGTGTCCAGCGCCCAAGTGTGCGTTCTGCCTCTGCTGTTTGCCACCTTGGTGACCTTAAGTGCTTTGCTCAAAGGCTCTGAGCTTCGGATGATTCTTCTGTGAAATGGTGACCGTTAAGCCCAGCCCCACCTTCCAGGTCTGGGTGAATAGCAAAGGCCATCAGGTGTGCAAAGCCCGCCAGAGCCATGCCGGATTCCCGGAGCGCACGGTGCCGGGGACACATCCCAACCATGACAGTATCTGGAGAGATGTTGCCAGTCCGCAGTGGCTCACGGTGGGGACAGCACGCCCAGCACTTCACAAGTCTGATTCCTCCGATTCTCTCCACGACCATGTGAATGTGGACGCTGGATGTTGTGGAGCTAAGCAAACTGCCCAGGGGACCCGGGTGAGGGCAGGGCTGGGCTGTGCTCCAGGCACCTGGCACCCCGCCCCGCGCTCCTATCAGCCCACTAAGACTTTGTGTGACGCTCGGTTGGCGTGCGTCAGCTCGTTCTAAGCGCTCAACACCTATCACCTCATTTAATTCTCCCAGAAGCCCACTTCCCCAGGCTCAAGTATCTAATATGTGCAGAGACCTGCACACGCATGTGTCTGCCTGGTGAATTGCTCTGTTGAGTTCCAGCTGTAAAAACTGGCCCTGCGCCTGTCACTCAGACCTGGCTGGGCTAGCCCAGGGTTGAAGAGGAGACAGAGGAGAAACAAAGAGGGGGGATCAAGTGGACACGGAGCCACCTCCGAATCCCATCCCCTTGATGCCCCGTGATCAAGGTGACCAAAAAAAAAAAAAAAGGCTATGAGAATGTATATATGTATAACTGAATCACTTTGCTATACAGCAGAAATTAACACAACTAGACTTCAATAAAATAAAATTTTAAAAAGTTCTATCAAAAAAAAAAAAAAAAAAAACCAACAGGGAATTCCCTGGCGGTCCGGTGGTTAGGAGTCGGTGCTGTCACTGCCATTGCCCAGGTTTGATCCCTGGTCGGGGAACTAAGATCCCCGCAAGCCGTGCAGCATGGCCAAAAACAAACAAACAAACAAAACAAAACAAAAAGCTGTGGAAAACAGTATGGAGGACCTTCAAACAATTAGACTTAGAATCACCATGTGATCCAGCAATTCCACTTCTGGGTCTACACCCAAAAGAAGCGAAAGCAAGGTCTTGAGCAGCTATTTGCATACCTGTGTTCTGAGCTGCATGATTGACAGTAGCCAGAAGGTTGAAACAACCCACGTGTCCATCAACAGAAGAATGGAGAAACTAAATGTGCTACATTCATACAATGGAATACTGTTCAGCTCTCAAAAGGAAGGAAATCCTGACACAGGCGACAACGTGGATGAACCTTGAGGACATTATGCTCAGTGAAATAAGCCAGACACAAAAGGACAAACACTGTGTGATTCTACTTAGGGGAGGGCCCTAGAGGAATCAAATTCATGGAGACAGGAGAATGGTGAATTACTGTTTGATGAGCAGAGTTTCAGTTTGGGAAGAAGAAAAAGTTCTGGAGATGGATGATGGTGTTGGTCACACACATGTGGTTAGTCTTTTTTTTTTTTTTTAATTAATTAATTTATTTTTGACTGCGTTGGGTCTTCGTTGCTGCGCGCGGGCTTTTCTCTAGTGGCGGCGAGCGGGGGATACTCTTCGTTGCGGTGCGCGGGCTTCTCATTGCAGTGGCTTCTCTTGTTGCGGAGCACGGGCTCTAAGCGTGCGGGCTTCAGTAGTTGTGGCACATGGGCTCAGTAGTTGTGGCTCACGGGCTCTAGAGTGCAGGCTTCAGTAGTTGTGGTGCGCGGGCTCAGTAGTTGTGGCATGGGCTCTAGAGCGCAGGCTCAGTAGTTGTGGTGCACGGGCTTAGTTGCTCCGTGGCATGTGGGATCTTCCCGGACTAGGGCTCAAACCCGTGTTCCCTGCATAGGCAGGTGGATTCTTAACCACTGTGCCACCAGGGAAGTCCTAACCACAATTTTTAAAAGCTTTAAAAAATTGTCTTAATCTCCCCCTTCTTTTGGAGCTTCTAAAAGAAATTGTGTTTCTTGGGTTGCTGCAGCCCGTGTAGAAGTGTCTCTACCACCAGCCTTACCCTTCTCCTTGAGGCCATTGTGAGGGTCTTCTCACTAAGGCCAAGAAAAGGAAGTTCAACAAGAAAACAGTTGAGCCATTTGCAAAGTTTGCAGCCTGGGAGCCCTGCCCCAGGCTGAGCCCTGTCACTCCACCCTAAGAACTAGAATTGAATTTTTATGCTGCACTTTTTATTATTATTATTACTATGAAGCCAAGTAAGTTCTTAACAGCTGGGCTGGTTGTTTTGAGAAGCTCTGTCACTCTTTCAAAGGAGAAGAAACCAAGAAGATAATGACATTGCGATTTTTCTGTAGGTTAAAAAAGGCCGCAAGAAGATTGTAGGCGGGAACTGGCCGGTTTCAGTTCTGAGCCTTTGCTCCCCTCTGACACTTTACCCCTCCAGTCACGGCTGCTGTTGTGATGTAGGGCCTCCCGTCGGATAAAAATGTGGGTTGGTTATTTCTCACACTCTGGGTATGAACTGTCAGCTGGGTGCAAGGAGACTGCGGTCTGAAGGGCTGACTACATTCAGCCTTTTCCTACGGCCCACACCCTGTTGTCGAGGTTGGCAACCCCTGAAAGGGGTAACTGTCATGCCCATTTTACAGATGGAGAAACTGAGCATGATCAGAAGCTAAAGGCTAAAATCATATGACCAACAGAGATGGACCCCCAATGTGACGCTGAAGCAGGGACCACAGGGCCCAGAGCCTCCGCTACGCAGGCTCCCCTGCACCCCAGGTTCTTGGTAAACTAGGCTCTTCAGGTGCATCAGGGCCTACTTCTAGTGGAAGGGAGGGTCAGCAAGTAAAGGAAGATTCCTTAAGGGCTGAGAAGAAGCAACAACCAGATGGACTGGGCAGAGGAGACTGCCTTGGGGGTGGGGGTCATGGCAGGCCTCCCAAGTGGCTGATATTTGAGGGGGACCCTGAGTGGGGAGAAGTCATCATCTTCCAGTGCGGAGGTTGGAGAGACGGAAACAAGACCCTGAGGACAGTGGCCGATGGGAGCATCTGGGAGATGCGGAGGAGGCGAGGAGGGGGCCAGGGCAGGAGTCAGGTGAAAATGACCATCCTGTTACATCCTCCACCTGCAGTCCTGGCGGATTAACCCTCATGGCTTCTGCTGGCTGCTTTGGACAGTTGAGAAAGCCAGGGCCTGACGGGCTCAGGGACCCACCGTGAGTCAGGGCGAAGGGGGAACCAGGGCTCAGCTCCTAACATCCCTGCTGGCTGCCAGCCCTTCAAAGGACAGTCACTGAGAACACCTGCCGTGAGGGTGGGACGGCAGTTCTGGGAGATGAACCAGCACAGGGTCCTTCACTGAACTTGCCAGCAAACAGGAGAGATGGAAAGGGAGCTCCCTGTGGGGTTGCTGGGAAGAGAGTGGCCACACCCTGCCAGGAGCTGGGGGGAGACATCAGAGGGCCTGGGTCCCACCGCCCCAGAGGAGGTGCCCACGTGGACCCGGACTGAAGGAGGGGAGCCTGCCTTCCAAGCAGTTTTGCAAACGGGGGTTTAGGGGCCCAGAGGTGGCAGGACTTGCCCAGGCCACACAGAGAGCGAGGCACAGGGCTGGGGCAGGTTCTGGTCTCCC